>NC_057006.1:5331550-5692971 GCF_000002595.2 Chlamydomonas reinhardtii
AGACGCAGCTTGATGGCACCCGGCGCTTCAAGGCGCGCCTGGTGGTCAAGGGCTTTGCGCAGCGGAAGGGCCTTGACTTTGACGAGGTGTTCGCCCCCACCAGCCGCTACGCCGCGCTGCGGGCCCTTCTCGCCATAGCTGTCCGGCGTCACCTGCTGCTGCACCAGATGGACTTCAAAACAGCCTTCCTCAACGGCGACCTCGATGAGGTTCTGTGGATGCAGCAGCCGCAGGGGTTTGAGACCAGTGACAGCGGCAGCGACGGCAGCGGCGGCGGCGGTGAAGGTGCCAGCGGCGGCAGCGGCGCAGACAGCGGCGGCGCAGGCCGCCTCAGTCAGCGGCCGCTGGCGTGCCGCCTGCTGAAGTCCGTGTACGGGCTGAAGCAGGCGCCGCGCTGCTGGTACCGCAAGCTCAGCGAGAAGCTGGGTGAGCTGGGCTTTACGCCGGCCACGGCGGACCCGGCGCTCTTCGTGCGGCAGGACGAGGCGGGTCTGGTCTACGTGCTGGTGCACGTGGACGACCTGTTAGTTGCTGCCGGCTGCCCCGTGCAGCTGGCGGCCGTCAAGTCCGCCATCGGCGCCTGCTTCGAGGTGCGGGACCTGGGAGAGGCCAGCACCTATCTGGGGATGCAGATCAACCGGGATCCCAGCACTGGTGAGATTCTGCTGTTGCAGCGCCGGTATATCGAGGAGCTGCTGCAGCGGCATCACATGATGGACGCCAAGCCGCGCAGCCTGCCCCTGCCGCCCGGCACGCGAGTGCTGGCGGCCAGCGAGCAGCAGCCAGCGCTGACTGACGGCAGCGAGTACCGCTCGCTGGTAGGCGCCCTCAACTACCTCGCCACCTGCACCCGGCCTGACATTGCCTACGCGCTGAGCCTACTCGCACGGCATATGGCAGCGCCGACCAAGGTGCACTTCACGCTGGCGGTAGGCGTGCTGCGCTACCTGAAACACACCGCCGCCATGGGCCTGCGCTTTCGGGCAGCGGCCGGCGGCGGCGGTGGCGGACATGGTGGTGGCGGAGGCGGTGGCGGCGGTGCTGGCGGCGGCGGCGGTGACGGCTCCTTTCTCGGCTACTGCGATGCCGACTGGGCCGGAGATCCGCTGACTCGCCGCTCGCAGACCGCCCTTCTCTTCAGCCTGTACGGGACGGCGGTGACCTGGTGCAGCCAGCGGCAGCACACCGTCGCCGCCTCCTCCGTGGAGGCTGAGTACCAGGCTGCGGCCGCAGCGACCAAAGAGGCGCTGTGGCTGCGCAAGTTGGCGGCTGACCTGGGCCTGAACGGCGGCGCCGTCACCATCCGCTCCGACAGCCAGGGCGCTATCAGCCTGGCGCGCAATCCCATCTCCTCGTCGCCGCTGTCGAAGCATATCGACATTCAGCACCATCTGGTGCGCGAGCGCGTGGCGCGCGGCGAGGTGGCGGTGGAGTACTGCCCAACTGAGGAGATGGTGGCGGACGCGCTGACGAAGGCCCTGTCGGAGGCCAAGTTCGCTTTCTGCCGCGCGGCGATGGGCGTCAGCACCTAATTAAAGGGTTCTGTCGAGGACAGAAGTTGCCGAGGCAACTTGTTAGCGAAGGGTACTGCATTCTAGGCCCGGGACCTTATTGGGTTCTGCCAGTGAGCAGCTAGAGACGTGCCGAGTGCAGACCTGAGGGAGAGACACCAACATGGTGCTCTGTTTGAGGGGGAGCAAACTGCTCCCGTACCCTGACTTGCCTGCTCCTGTCCTGAGTTATCAGTTGGCTGCCAGACGGCGGTTTGCTGCAAGACCTGGTTTGGTCTGAGGGGGAGTGTTGGTGAGTTGGGGGCTCGCGGTGCTAGTGGCCCGCGAGGGGAGGCAGCCCAACCCTAGGGTGCAGCCGTGTGGCGGTTTGCCGGATGGGTCAGACTGCCAGGTACGAGGTTGCGAGGGGCTGCCGCCCGTCTGTGTGGCGCGCTTCCGAGCGCTTGCTTTGTTAACCACACGCGCCATAAGTCTTCCCCCACTACCGGTGCCAGACAGCATAGCTGTATCGCGTGTGAAGCACCCGCAGCCAGCAACAGCGTCAGCCGAGCCAAAATCCTCAGCAGGCCTGACGGCACGTAGGGCCCACATACCCTGCGGAAAGCCCCAGCTTGTCAGGGCTCCTATCTTAATGTCTCCAGACATTAATAGGCCATTTTGGCGGTTTCCTAGACATTCCTCCCGGGGGCTAATGTCTGGCATCACCCCGAAAACAAGATACGACCCCTGCAGCTTGTCAACAAGTCCTTTTACGGCGTTTCCTGCTACAGGCGTCCCGATGGCGGGAGCACTTGGAGCACCCGCTGTCATATGGCCTCTCAGCTCATCAAAGTCATCCACCCAAGCCATGTTTCTGGCCGCGTTACCAAAGGTTTTGCGGTACGTCGCCCTGCAGTCCAGGGCTCCTATCTTAATGTCTCCAGACATTAATTTGCCATTTTGGCCGTTTTCTAGACATTCCTCCCGGGGGCTAATGTCTGGAGCGAGACTTTGTTGGCCCGGGTTTGGGGCGGGTTTTGTCCGAATTCCTATGGAGAAGCCCTCAAACCGCCATGAGCCCAGACAAAAGACGGCGGCCACCCGGCCGTTTTTGTCTGGAGCTAGACATTACCCCAAAATCAAGATACGACCCCTGCCCTGCACCACAGGAAACTACCATAACGCGTTTGGCAGGCACATGATGTCGCACAGGGGCCTCCCCTGATGTCGCACGTGCGCATACTTGTCATAAAGCATTGTCGGCAACGCCCACCTCCACATACCAGGCTCCTTGTCGCATCGCAACCAGATCCGGAACTCACCTCGTTCAAGCACATGAAGCATACCCATGCACCCCGTCCCAACTACGGGTACAAGCGCCTTGCATGGTCCAGCCCTCTCATTAGTTCACACCCCTTTCTCAAAATTTGTTGCATGCATTTACTTCACTGTCAGCGGGTCCAAGCAAATGGAAAATGGGCACGTGCACTTGCAGCACTGCCACGCCCGCTGGGGCAATGTAATTCCTCTCACCACGCCTCAACCTACACCCGTGCGGGTGAATGGGGCAGGAACACACGCACACATACCCCTTCTTGTGCGTTCCTAACACATTCCATACATACACTATCTGTAAATCCGCCCCGGAAGGAGTCGCTGCCTACGAGTGGCTTTGGGGCGGCGCCCAGGTCACGTGGCCTGGGGTTCCCGTCGGGCTGGCCCCCGGAGGCGGTGATGATAGCCCGCCGTGGACTATGTACCCGGCGCCGCCGCCACTGACGCGCGGCGGCGGCGGCGGCGAGCGGCGGCCGGCCAACATGTGCAGCATCTCGTCGCTGCCGTGTGGCGTCCCGCCGCTCAGGCGCCGGCCCGGGTTCTCCTCCACGTTCAGCTCGTGGTCCGACGGGATGGTGCGAAGCGGCCGGTTGCTCTGCAGGTCCTTGGCTGACAGGTGGTGCGACAGGTTCTTGTATGAGCGCTGTAGGATCACAGCAGCAAACAGGACGGGACTGTGTCAGTAAAAAAGTGTTATCAGCGTCCGCTGAACAGCATCTCGGTCATACTTGCGCCCTCCGTAAAAGAGCATGCGCGTTGGCAATGGGCATTGTAGCCCCATGTCGAACGCAAATCGGCGGCTGCGGTGCGTTGGTGATTGCGTCTCACCTGCGGCGGCAGCGACGGGCCGTCGGGGCCCGCCATGCCCATGCGGCTCAGCTCGCGGGGCGAGGAGCCCGCCAGTGAGTCCAGGTCGCAGCTGTTGCGGCCGCTGAGCGTGGCGTGCATGCCCATGGCCTCGTCCAGCTCGGCAGTGGACATGAAGAACACCTGAGGCGGTTGAGGTGCAGGACCGGAGGCGTGTGTGTGTGTGGGGGGGGGGGGTCGGGGGTCGGTGTCGGTGTCGGGGGTTCGGGCGGATGAAGGTAGGGAAGTGTGCGTCAATGCAGGAGGGCGTTGTGCTTTGTGGCGGCGGAGCGGGTGGCCATAATAACTCTAGACAGCTTCAGGTCGCGTGGATGCTGTGAAGGTGTAAAGTTCACGGCAAGTACTCACGTCATCAAGGCCCTTCTCGTCGAACGGCATCTCAATGTCGACCTGGATGTGGTACAGCAGCATCACGATGAGCACAAAGACAATCGCCCCCGCGTAGCCGGCCGGGCACCTGCGCAGCGGGCGAACGTATGCGGCAGCACAAAGAGCATCATTAGCTGTGGCATCTCAAGAACCGGAGGCGAGCGTGCAAGAACGGCTGCTCCTGGGCTTATGGCAGGAGCTGCGGAAGGCTCACGAGTCCTCGTCGTTGCCGAGGCCGATCCAGCTGTCGCAGAAGTGCGCGAAGTAGGGCGCCAGGATGATGGCGAAGATGTGCAGCAGGATCCCGCAGGCGGTGCGCATCATGTACGGCGTGCGGTCTGTGCGGGCGAGAGGGCGGTCGAATGGTGAGAGGAAGGGCGAGAGGATGCACGAGCGTGGTGCGGGTCGGCCAGACAGGACAAGGCGATTCGCTAAGGGCAGTAAAACTGTTGCGGCGGCCGCCGCAATGCCATGTGTGGCGAGGCGGAGGCGTGGACTGCTGGACTCACACTCGCGGATCATGCGCAGCTCCTCCAGGTTGGAGATGATGTAGCGCAGGTACTGGTTGGTGCGCGACATGCCGCCCTCGCCTGGGGACACGCAGGTAATGTCAGTCCCTTGTGCAAACCAGATATCCCCGGCCCCGGCTCTTGCAGGTGGACCCACCTCCACGCGTGTAGCCCGCCTTGAGCGTGAGCTGCTCGTTAAAGACGCTGAGCAGCGACAGCGCGCGATAGCAGTCCGTCAAGTGAACGTGCCCCGGGTCCCGCGACTCGGCGCGGTGCACACGGCGGCGGAAGTGCGGCGTATTGCGCTCCTCAACCTCCAGCTTGTGCACAAACAGCTCTGCGGGGCAGGTGGGGCAGGTGGTGGCAGGTGGTGGCAGGTGGCCGCAGGTGGAGCGACGGTCTGACAACATAGCAGCTGAAGCTTCTTACGCTGCATCCAACATCCCTTGAAGAGATGCTGCAACTTGAGAATAACCCCCACACACGCCGCTGCGCCTGCCGTGCACCAAGACACCACCACCACCTCACTGTAGTCCTCAAGTCTTAGGCTTGCAGCTACGGGTGGTTGGTCACAGCCGCCTACATCCTGCCTCCACCCGCATCCAACCTCAGCCCTCCGCCCCGCACGCACGGCTCACCGTACAGCTCATCGTTCTTCTTGGCCACCAGACGCCGCTCCGCCACCGACTCGTACATGTCCTGCGCGGTCAGGTACCTGCAACGTAAACACATACACACACCTCGCGGCCCGCTAGTCGCTTGCGTACTCGCATGCACAGCTTCGGCCCTTGTGCTTCCCTAGCACATACATGGCATGCAGCGTGTGGCGTGGGGCCGGGCATGTCCAGACAAAACACCAACGTAAGTCCCAGATTACGAAAGGCGCACAAGGCTATCAAAGCCGGCACACTGGCAACGGTACGCCAGGCCGGAGCCGCTGCGCTACAGTACCCACCAGCGGCAAGCCGGTAACCAAAGTAGGCATCGACCCAGCCATTTACGCCGATGCCAACCGGCCACCCACCCACCACCCACTTGGAGCAGCTGGCGCAGAACTCCTCCAGCACCGCCTTGACCTTGCGCGCCCACTGCAGATTGTTATTGCCCAGCGAGGCGGGGAAGTTCTCGGTCTGGTCCCAGTCGCGGTGCATGTAGTACAGCGCCACGATGGACGCCTTCATGTTGGCGATCAGCACTGTGGCACGCTCGCGGCGAGCAAACGCCTGTATACGGTATCAGGTCATGAGCGGGAGGTTGACGCTTTGAGGGCGGTGCGGCCGGCGAGCCCGCGCCAAAGCCGCTTAGCACAACTGGCCGCTCGGCATGTCGGCCAAAGAAGGCAGCACAGCGCCCGTGACGGCCTGCGTCACGACCTCTGCATCGGCCTCCTGGCCCATGGGCCATGCAACTACTGTATCAGATGCCCTGTAAGGAACCAACTTGCCATCACCGAACCATACTCGATACCAAATGCAAGGAACCTAGTTCCAAAACGGCATGCTCGTTACATGCCCATTGGCTTTCCCCCCACGTGCCCCTGGACCACTGGCACCCAGCATCAGCGTGCATGTGCTCGCGTGTGCAGCGGCGGCGACACTGGAGCTGACCACCAGCTCCCACCTGCTGAATGGTGAACACCAGCGGGAAGGTCGTGCCCGTGGCCACCAGCGTGAAGTCCATGTTGTATCTACGTGTGTGTGAGGGGGTGTTGTCGTTGTGAGCACACTTATGCTTGTTGGAGGGCAACGGACGTGGGCAACGGGCAAAGCCAACGCAGCTGGCAAGGGCCTGGCATGCACGAATCACGAGACTGGTTAGCACCCAGTGTCTGTCAGTATGGATGCGACATTACAAGAAGGGACAGTCCGACCAAGCAAGGGTGCCCAGCACCCAGGTCAAGGGAACCATCTCCGGCCCAAAGGGAAACCGCCCTCCCGCAGCTGGCTGCCGACCTTCACCAAACCGTGCATTGTTTCTGCACATAAAACAGTGTGCATCTGTTGCAGCTGCTGGGTGTAGGCCAGTACCGCAGCTCCCATTTGCACGGAAGCAAGTCCTCGTCGGTAAGGTTTGTGTTGTAGCCCACTCCCACCGCTCCGCCGTGCCACTCCATCCGCCATCATCAAACCGTCACAGTGACAAGCGTGATAGGCTGCACTGCTGGCTTTTGCCCCACGCCTGCCTCGCCACGTCTTTTCCTGGTGGCACATCGCCGGTCTGCCGCAGGTACCCGACACCGAGGCCCAACAGCTCTCTCCCTTGTTCCGCCGCCCCCCTTCCCAGTTCGTTGCCTCGCCCGCGCAGTCCGCGTAGCCTAACGCGTGGCTGGCCCTCGTTTCAACAGGGCCAGTGAATGCTCCTTCAAACTTGCTCAGTCAACCGCAGTTTCAGCATATTCCGAAACGCAGTTGCGTCGTTGCTTTCGCGCATGGTTTTTCTCCGCACTCTCTGCCCGGGTCTTCCTTACGCGCCGATGCGCGCGTGCGATCCACCCACCTGAAGTCCCACTCGTAGCAGGCGGCGACCGCCAAACACGCAACTGCCATTAGAATGAGAGTATGCAAATTGAAGAGGTAGGCCAGCGCGCGAATGTACCTCCTTGCCAGCAATCCCGCTCCCGTCTTGTCTAAACCAAGCCATCCACGCTTCTGCTGGCGCAAGAACGTCTTCCAGGCCCGAAGCCCCACGGAGTTCGGCATAATGGTGCGAGTTTGGGCTTCAGGTCAGCTTAATTAGTGTTTGCACATATAACTGCAAGTGTTTTGCGCGCCCCAGGGTCATAGCGAGGACACGCGCGAAATCGTCGTTGCTGGTCGTTGTCCAGCGTTTGGTATCACTGTAGTTGTTAGTCCGCATGTGTAGTATGAGCACGTCGCATATTTCTTGCTGACAGCGGCCGGGCTGGATTGCGGACTCGCGTCGGCGCCCATGCATGTTTTGGTCCACGAACATACAGTGGAATACATTCCGTTTCTTTACGATGAATCAATTTCATTTTCAAAACCTGCCATTACTTTGACCTGCTTGGAAAGAACCCTTTCGCTTCAGAGGTGACATTCTGCTTGCCTGGGGCAGCCTTTTAAGTAAATTCATTGATACAGATGCAGCGAAATGGAGCAAGCCCCGGGGGACCGGCCATATCCGCGGCAAAGAAGCGCAGGTATGCGGGGGGTCACTGGAGGCAAGGCTGGAGGGGCCACGCGGGGTTCCTCACTTCCTCCCCTCTCCGGAGGCGAGGAGCATGGGGGTCATTCGGGGATCTCTCCTCGGGTGAGCGTGCATGTCTCGTACGTTTTTGGGGCCCTGGCTTAGTCCACGGCTGTCGTCCCACATGTAACCTCTATCAGCCACGCGGCACCTCGCTGGCGACACTCTCACTTGGTGATGCGTCGGCATCCTGCAGGCTCGCTATGCTGGATGAGACCCTCCAGGCCTCAGCCAAGCAACAGCAGCCACAGGCAGGCGGCAGGCAGCTCGGCAGGCCAGACTCAAAGCCAGCAGGCGGGCGCAACAGCGCTGTGAGCACTGTTCCCGCAGCTGCAGCAACGGTGGACGCGGTCAGACCCAAAGATGGAGACTTCCCCTACAACCGCCTCGGGGAGGCTGTGCTAGATGGCTCCCTGTCGTCAGCCCTGGCGCAGGCTAAGGCTGCCGCGCAAGCCGCCGCCGCCGCAACAAGCGCCGCCTTCGGCGGGCCCGCGTCCGCGGCCGGAGGACGGCGGGGCAGCTCCCGCCGCACGGCACCCACGGTGACGTCGGCGGCAGCCGCTGCGGCGGCGGCAGCGGCTGCGGGCGGTGACTCTGTGGCGGCGGATGTGCTGGCAGAGCTTGTGGCTACCAACCCTCGTACCAGCAGCAGTGACCTGCGCTCGCTGCTGAGCCAGCGGCTGCAGGACCGCTCCGTGCTGCTGGACAACCCCATGGCGGCGCTGAACGCCAAAAAGATGTTCGCAAGGTGCGGGCAGCAAGATCTGGTGGGGCTGAATAGTCGTTCATGACAAGTCAGTATTAAATGCATTACAGGTATGAAGTGTAGTACAGTGGCCACATGGATGCCCTCCTACAGTGGCAGTGTATCCCGTCTTGTGTGCTCTTTGCACGCTATGTGAGCTGAGTAGGATGTGGCGAATGCTTCAGCAGGCGCACATCGAGCTACTCGGCCAAGCTCCGCAGCAACACAGAAACCAAGCGGCGCGCAGCGGCGGCGGTGTCGGCAGCTGGCGAGTCAGCCGCGGACCACGCCGCCGCTGCGGAACCGCGTAAGGGAGCTCCCAGGTGCGGCCGATTCCTGCATGCGTGCAGCATGCCATTGCTTATGCTGGGGGCAGTTGGACACGTTTCGCAAGTGACGACGTAGCGTCGGTCAGATGAATACCGTGGCCAATACTTCACCGCAAACAGTTTCGAGACTATGCTGCGCGTGCACGAGCTGTGGAACCAGTACACGCAAGGCCTCGTCCGCAACGCGCCCGCCGGCGCTGCGGCCTCGAGTGCAACGGCCGCGGCCGCAGCCGCTGCCAAGGTGGCGGACCTACACGGCGCGCGCGTGACGGTGGTGCAGCACCGCAACCCGCAGCTAGTGGGCGCCAGCGGCGTGGTGCTGCGCAGGAGCACCGCCGCGCTGCACGTGGTGACGCCCGGCGACCGCGTGAAAGGTGCGTCCATAAATGTTTTCGCACGCCGCCCAAATTCACGTGCGCTGCGACTGATGGGCGACGTTCAGGGTCTGTGGATTGGCAGACGGGGCGCTCCTGCGGTTGCTGTCGCCAGCAACCTACCTGCACCTCCCGACCACGCTGCATCTGACCCCGCCCATCCGGCCATCTCCCTCGCAGTTGTGCCGCTCAAGGGGTGTGCGGCCCAGTACGTCATCAACGGCATTGTGCTGCAGCTGACGGGGTGAACACCGTCAGCTGCGACAGGCTGCCGATCGGCTGCCGGTCAGTTGGCGCCTGGACACAACAGGCCGTGGTGAGTACCGAGTCGGAGAGAGGATAGGAGGGCGAAAACGGACAGAAAGGCGTTCAGCAACCGCTGTGGGCGCAACAGCAACGTACCCTACTTTCTGCAATGAAACAATGAAACCATGACCACCGCTGCTTTGTCATTGGATCAACCACAGGGTCCGCAATTTCAACGGCTGGTTGCCCCTCAACCATGGTGGCGTACCAGGACCCACAGCGGCATCACTACATCAGCAGCTCTACCCGCCAGCCCTCAGCTTGCACCGCCACCGCTCTCCGGCACACCAGCAGGAAGTACGCGAGTACATCCTCCTCACCCAGACCGTTGATCTCCGCGAAAAGACCCGCCTCGGGCATGGCCAGCAAGCCACGAAGCACTCCCGACAGTGCGGCGCCTGCTTCATCCCCAGCACTACTCCCGCTGCCCCCGCCCGCCGCGGCCGCTGCGCCCAGCAACGTGCCCGCCCCGACAGCGGCGGCAGCCGCCTCCGACAGCCCTTGCTCCAACCGGCTCTTGGCTTCTGCCAGCGGCTGGCTCAGCGCCGCCAGCCGTATCAGCTGCACGCTACGTGCTGCGCTGTTGAACCGCCACAGGGGCACCAGCGTCAGCGGCAGCTGCTCTTGCGCCGCCCCTGTGACCTCGCACTTGTAATTGGCTGCGGCCAGGCTGGCGGCACGCAGCGCAGGCAGGCGCGGCCCCAGCGCGGCGGGCAGGTCTGACAGGCGTGCGGCTTCGCTGGCGGCGGGCGGCAGCAGCGGCTCCAGCGTCAGGCTGGCCAGGTCAGGCCGAGCTGCGGGCCGTGCAGGGGAAGTGGGCAAGTGGGATGCGAGCGAGTTGTTGTGTCAGCAATGATGAGGGTCCCTGATTGAGTGTCTTTGCGGGTACCGGTATATCCAACAGTGATGCAATGTGTAGCCATAGCTCTCACGTGGTGAAAGCAGGAGAGCCGAGAGCGGGTACGTGTAGCAGACTGACATGGCTTCATGGCAAGTTCAGTCTGCATTGTAACCTGCTCTCCTGTGATGCCTTACCAAGGACATATGCGCCGTAGTTAGATGACCCCGGCTCGGCCACCGGCCCCGTTGACGCCGTGATGGCGAAGCCGTGCTCTGTGCGGCCGTAGCGGCTGTTCTGGCCGTCCTTGCGCGGCACATAGCCCAGTGTGCGGCCGCGCAGGTCAGCCACCCGCACAGCCGCTGCGTCGTGCGGGTTCCATGGCTCCCGCTCTAGCAGCAGCATCTGGTCGGGCTGCAGGGCGCGAACTAGCTCCTGCATAGCGACAGCGGTGTGAAAGCTAGGACTTGAATGAGGCGTCATTGGATAGCGTTTATCACCACACGTGCGGAGGCTTCCACGGTCGCGTAGACCTCTATGGCACCACCACCACCTATTTGAACACAGCGCATTTGCAAGCTGACGTGCTGGTGCACTTGCCTGGCGCCCATCAAACGTGACGCCTGCCAGCCGAATGGAGTCCGGCCGGTGCTTCTGTTCCGAAGCCGTGCGCGCCGCCAAAAGCATCTACGGTCAGCGGTGGTGAGCAGACTGGCGCGTTGCATTCTAGGATTGCGTTTCTAGGATGCCACCTATTAGGGCGAGCTTCAGTTGCCATGCTGTTGACATATTACACATCTTACCTCAGTCTCCGAGCTATAGCGGCCTGCACATGCAATGCCGTGGCTGACGCCGTGGTAGAAACGGCCGCGGGCCTGATGGCACCCCGAAGCAGGGGCGTGTCGGGCGCCCCAAAGGCCAGGTTGCGACAGCTGTCGGCCCATAGCAGTTCCACGTCTACAAGCCGATGAAGTACGCGTGCTTGACTTCATAGCAAGCCGCTGGCGCGCAGGGAGAAGCAGCACCTCGTTGAACGAGTGGGCAGAACGTGTAGGCTTCGCCGGGTGCAGCTAGGTGACGATCGTAATGAACGAGGCTGGACAAAATTGTAATAATTCTGCACCAGTGGTGTGAAACCGCAAGCTCCTGAGGCCGAGTCAAGAAGCCGAATCGGCAACCCATTGCATGCAATTAATACCACGGCACAAACCCTGTTTTGTTGCTTTACACTGAAGGCATATTAAAACATAAACATCCTAGCTGCAACGATGCTCGTTAACCAGAACACAGTTATTGTCGGCGAGAAGGCAATCCTCGTTCCCTACCGCGCAGAACACGTCCCCAGGTACCACGAATGGATGCAGGACCCCCATTTACAAGAAACGACAGCTTCGGAGCCGCTGACAATGGAGGAGGAGTATGAAATGCAGGTGGGGGCTGCGGAGCTCCCTTGGCAAGGCGTGCCCACGTACCGCCGTCTACCTATCCCCGCCCTTCCTGTGCGGTTGGTGTGCACCAGCCTATTACCAGCGTGCACGTAACTGCAATCTACACATTCTCGCAGCGCTCCTGGGCGCAAGATGAGGACAAGCTCACATTCATAGTGCTGGACAGGGGTTTCCCCGATGTGCCGGGCACCGGCAGCCATGGCGGTAAGGCACGCCCGGCGGTTGGTCGCTGCAGACGCCTAGGGTTTGCTGCCTACCTGCCCAAGCATAAACGAACCAGTGTTGTAGGTGTATACACGATGTCCCTTCGTCCGCACAGGCGGCATGGCGGGCGATGTAAACCTGTTTTTTACGCTGGACGAGGAGGAGGGCGGGCGGCAGGCGGCGGAGATTGAGGTCATGGTGGCAGAGCAGGGCTCGCGGGGCAAGGGCATCGCCAAGGAAGCGCTCCGTGCGCTTATGGCATACGCCAGCAGGTGTGGGGCACGGTGGCGCCGCAGCTCTGCAGCGTCATCGCTGGGGTTAGGGCCGGGGCGTGGCTGCATACTGGTGGCGGCAGGACAACGCTGAGCACGCAGCGTGCCGAGCTGCTGCGGTCGCACGAATGCCACGTGTTGCGCCTCGACACACCCAGTCAAAGCTCGCTTGAGCAGTTGTTCATCCCTGGTTACCCTACTACACGAGCAGGGAGCTGGGGGTGAAGCGCTTCGTGGCCAAGATACACGAGGTCAATGCGCCGTCCCGAAAGCTGTTTGAGGGCCTCGGCTTCGAGGAGTTCAAGAGGTGAGCCACTGGTCATGTCATGTCAAATCACACCTGTGGGAGATGCGGGCTGAGCTGTGGTATGGCATGGTCTCTTAGTAAACCACACTGAGGCGGACTGCCCCCCCCCCCCATCCGGTCTGACGCTGCCCAGCAGACAGCTTGTATTGACTAGGCTGATCCCTGTTTCGCGCGGCAGGGTGGCATGCTTTGGCGAGGTCCACTACCAGCTCTCGACGGACAAGGCTGCCGACTGGCTGCCGCAACTGCAGGAGGGGCTCAATCTTGGCAAGTACGAGTAGAGCGCAGGGCCGGGCTGGAGCGTGATACCAGCACCGGCTGTGTGAGGCGCACGCTAGGGGCCAAGACCACGACAGAAGTGCGGCTGACGTTGATTGCACGGTGCCACCGGAGTGCATAGTAAGCCATGTACTGATAAGGACGTGGCCAAAGTCAGATATGTGGAGAGGAACCGGGACTCCACGGGAGTTGAGCGCGCAGCACGTCTCCGCGGCATTGGGCCCCGGGGGCGCGTGTACGCCTGCCGGGTGGATTTCGCCACACTGTGGGGCACTCCGTAGTATACATTCCGTGACTATTGATTGTATTGACCCCAGCTGATCAATTTAGAATGATTGTCTGCTTGGCGCGGTTCGAGTTTGACGAGCTTGTCCTGCCCCGGAGGCATTCGTAGAAGTGATGAAGTTGTGACAACTTCTAATTTGCATTGAGCTAGGTTTGTGCGCTGGACTGGGCACACGCTGGTACCACCCTACCCGGCGATGACCAGTTGGTCGCAGCATAGCTAGCAAAGTTGGCCCTGCAGGAGCCAGACCGGCACGATGGAAAAGGCAAGTTATGTTATGCAGTGTTTGCGCATTTCGTTGCCTAACCAGCGGCGAGCTGTTCCAAAAAATCTTACAGCTTCAACACCGACCCTCTGGAGGCGGGGGCAAGCTGGGAACGCTTGATATGCAGTCCTATTTGGAGGTGATGGGCCGGCAGCTGGCCGAAATTCAGGCCCAGCACCACCAGGTACGCACGCGAGCCGGGGACGCATAGCAGGCCCTTACGGCAGCAAACGCTGACGGTTTTCGTCACAATTCTCTTATGTAGTTCTACGCCAGCCGTCCGGAACGGTACAGCCGCGCGGCAGCGGTCGCGAAGGAGCCCGGACAGGAGCGCCGCGTGCACCGTTCCAGCTCTGCAGTGTCCCCGAGCTCAGCGCGCAAGCCGGTACGTGACAGGAGGCTACTGGAGGGGGACGTCTTTATGGGAATATCTCAGGGGGGGTAAAATCAGGGGGATAAATATCTCAGGGGCAACCTGACACGGCTGTCTCTGCTGCAGGATGGGCCCACACCGGATGCGCGTGCTGGCACACCGTCGAGCGGCGAAAGCGGACAGGCTGGCAGTGCGACCGTTGCTCGCCGCTCGTTGGCCTTTGAGGATGGCATCACGGACGTGAAGGAGCTTGGTAACAAGCCCAAAGGTATGCACGTGATAGGCCCAGGTTTCAAGGCTCGCAGCTCCGTCGGTGCACGAGAACGCCTCGCGCGCGCTCGCCCGCTTGCTGACACGCCGCTACGCAACCACGATGCAGGCCGCAATGCCAAGTCTGATGGTCACGGCTTGCTGCGGATGTCCCTTTCTAGCCCACCGCCAATGAGTGGTCTCAGCATGGACGAGGACACGGGTAAGCCCACCGTATGCGCTGTAACGGATGTTCCCGAGCGTAGCCGTCTACCTTGGTGCGCAGCACCCAACTCACACTTTCGTTCTTCTTCTTGGAAACTGCAGTGGCGGTCAGTGCAGCGCCTGCAGCGACCACGGCAGCCCGGCCGCGGCGGCAGCCGGCGGCGGGTGCGGGGCAGTCGCTGCTGGCGCAGGCGCAGTCCCAAGCATCGCGGGCACGGGCGCGCACGCCCCCCAGGGCCAGCCCCCCGGGGGTATCCCCGCGCCAGCAATCTGCCTCTACCACCGGAGTGTCCCCGTCCTTAAGCCCCTCTTCTGTCGGCGCCTCCTTCCGCCCAGGCAACAGCAACCCGGGCACGCCCAGCTCCGTCGCAACCTCCTCGCACCTCGCCTCAGTCGCGGCTGGCCTCACGCCGCGCGACGGCACGCCGCCGGCATCGGCCCGCGCCCGTGCTGTCGCAGATAGCTCTGTTGAAAGCTCGCCCGCGCTGAGCCGGGGCTTGGGGCTGGGCGGCGGCGGCGGTGGCTATGCCGTGTACAATGCTGAGGCGGGTGGGATTTCCAGCGTGATCGGTTACGAGACCACGCCCGAGTCGCAAGCTGGCGCAGCAGCGGGACAACCTCCTGGCAGCCGTCGGCCGCCCAGTGCCAGCAGCATCAGCACCAGCCAGTCCCGCTCCGCCTGGACCACGCCGCGGGAGGGGCCGGTAGCAGCGCCAGCTGCCACAGGCCCCGGCCCCGCCGGCGCATCGCCCTCCACCGCTACGCCCTCCTCTGTGGTCACGTCTGCGCTGACAGCCAGCGCTATGTCTTCCGCTCTGGCGGTGCACAATGAGTACAGCGCCCGCGTGCGCGCAAGCGGCGCTGCTGCCCGAGCCCGCGCTGGCGATGAGGGCACTGTGTCTGAGGAGGATGGCCTGCCGCATCCGTTGGCGCTTGCGGGCCGGGCGTTTGACGGCATCGACAGCGAGGAGGACGACGAGGAGGATGGCATGGAGGATGCGGTGTCGCGGCCAGAGCAGACCGCAGCAGCAGCATCAGCGGCGGCGACGCAGAGGGGCCACAGTCGTGGGGGCAGGCAGCCAGCCGCGAGTGGGGAGTATGCAGCGTCGCTCAACTTCGCGGCGGCGGGACTCACCGAGGCCTCCGGGCCTAGCTCCGAGCGCGTGTCGGGCTTGGGAGCGGCCACCTCGTCGCGGGTGCCCGGGTCTCGGCCGGCACTGGCGGCTGCGAGCATGGAGACAGAAGAGGCGCTGCGGGCGCTGCTCGGTAGCCCGCGCCCGGTGCCGGCGCACGTAAGCGGCGGCCTGAGCAGCAGCCTGGATGGCGGCGTGCCGGAGGACGTGCTGGCGGCGCTGGCCAAGACGGATGCGGGCGGGCTGGATGCGGCACTGGCGGGCCTGGTTCGCCAGCACGCCGCGTACCTGGGAGTCCACGGCCCGGCGGCGCCCAGCGCTAGTCGGCCCAGTACGCAGGGTCAGGGTGCCTTGCTGAGCTCCCACACGTCGCCAGGCGGGGCTGCTGCAGGCCTGGCGGCGCGGCACGCAGGGCTGATGGGCCCCGGTGCGCTCACGGCAGCACCGGCGGCACTGCCGCCTGGCGTGGCAGGGCGCGGCTTTGACTCCAGCCTGCGCAGCGCCGGCGGCGCGCCCGGTGCGAGCCCGGGCGGCGGCGCTGCCGCCGCCAACGCTGGCAGGGGCCTCGCGCTGCATGCCGCCGCGCCAGCGATGGATGCCAGCATCAGTCTGGACCAGATCGACCAGCTGGCGCGGACCATGGTGATTGATGCCGACACAGCGGCGCTGATGCGGGCCTCGGTGGTGGCGGCGGCCAGCGCCATGGCGGAGCAGCGCGCAGCGGCGGCGGCGCACCAGCAGCCGGTGCTGTACAGCATGGGCCCGACACGCGTGTCAGACCCTGGCAGCCAGGCGCTGCCGGAGCCGGCAGCGGCCGTTGCAAACGCCGGCGCCAGGCCCGGCACGGCCACGCGTGGGCCTCTGTCCCCTTCTGCGGCTTCGTCTGTCGGCAAGCCCGGTGGGGACGGCGACTCCGTGTTGTATGGCAGCCCGTATCGTCGCGGCGGCGCCGCGGCTGTGGTGCCGGCGGACGGGCAAGTGCCGCCCAGCATCGCGCCGAGCCCCTACGTACCGCCCAGCCCGCCGCCCGGCGCCGACCCCGCGCCCTACATGGCCTCGCCCATCGGCCACCCCATTAGCCGCCTGCAGCACAGCAGCCGGGACGATGAGGAGTCCGTTGCCAGCATCCAGGTCAAGTCAACCGGGAACCGCGCTGCGGGCGGCTCTGAGGACGGCGGTGGCGCGCCCGGCATGACCGTCAGCGTGGGCGCAGCTGCAATGGCAGGTGCTGTCGCGAGAGTGGGGCCGGGCTCCTCCACTACACCCATTGGTGCACCTGACGGCACCCACCGCCGCCATTCCAACACAGCCGGCGGCGCAAGCTACGACCTATCGCTCACCGCCGCCGCGGCCGTGGGCGCCAGCCGCTCTGGACTGGCTGGCTCCTCCCGTGCGGCCAGCACCACAGCCTCCCGTGCGGCGCCGCAGTCCCACGCCGCTACTCCTACTGGTAGTGCGGGCGGTGGTGCCCAGCCCGGCCAGCCCGTGTTCAGCTCCTTCTCCCTGGCGGGGCTGTCGCCCTCAGGCGCAAACGCCAATGCAGCGGCGGGCGCACAGGGTGCAAGGGCGAGTGGCGGCGGCGCCCGGATG
This sequence comes from Chlamydomonas reinhardtii, assembly GCF_000002595.2. Taxonomy (NCBI): domain Eukaryota; kingdom Viridiplantae; phylum Chlorophyta; class Chlorophyceae; order Chlamydomonadales; family Chlamydomonadaceae; genus Chlamydomonas; species Chlamydomonas reinhardtii. The sequence continues at coordinate 5,348,551 of NC_057006.1, forward strand.
TCATCCTACGACCTAGGTATCGACGAGGCGGGCAGGATGTCGTCGTCCGCCGCGTCACCTCGGCCAGGGCCCTCGGGGGCAGGTGACAGCGCGCTTGGGGCCGGCGCAGCGCGGACATCAGCGCAGCCGCAGCCGCCGGTCGGCGGGCCGCCTTTGGCTGCTTTCTCGCGTGCAGCGGCCGCGGCGGCTGCCGCGGACGTGGGGCTGGCTGTACCGCCGCCGCCGGCTGCCGAGCGGCGACCATCTCAAGGGGGCGTCACAGCAGCGACAGGACACAGTGCGGCGAGCATGGAGGCAGCCGCGAGGGCGTCAGCAGCGGGCGCTGGGGCAGGCGGGCCCCGCGAACCATCTGCAAATGGCCAGGTGCGTTTGAAGCCCGTGCTGACATGGCCAATACATGCTGGCGGTGCGGCACGGCTTGCTTTCGATTCTCCGTTTTCGATCCTCGTTTCTTGCATTGTAATGACTGCAGAACGCGGCGGGCGGCTCCTCCGTAGTATCCAGCGCTGCCAAGCTGTCACAACTCAAGGCGCGGCGGCAGCAGCAGTGGCAGTCCCAGCACGGCGTCACCGCGGCCGACGGCCCCCAGCAGCCCCACGGCACCCCGCAGGGCACCGGTGCTAACGCCTCACGCGCATCCGCCTTCAACCACGCGGCTTCAGACGCCGGCGGCGGCTCGCACCATAACACGCCACACGTGCCTGCCAACAGCCGCAACCGCACATCGGCAGAGCCCGGCGCTTCCGCCACCGCCGTCCGCGGCTCCGCAGCGTCACCCGCACCGGCGCCGGCGCCGGGTCCTGCCGCCAGCCCCACACCGCTGCTGCCGGAGGAGGTGGCGAACGCAATTGTGCGCGCGGCCAGCAGCGGCGTGGCGGCCAGTGGCGAGCTCAACCTCGGGCACGGCATCTCTGGTCTGTCAGTCGCCATCGAGGCGGGCGCGGTCAAGTGGGCCTGGCAGACCGGGCTCAAGGATGGCGGCGCCTCGCCGGGCGCTAGCCAGGCCAGCCCGTGGGCGTCACCGGGAGCGGGGCAAGCGGCGGCGGCAGCGGCGATTGGGGCGTCTTCGGAGGGAGCGGGCGGCAAGTCGGGCGACTGGGGTGTGCAGCTGCCGACGCCGCAGTGGCAGCGGCGCGGCGTGACGCCGCCCGGTAGCCGGCCCGCGGTGGACGGGGCGGACGCGGATGCGGAGCTGGCACGTATGGAGCAAGAGGCGCTGCAGCAGCGGCAGCAGCAGTGGGAGGCGGCGCAGCAGCAGTGGGAGACGGAGCTGCCAGGGCCCCAGTACCGGGCCCCGGCAGGCGCTGCTGCAGGAGTAGCGGCGCAGCAGCAGCAGTGGCGGCGGCACACCGACCATTGCGTGGGTGTGCCGGAGGGTGGGGCGGCCGAAAGTCTCGCGCAGCCGACCCGGGAGTACGCGACGAGCGCGGGCGGGGATGCCGGGTTGCAGCCTGCAGGCCTGTCGGCAGACGCAGCTGGCGCAGCCAGCAGCAAGGCCGCAGCGCTGTTGCGGCTGAAGCGCCAGAGCATCATTCGGCACGCCCTCGCCGGCAGCCAGGCGTAAGTCATTGCTGCTAATGGCATGCTGTTACACAGCCGTGCATGCTGCCGTGATTTGCTGTGGTTGCCATTACTGTTAAGAACATACGGTATTGACATATATGAGCCATTTTTCGGACCGCATGCTGAAGTTTGCATGTGTGCTGGCTGTGCATCATGTTCGCAGGCGGGAGGGCGAGCAGGCGGGGTTCGAGCCGGAGCCCGAAGCCAGCGTCGCTGCTTCTATCCATGGCACCAACTCGCAGCGCTCGTCCCGCGCGGTCAGCGCTCCCATCCACCGCGCCTCGCAGCGCGCGCAGCAGCAGGTGCCGGACGGCGCGCCGCGTGTGGCGTACTCACGTGCGTGGGAGCAGCCCGAGCCTGTGCCTGAGGGCGACGAGGCGGGCGACGGAGAGGATGGCGGCGGCAACCAGGGGCCAGCTCCAAAGCCCTTCCTGCGACGCCGCTCCGCCAAGGTTCAACCCAAGAAAGTGGACTGGTAAGCGTCCCACACCGCCGCTGTTGCGCTACGGCGTGCTGCATCAAGAGGCTGCTCGCTCCGGACCGCACAGCAATGCTCTGCCCTCTGCCGCGTGCGCTTTGCCGGCTGCATGACACTGCGTCTGGTTCCCTCGCACAGTGACACCAGCCGGATGCAACCTCTTGACGCGCGACCCCCGCGCTCGCCTCGCCTTTTCTAATTGTGCAACTCCCCACAGGACACACGTGAAGCCGCGCACCAACAGCCGCAACCCCGATTACTACGGCGACCAGCCGGAGGCGTACGGCGCGCAGTACGTGCCACAGTACGCGCAGCAGTACGCCGCGCAGCTGCTGCAGCCGAAGCACGTGCAGCACCTGCAGCGCATCAGCCCGCGCGGCGGCGGCGCAGGCGGCGGCGGCGCAGGCGGCGGCGACGGCAACGCCGACATGCAGGCCATACTCCGGCAGCAGCCGCAGCAACAGGCGCAGCCGCAGCGCAGCCCAATGACGTCGCCGCGTGGTGCGGCCAAGCCGCCGCTAAACGTGAACCTGGCGTCGCGCGCATGGAGGCCGAGTGGCAAGAGTCCGACGGAGGATGACCGCTCGGCGGCGGCTGGCAGGCGCCGCAGCAACATTCCACCGGCGCCGGCGCCACCGTATGCTGACGGGGGCGGCCTGGGAGTAGGGGCGGGCGGCGGCGGCGTGTCGGGGGCCCGCGCTGGGAGCGCAGGTGGTGGCCCGCGTGGTCCGCCGGGGGCCAACCCGCTGGATGACCTGCTGCAGCACGTGAACACGTTGCTGAAGGACTTTGACAAGATGGTGCGTTAGGTGGTGTATGTGGATGGCCGGTGTTTGCAGTATGTCAGCGCAAGGAGGTGGTGGGTGTGGGTATAGCCTAGATTTTGACTGTCACCTGCGGTTAGTGTGCGGTTTGGTGTTGCGACTGATGTTCGTGCAGTGTGGTGTGGGCTGAGCTCCGACAATTTGGTACATATGAGGCTGTCCGGTGTGGTGAGCACGCACGTCGCGTGTGTAGTACGTTTCATGCTGTTCAATTTGGTGAGCTCTTTGCAAATGCATGTGCAGCGTGATCAGGCGTCCTGACAACGATGCGTTATCCGGTAATCGTGTGGGGCTTGTACGGAATGTACACCCCTGCAGACCATGAAGCCGGTCTGGGCCCCAAGCCCGGGAGGTATACGGTAATCGCATGCCTAAGCGAATCTTCTTTGGGCTGAGCCCCCCGAGCGCAGCGATTCAGGGGGGGGGCGAAGCCCCCCAGGATCACCCCTGTCCGTGCGTGCGTGCTTGCGTGGTCTTTCCGTTTGGTGGCTCGCGTGCCCGCGATGTCCGAGTGTGCTCACACTGCGGGGCTGTGTTGGTAAGTCTGGCACAGGTTCAGTCCGGTTCGGGAGTCAGGTATCAGATATCAGACAGGCTCAGGTGCCGTCCGGTTGAATGTTGAACTGCAGGGCCGCGACACCAACTCTGCAACGAACATGTGGCACGCGCTGATGGAGATGCTGCTTGATAGAGCGCGGCCTGGGGCCCTGCGCCGCGGTGGTGGCGGCGGCAGCGATGGTGGTAGTGGAGGGCCTGGCCCCACCAGCAGCAGCAGCGGCCCTGGGCCTAGCAGTTGCGGTGTGCATGTGCGTACCGGAGGGGGCGAGCAAGGCCACGTGGAGGAGGAGAGCGCCTGAGCGCGGCGCCGCTCAGGAAGCGGCGCCGGCGCGCAGGTTGAGGCCGACCAGTGTCTAGTAAGGGTCTTTGCTGGCGAGCATAGCACAGCACAGTATGTGGTAGGCCGCACGCAGCAGTGAGGAGTGGTGTGGCTAGAGGATTTCCTGCTGTTTGGTTGATTGCTGGCTGTGCTGTTGCTTGACAGCGGGACTTGGCTGGACGCATGATGGCGGGCCGTGCCTGTACGAACCGACCTTGGCTATGTCCGGCCGTCCGGGAGATGAGGTAGACGCTTGCGGCCTCAGACTAGAAACGTGGCTCAGCCCACTTTTCCCATGCGAGGGAAGTTGTCTTTGGTGACACTCCAAACTCACACTGGTGTCTATACACCTGCAATACAGATGCGCCGACGCGGAGCAAGGGCCCTTACATTCCGCCGTATGTCTGTCTCTCTGCGGGTCCCTTACTTGCAAGTCACCGGAACGCAAGTTGAAAGCACACTCTGCCCAACTCACTATCCCCAGCACAGGCCTACACAGGCGCACACAAGCGAAACGAGGCCCAGCCGCAAGCCAGCCGCTGAAAATGGCCAAATGCCCAAATCACAAATGGTGCCACCATGTGCCCGCATGCACACTCAGAAGCAATCAACACCTCGTGCTGAAGATGGGCGCGATTGCCGCCACCTATGCATTAGCAATTTAGCATGCGGTGCCTCCAGGCCAAGGCAAGGCCGCCCTCGTGCGCTTCATCCAGAGGACGACACGCGGATGCCTGCCTTGTCCCCCAGCCCCGCATGAGCCGCATGCACCATGCTGGACCCCCCACCACATCAATTACTTGGGTGGCACGATGCCCCAGATGTTGGGGGTACCCTTGTGACCGGCGTCGCAGTGGGGCGTGTTCAACCAGTTGTAGAAAGCCTCGTAGCTGGGTGTGGGCAGGGACCAGGTGGGGGTGCAGGAGCAATGTGTGCAAAGGTGTGGCGTCACTAGCTGCACGGTATGTGCCCATCGCGGGCAGCATGGGTGATTGACGCATGGCACGGCACGGTCTGGTAACTGCAGGTTGCAAGCACGGCAGGTAGAGCGACACTCACTACTCCTGGCGGGAGATGACGCCGTTCTTGTTGACATCCAGCTCGTGAAAGACCTGCCCGTGCACAAAAGCGAGCAACCTTGGTACTCGGTGCCAGCACTTCACACCGCGGTACCGTATTGCTCATCACACAGGTGAGCAAGCACCCACCTAGCAGCAAGTGTCAGGGCGTGCGCACAGGCCAGGCAGTTCGGTGGGGGGCTGGCGGCGTCACCCAACAACCTTGGACACCAGCCCAGACCTGCCAGCCCACTGGTGCGGATAAGCCCACGCAGTATATCAGCGCCCCCGTGACACACCTGCTTCATGTCCGCGGGCTTGAGCTGGTGCGCGGTCCAGTACTCCTTGAACTCCTGCACCGCGAAAAGAAAGCGAGGGGCAGATACCATCAACAGGATCTACAGCACGATATGGCGAGGCAAGAGATGCTGTCGCCGGGCATCCCGTAAGCGCGCACATGCGCAGGTGGGGCTGGCGCAGAGATGTGGCTTCCGACCGTTGGGGCACATTACCAACACAGGTGGGCGCTGCAGGGAGGCTGCCGGCTGTCCCCAAGCAACGCACCGACATTGCCTACCCTGCATTTACCACGTCCGGGAACATGCCGTGTGGCGCAGGGGGCGGCGGTAGACTCCAGCGACTAGTTTGAGCGTGGTCTACTACTACAATAAATACTTACCGCGACACCAAAAACATGTCGGCCGACGCACACACCCGCGCGAGCCCCTACCCCGACCGCAAGCGCAAGGCGCCCGACCAGCTGCCGCCCACCGAGCAGCTGCGTAGTAAGTAGTATAATTTATACAGCGGCTGCCGTCACCCACCTCAACTGTGATGAAGCCGTCGCCGTCCGCGTCAACCAGGTCAAAGCAGATCTTGACCGGCGTCAGCTCCACAAACTCCTGTGGCGGCATCAGCGATGGCAGCATGCGGACACAATCGTGTTGCTGCTAACCAGTAAAGAGCAGCCGGCTGTGGCACACACGTAAACCTACAGACACGCGGTAGCTACTGTTCTGGGCTTGATTTCGTTCAGGCAGGTTCAGGGGTTAGTTGCCGCAAGGGGAGGGCGCGTTGACGCATGAGTGCATCCCTCGTATACCGTATATGTCGCCTCGCGCACCTCCACGCTCTTCCAGGGCGCATTTGCCGCAGCGGTGACGATGTTGCGCACCAGCTGCTCCTCAGTGCTGGTGCCCTTCAGGTCGCCCGTGTCACTCCAGAACTTGCTACGTGCGTGAACGCGTGGGCAGGGCCATGCCGGTTATGGCCAACGGGCACATCCACACGCATACATACCACGCACGCTAAAACATACGGTAAACACATGCAGTCATGCACACATAGCGTACACGCATGCGCGCGCTTTGCCATCGTGAAGTGCCGTACTGTGGACTCCGGGCAGATAGGGTCTGCACACCCTGGCATTGACGCAGTAATTGACTCAGCAGTGCGTCTCATACATGCACCGCGCGCGCTCACGTGAACACGAACTCGTGCCCGTCCCGGCACTTGCGCAGCTCCGGGCTGCCGGGCTTCAGGTCCCGGATCTGTACCGCAAGCAATGCAGCAGCCAGTGGTGGGGATCAACAGGCGGACTACCGTAATGGGATGCACAGCGGAGGAAGTACGGCATGTGTCGCACCTTGGCGTAGTTGTCCACGATCTGCATGATGTCATTCCAGCGCACGACGCCGTCCTGTAGCGCTCGATAGCGCGGTAAGCGCAGGGCCAAACGCAGGATCAACAGCACTACGGAAGTCGGGCAGGTGGGGTAGGGGCTCGCGCTGCCTCCTGCCGCTGTTGACTCACCTTGTCGTAATCACAGACGTTGAAGTGCTGTAACCAGAAAGAGGAGGCAGTGAGCAGTATCAGGCGCAGTGTCGGAGCCACTCATCAGTCGCATGAGTTGATTGAAACCTCGGGTTATGTTGGCGCGCATCAGTAGCATCAGTGATGTTATGTTCACAAGTTTGTTTACAGGTCTCTTTTTGCGCTGCTTGAAGCCGCGGGCTCAGCGCGTGTCGCCTCGACGCCATGCTAACCGCTGCGTTATTACCAATATATGTTAACACCGCCCACTCACAACGTTCATCTTGCGCCTGTAGCTCGAACCGGGCTTTGCGGCCTCCTGCCACGCGGCGGGCAGCTTGGACGCCCAGTCCGGCACATTGGCTGATGCCGCGAACCCCGCAAGCTGCTGCGTCCACGGCGCGTGCTGGCTTGCCAGAAGGCCGCGCCGGAAAGCAGTGAACATGAGCGAAGACGTTTGCTGCATGGTGAGGACCGGTGCACGCAAGGACAGTTAATAGAGGCGCAGCTTCACAGAGTGCCTGGCAAGTGTTACGGTCTAAATGTAGTGGTCTCTTTTACGTCGGAATACTTCTGGCGTAATGCATGCACAATTTCACAGTGATATCGCCGTTCACACATGCCCGCTGTCGGACCCGGCACCCGGGTGTGCATGGAGGCGAGAGGGGACCCAGACGTTCTCGAGTTGCGGTACTTAACGCAAAACGTATGAAAAATCACGGCAAACGCTTTACGCGGGTCGCCTGCCGCAAACTTCATGTGTGTGCCCAGTCCGCCAGCGCCCGTAAGGAGACGCTAACAACGTAGATAAGCTAAAACTCGTGGCCACAACTGCGGTCCGTCGATTCTCACTGCTTCAGTGCCGCTTTTAGGTACTGTCCCACGCACTCTCCCGTGCCACCACAATGCCAGGACTTGGCGTCGTGCCCCGCGCCCATGTTGACTGTCAGCATCCGACCAGCCAGCAGGAGAGCGCTTCGCGCATGTCTCATCCCACCCCCTTGCCACCCAAATCCATCATCATGTGACACTCCACAACCTGGCCCTATTCACACAACGCCCCACGCCCCGCTCTTTCACGTCGCGCTCGGCCCCACCGCCGCGGCCTGCGCTTTAGGCTCCGCAGCCTCCACCGCGGCAGGCTCTGCCCCCGCCACCGCCGCCGCAGGCGGCTCCTTCGCCTCCTCGCCATTCTCCGCGTCCACCGCTTCCGCGGCCGCGTCGAGCTTGCGCGCTGCGAACATGGATACCTCCCGGCCGTCAGCCGTCAGGTCAATGTCATCCCGCAGTACCTGGAACCCTTGCCCGGGGCCAAACATGGATCCCGCCAGCTCGTCGCGCTGCAGCACGTGCTCGCGCCCGCTGGGCCGGCCGAAGGCGCGAAGGCCAGGGCCATCCACGAAGGTGGAGTACAGCAGCACGCCGCCGGGACGCAGCAGGCGCGGCAGGTGTGAGAGGAAGGAGCGCTCCAAAAAGCGAACGCACAGGATGAGGTCAAAGGCGCCGCCCAGGTCGGGCGGTGGCGGCGACGAAGAGGGTGCGGCGGCGGCGGCTGCAGACATGTCCGGCGGCGCAGCAGCAGCGGGTACGGCTGCAGGTTCGGCGCCGGGTGCGATGTCCGGCCCCAAGCCGGGCGGGATGGGCGCAGGCGGCAAACTCGGCTGCGCAGTGGCTGGCACGACAGGTACCGCCGGCCGAGCTAACGCTGACACCGCGGTAGCGCCTGTCGCGGCAGCTGCTCCGTCGCCGCCGCCGTTGCAAATCCGGTCCGTGCCGCTCCGCCCCGCCAGGTAGCGCAGCAGCAACTCCGCGCCCTTGCCACCGGTCCCCTTCTTGGCCTTCTTAGCCGGCGGCCCCTTGGCACCACCCCCGCCATCGCCGCCGCCGCCGCCGTCGCTGCCTCCGCCGGGCCCTGTACCCGGCAACGGCAGCGGTCGCAGCGGACACCCGCTCGCTCCGGACGTGGGCCCGGGTGCTGCGCCCGTTGCCGCGTCCACGGTGCTGGCACCACCTGCTGCTGCTGCTGCTCCTGCCGAGCCGCCGATTTGCACTAAGTGAAGCGTGACCCCGCCCGGGCCCGTCGGCACCGCCCCCAGGTCCAGCACCTCGGCCGCTCGCTGCAACGCGCCATGCCACGAGTCCAGCCCCACGCACTCCCACGCCACCTCCACCTCCACCTCTCGCCCGCTGGGCTCCACCGCAGAGGCTCCGCTTCCACTGCCACTACCTTCCGCTGCCGCCGCCGCGGCGTTGGCTGAGCTGGGCTCCTCCGCCAAAGGCTCGGCTGCGGGTACCGTCACGGTCACGGTGGACCTCCGAGTGGAAAGCCAGGCCAGGTCTCGGCCGCTGCCGCAGCCCACGTCCAGCATCCGCAACGTGAGCTTGGGCGCGCGCGGCAGCCCCGGCGCGGTGCGACAGCTTTGCCCCGGCTTCTCCGCCTGCTGCTGCTGGCCGGCTGCACCTCCCCCCGCCACCTCGTCGTGTGGCGGCTCCTGCACCTGCCCTTCCTGCCCGGCAGCAGCAGTCCGCCGCTGCGGCGCCAGCTGCTGCTGCGCCCAGCTGCGCACCAGCAGCTCCTCCAGCAGCGGTGCCTGTTGCAGCAGCAGCTTGGAGGGCTGGAAGGGCCAGCGCCGCTGCAGCTGCACCGGGTCGCCGCCCACCTCTAGCAGGCCCGACTCCTCCGCGGCGCGCCACAGCAGCGGGGTGGCCTCGGCGCAGAAAGCCACACGCCAGCCGCGCGAGGACAGGAAGGCGCCCACCTCCACTTCCTGCGGTTGATTCGGAAAGGCGGCGGTGGTGGCTTTCGGCATACGGCACGGGATGAGGAAGGCAAGGGAGGCGAAGGGCCCGTAGTAGCGCAGCGAGCATGAAACGGAGCGGTGAGTCGCCCGCCGCGATGCCTGACATCGGGTAATGTTGCCCTCTTGTGGCACGCCATGTATTGCATAACATGGCCACAGCCCCAGACGCTCATTGTCCTGCGCCCGTCGTCCGCTATCTCCCCTCCGCTATCTCCCCTCCCGCCCTCCCCGCGGGCACCTGCTTCGTGCCGCCGCCGGCCGCCGCGCCCAACACCTTCTGCTGCTCCGGAGGCCCGCCAACGATCAGTCCCAGTGGCGTAGCACGATCCGGAAGAATGAACATGCGCGGAACCAGCGCTTCCAGCGGCACGTTGAAGCTGTCACGAAGGCGGGAGCCCATGAACGCGGATGCGTCTCGCAAGTCGATGAGGCAGGGGCGTGCCGAGGCGTCACCTTCGGGCGGGAAGGCCCGCTGCAGGATGGAGTGAGGAGCATCTGCATCCACGGCATCTGGGGGCGCTGTGGCTGGAGGGGGACCCTCCACTACCGCGTTGCCGTCAGGGCTGCTTAGGGCAGGGGGGTCGATGTGGGCACCCGCAGTTGCGCCCGGGGTTCCGGCAGTGCCGGCCGTGGGCTGCATGGAGCACGCGCCCCAGGGCCGGCCTATAAGGCCAGAGATTGCCTGTCCAGTCCGGCCGCCTAGCCGTTTAGCACTTGTCACGCAACAATTGCCCAATCTATTCCTGGCACCTGGGCTTGCAAGTCCACAGCTTATTCAAATTGTGATCCAAGGTATGCATGGACGGATAAAGGTAAGTAGGCTCGCGCAAATTGTCCATGCGGCGGAATCGGCGCGAATGGGGGTTCTGAGCGCTAGCAGTAGCGGTTTCAGGGCATTCAGCAGTCAAGTCGTAACAGTGATACATTGCATTTAATCTCGTTCTCATATCAGGCCGTCCACCCATCACAGAGCAGGACGACTGAACATCGGCTGGGGCAACAACGAAGGAAGTCAGCCGCAGCCTGGAGCTTATCGGACGCTGACTGTCTGGTACCTGGTAGGTTACAGCGGTCATAAACTGGCTGGCCGCGGTGTGAGCCGTGGCCCCTTCCGTGTGTGTGTGTGTGCACCAACGCTCCTGGACGTTGTGTGCAGGACCTTCTCGCCGCAGCATCATGAGCTGGAACCAGGCGCCAGGTGGCTCGATCTTCGGATTGCACGTGCCTGGATGCAGCATCGCACGGCCGCGCCCGCGCCCGCACCTCTCGACGGCCCCACGCACTGCAGTCTTTCGAGGGGACACCCGGCCTGACTAGGGAGGGAAGCGGTCCGCGGCATGACTTCCCTTCTAACGACAGCCACCTGTCGCTTGGACTTGGAACCCAGGTGCACCTGGAGGACCCTACATGGAGGCCTACCACCAACACCATCATCATGGAGGAGATGGAGCTCAGCCTCCACACCCTGGTCACGGGGCGCCACCGCCGCTCGCGCCACACGTGGTGGCTGTGCCGCCGCCCTGGCACCAGCTGCCGCAGCAGCAACAACACCAGGCCCCACCAACAGTACAGCACCAGCCACTGCAATTGCCGCAGCCTGTGCCTCAGCCGGCCCCGCAGCAGCCCTACCACCACCCGGGGCCGGCCTTTGCGGCTCCCTCAGACGTTCTGCCGCCACATATGCTAGCTCTCGCGCCCCTGCAGCCGCAGCCGCCGGCACACGCCTTGGGGCCGCCACCACAGCATTACCAGCAACAGCAGCTCGCGCCACAGCCACAGCATGTGGCGCCGTACATCGGCCACCAGCCTCACGGAGCTGGCGAGCAGAGCGCACCCGCGCAGTACCCACTGCACGCAGCGCACGCGCCGCAGCAGCCCCAGCCTCAGCACCACCACCACATGCCACAGGGGCACCAGCAGCACCCGCCCCTTGAGTACCAGCGACAGCCGCAGCCGCAGGAGCAGCCGGGCGGCTGTCGCGAGCAGCTGGCGGCGCCTGCAGCGGCCGGCACGGAGGACCCCTGTGACCGGCAGGGGGACTACGGCCGCGACCGTGACTGGGAGCGGGAGCGGGATCGCGACAGAGATCGTGATAGACACCGCGAGCGGGAGCGGGATCGTGAGGCCAGTAGGGAGTGGGACAGAAGCAAAGACAGAGACCGTGACAGCGAGAGGGAGCGGGAGCGGGAAAGGAGCAGGGACTGGGACAGAAGCCGTCCCAGCAGCCGAAGCGTTGAGCCGGCGTTGGACGATAGGTGGCAGCCGGCGGGAGACCCGCACCAGCTCCCGGTGCAGGAGCCGGAGCGTGATCGTGAGCGCGAGCGGGACCGCGAGCGTGGGCTTGACCGCGACCGCCAGTATACCAGGTGAGCGTGTTGAGGGCAGCGTGCGCCGAGACTTTGAGGTCGCATGTTGTATGGTTTTGTAGTGGCCAGGGCTGAATGACCATCTGCTACAGTGCTTGCATCCACCAGCTGATTGAGTTTTTGTGTGCATTGTGCCTGGCGTAATCGGAACTTGGAAAGCCGACACCGCAGCCGCTCGCATGAGCGCCAGCGGGAACGGGATCGGGATCTTCCCCTGGAGCGCGGCAATGAGCGGGAGTCAGACCGCCACGACCGCATTGCCAGCTACGACCGGTGCGTCGGCGCCTGTGTGCATGAGTGTAGCCATACATTCCTTGTGGGCATGTGCAGGGGGAGGTAGGTGCATGTTGCGGCAAGGCTCTGAGGTTGCGGTATGCCTTGCGCCCCCTTTCTCGCTCCGTTGCAGACAAGAGGGCGCCAGTGCCCGTGCTTCTGACCATCGCGGGAGCTCACGGGACCTTGAGCGGGAGCGGGACCGAGACCGGGATCGCGACAGGGACCGTGACCGTGACAGGGACCACGAGCGAGAGCGCGAGCGCGACAAGCATCGGGAAAGGGACAGGGAGCGGGAACGCGACCGTGAGAGGGACCGTGAGCGCGACAGGGATCGTGACCGGAACCGAGACCGGGATCGAGACCGGGAGCGCGACCGGGACCGGGACCGCAGTTGGCGGGAGCACTGCGACCGGGACCAAGACGGTCGTGACCACCGGCGAGGTGATGATTACGACTATGCGGAGGGCCGGCGCCGGAGCCGCTCTGTGGACGCGGACGAGGATGACCCGCGAGGCGGCGGCGGCAGCTGGCGGGCGGCAAGGCGCGACCAGCCCTCCAACACAGTGCACGTGCGGGTACGTGAGGGCGGCGATGATGAGCGCAGGGGGGGACGTAGGGGAGTCCGAGAGTGCGTGTGCGATACACCATGCAAGGACTTGACCCGGAAACCATGCGGAAGGTATAAGCTCAGTGAGCTACCCGATACAGTTAGTAGTAAGGTAAGATGTGATGTGCGAAGCAGTCTGACTGTTAGCCGCCCCTACTCCGGCGAGGATACATTCGTAAGCGTCCAACATATGGGAAAGCGCAGGGCTGGGCTGTGGGCTATGGGCTGGGCTGGGCTGCGCTGGGCTGGGCTGCGCTGGGCTGGGTGCCGTCTTCGTGAGGGCTGTACGGTCCGCCAGCCTGCTGCCAACGAATGGTGGCACGGGATGTCAGCGTTTCAGGGACCGCCTCTCGTCTTGTCAAATACCAACAGAACATTCCGGAGCAATGTGACGATCTGGAGCTGCGGGCAGTGCTGGAGGCCGCCGCGGTGCCCGGCGTGGTGTCAGTCAAGCTGGTGCGCAACCGTAACACTGGCGCCAGCAGGGGCCACGCCTATGTGGAGTTCGCTAGTGAGGCGGATGCGGCAGTGCTCATGGATGGCAAGACCAGGTGCGGCGAAGGGCTGCCGAGAGGCCATATACGGCATGGCAGGCAGCTGGCCATGCTGAACACCCGCATGTCTCACTGTGCCACACGTGGCTGAGTGTCACCAAATTGTCACAACTTTCATTACTATGTCATATGCCGCAGGCACAGCTTGGAGCTGGCGGGAAGCACGCTGCGATTTGAGTACGCGCCCAGTGCTGCATCTTTCGCCGCCACGGGTGGAGGCGGCTCCACAACTGCACCGGCTGCCGCGGCGCAGGACTGGATCTGCGACCGCTGCAGCACCGTGAACTTTGCTCGGTGAGGCAGGGCTTGCACCCCGCTTGTCTCTTTGCGCAGTGCCGTGCACAAGCCGTCAATTCTGTTGTGCCATAGCACAAGCTGAAGAGATTGAGGAACGGCCTTGCCTACCTGCGTATGGGCTTGACACAGGCGGGTGGAGTGCCACAAGTGCTCCACCGCGCGGCCCGCCAATCCGCAGCGGGTGGCAGCGGAGATGGACATGCCGTCGCCCATCCTCAAGGTCTCCAACCTGGAGCCTCACGTTGGGTGAGACCGGCGGCGTCCAGAGTCCAAACGCGTAGGGCGCGGCCGTTCAACTGCCCATGCCTGGATCACTGGATATGCACGACATGCCGGCTGTCTTGTCAGTCTTTTTCGTCGAACATCTGATGTTGTATCGCCCGGCCCCTCGCAGCGAGGATGAGCTGCGCTCGCTCTTCCAGACGCATGTGTCCGTCCGGGAAGTGCGAGTGGTGCTGGACAAATACACGGGTGCGCGTCTGGCTGTGTCGGCATGGTCACGAGTGCGCGCACGCATGCTCTAGACCTTTCAACTGTAAGCGCTGCGGGCATGAGCCTTGCGAACTTCTGACCCCCCACCTGGTCGCATACCGTACACCTCGCAATGGCGTCCACAGGCCTGCCTCGCGGCCTGGCATTTGTAGAGATGTACAGCGTGTCGGAGGCGGGCCGCGCGCTGGGGCTGCTGCAGGGCAAGGTGCCGCCCGGCTGCACACAGACGCTGCGCCTGGTGTACGCGCGCGACAAGTTTGGTGGCGTGAGCGGCACAGGCGGCGGCACGGCAGCGGGGGCGGCGGCGCTGGAGGCCGCGCAGGTGCGGAGCTGCGGCAAGCGACCACCGCGGCCGCGTGCCGCCTGCATGCCATAGTTGGATGCCAAGTCACCAATCAACTCGCAGTATGTACAAAGAGCCGGGCGGCTCCTTGATACTTGTGTCGCGTTCTGTGCGACTTTGACAATACCATTGCACCTGCGCACCCAGGCCATGTCGGCTATGTACAGCACGTGGGAGCCCAAGGCCTTTGACGCCAGCGCCCTGGAGGGCGAGGACGGCAAAGAGCAGATTGCGGCGACGGCAGGGCAGCAGCAGCAGCAGGGCGCCGCCCAGGGCAAGGCGGGCGAGGCGGCAGAGGCGGGCGGTGGGGGCAGCGCCTCCACACCGTCCGGCTTCGTCTACGACCCCTCCTCCGGCTACTGGTGAGCACTGCCTCGGAGGCACAGGCTGTCTGCGCGGCGTTTGCTGTGTTTCATCACGTGCGCCGTGTGTCCATGCGCGGCAATGACGCACGTGCAGGTACGACGCGGCCAGCGGCTACTACTACGACGCCAACACGGGGCTGTACTACCATCGCAGCACCGAGACCTGGTAAGAGGCCGCTGGTGAAGTCGCCGGTGCTTTCCACGAACATGGCCTTGCAAGCCACAACTTGTACGGAATATAGAGAGTAGTGCACCAGCTCATTAGCTCACTCGCATACCTGCTTTGTCGCCTTTCCTGCAACGCCAGGTACTCCTTCGACCACGCCACGGGGCAGTACGCCGCAGTCGCAAGCAACACCAGCACCGCGGTAGACAACAGCTTGAGCAGCAGCAGTGCGTTGCCGACGTCCACAAAGGCCAAGACCGCCGCGAAGCCGCAGGCTGTGGTAACTGCGGCTGCACCCAAAGCTGCGTCCGGTGGCGGCACCATTGGGGCTGCAGCACGGCCAGCGGCCGCAGCTGCCACTTCCAAGCGCAGCGGTGCAGTAATTGGCGCCGCGCCTGTCTTGAACGCGCAAGGCCTGTTGGCAGCGGCGGCTCTCGCGGAGGTAAGTGAAGGGTTAACCCTTGCGTTGCTCCCAAGCAGTTGCCGCAGTCAGGGCAGCCGTTTACGGTACTGTATCAAGCAGCTTCTATGTCGGTCAAAACCCTTATTCTCTCGCGCATAAGCTAGACCATTGGTCTGCCCTTGCGTATTGACACTCTGGTGCGCAGGAGAAAGCCAAGCAGCAAGCCAAGCAGCAGGCGAAGGCGGCAGCTGCGGCCGCCAAGGCTGGGCGATCGGCAGTGGCGGCCGCCGCACCAGGGGCAGCGCCGCCGCCGGGGTTAGGGTCAGGAGCAGCGCCGGGGCAGGCTGTGCAGGGTGTGATCCATCGGGGAAAGTGGGCATCTCGTGCGCAACAGTGACACGTTATTGACGTGAGGTGACTGTGTGTATGTCGGGCACAGATGTGGCTGGCACAGGCGGGCGCAACGTGCAAAGCTCACCTGTAATGCCTGCCGCCTGCCGGAGATGGCTTGCGTCTGGGGCTGTCTCTAAGGCTGTCTATTGCTTCTTGGTCTTTGCGCCAAACCAAGGGCTCGTCATATTGCGAAGTCGGCAGGGCACCGGATGTCCTGCGGGACGTACTTGATGCATGTTTGGTGAAGTCGGCTGACAGGCCCACTGACCCAATCTCACCGTCACCCAGGCCGTTACGGATTAGCGTCAGCTCTTTTTTCCTGAGAGAATGGTTACAATGGAGAAGGAAGGGGAAGGCGCAGCACCACAACGGCACACAACCTGCAAAGCGAGCAAGCAGAACACCAGGGACAACCGCACAAGCCACAGAAACCCAAGGGCACCCCTCCGGGGCAAAGCAAGGGCAGACCAGGCCCCCCAAAAAAGGCGAAGCAACCACCAAACAGAGCAGGAAAAAGAAAAGAAAGCCCCAGCTCACGTAGGCTCCATGATATCAGTGAGAGTGCGTGATGGGACAGGGTTTAGGCAGGTTGGCGAGGACGCGAGGTCCCGTAGGGGTCACGTAGTCTCCATGATATCAGTGAGAGAGGGTGAAAGACGCTTATAGGTGGAGCTCTACGTGGAACGGATGCCGATGTGGCCGGACATGCCGCCACTGCGCCACACGCCAGAGGCCAAACGTTCTGCAAATACTCGAGTATATGCATGCTGGTGTGTGCTAGTGCTTGTGTTATGCTATTGGGCTCAGTGGGTGGCTGCGGACGAGGAGGGGAGGGGGCCCTTGGTGGCTCAGTGGGTGGCTGCGGACGAGGGGGTTTCTGCGTTTTTGTAACAGCGAGGCAGGGAAGGCGGGAAAGCAGGGAAGGCAGGAACTCACACGGGAAAGCAGGAACAGCAGGAAGGCGGGAAAGCAGGAACAGCAGGGAAGGCGGGAAAGCAGGAACAGCGTTTAGACACACACACACACACATATATATACACACACACACATATATACACACACACACACACACACACACACACACACACACACACACACACACACACACACACACACACACACACACACACGCATGCACGCACACACACATGCCGCGTGATGCAACCTTGGGGACCCCGGTTTCGCCCAAGACTGAGGACCGACCCTGAACTTTGGAACATCGCATTTCTACCCTGATTAAAACTCTGAAAGCAGATTCTGAGCGCTCTCGCCAAGCTCTTTTCATTTGAATCATGGGGTGAACATTTGGCGGAACTACCCCGCCCTGCCTCCTACTCCCATGTTCCCAAATGGCACCGAGCAGAGCAGCGAACCTAGTTGGGTCCGTCTTCTGCAATGTATCTTGCATTCCTGCTCTAAAGCCACATCCACAGATCCACTACAAGCGCACAGGTGACTGCATTCCGTACACCGCACAAGCACGTGACTCACAATCTCCAACTTCGTTGGCGGCGCGTGACAGGCACATCCTCTCGACCCTAGGTCATCCGTTGCCTGGCCATTGGACACACCTGGACACACCAAGAACTGGTTGCTGCGATGCACTATAATCCGGCGCTGACACTAGCTTGACTACCTGCCAACTATGATGCACATTGCATACCGTATTCAAGTACCGTACACGCAGATGGGCCCTGGACACGGTATGACAAGTGTGTCCCGATCTTTGATTGCCAACAAGCAAACCGCTTGGCACTAACGCACGCACTCCAGCACAGGTGCGCGGGCTCTTATAAATCATCTTGGCCTAGTGCAGTCCCAGACCAGGGGCTGTGACTCAGCCACCGAGCTGTGGGGTAGGTGCGCTCGTGTGCAGCGGCGATGTATCCACTGCACTCAAATCCTTGCACCGTGGTCTATGCTGCCAACGTGCCGCGCGCTAACACGCACGTTGACTTCAGCATGGTGTTAGGACGCCGCTCCTCCTTCCGCCGCTCACTTCTCCAGCTGCCTCATCCGAACGGCTGGTAACGGCTTTCCTTCAGCGCCAGGAGCGGCTCAAACATGGGCTCGGGTATGCTGTCCCACGGCACCCAAGTCCAGCCCTCGCACTTGTCTGGCTCCATCAGCTTGGCCTCCACGCCCTGTGCATGTTACAAATGACCCAGCGTAGTCAAGGCGTGCGTGGGCAGGTGTGGGCTGGACGGCTGGCCCACCTACAAACGCCAAGCTACCGGACTCAGTGCCACCCGGGCTTCCCGCTCTTGAGCGGTGGCTCCAAGGGTGCCCAGCCGTGTGCACGACGTGCCCTCTGACAAATCGAAGTATGAGTCCCGAAGGCTTACCGGCTCGACATCAACGCGCATGAAAATTGTGACGTAGTGGGTGGTGGCGTTGAAGACGGTGTTTGTTGCGTAAGCAAACACAGGATCCCGTATTTGCACACCTGTCTCCTCCAGCACCTCCCTGCAGACAAGGCAAGCGTGCTCAGATGTTTTTATCAACAAACCCAAACTCCATGGCGACTATTCCTCTGCCGTACTCTCGTTTTCCTTGAAAGGGACAGCCACCTTTCTTGTCGTACTGCATACCTACCGGCCGTCCACAAGACGAAGCACCCTAAAAAACATACTCAATCGCAGCTCACAGCAGCTGCTGTGACTTGGGAAAGTCTCGAAAGCCTTTCTACGTGAGATGCCCTCCCAAATGCTTATCCGTTCCGTTTACCTGATGGCACACTGCTCAAAGCTTTCCCCTAGCTCGAGATGACCCCCAGGCAACGCAAAGGTTCCGGATCCATGAGAGCCCTTCCTACACGGTGTGTGACAATGGCAAACGCATTCAAGGACATTGCAGCCGTCTGCATGTAAGGTTTGGCGGGAAAGACGACAAAAAAGATGCGGTACCGAGTCAGGAAGCGAGCCCACACCAAACCGTCCCTGTCACGCGTCGGCAAACTACTGGATGCTGTGGTCTGGGCGTGCGGCCACTCTGCCCCTTGCCCTCTCCTACCGCCGTCCGTGCACGTGTGGCGCCTCGGGTAGGACCTCCCAGCATACCTTTTCCCGACAAGAACATTTTCGCCTTTGAAGAGGAGGACTCCCACCCCGACCTTGGGCCGGTCTGAGGCTGCAGGACTCATGACCGCGTTGAAAGTCCCCTTAGGGGTTAGGGCGTATCTTGGCCTTCTCTAATCAATCTGAGTTCGCACAGGGATATTACTATGAGCTGTATAAGGTAACTATGTAGGGCATTGCAAAAGCGCCCGGTTGAACACTTGAACATGATGCGGATTTGCGCCGCTCCGAGCCTACCTGATCAGTTACAGAAACATACCCGCACAGACTTGCATAGCTAACACAATACATGAATTATTCTCACTAGGCAGACCAGAAAGGCGAAATTACGCTTTCAGTCTAGGAGGAAGACCCTCGCGCCCAGCTTTTCTACTCACATGTCGGCCAAAGCAGACAGCATATGGCAACGTTGAGGCTCGATGTCAGCGGGTTAGTCAAGCACAGTCGCGCGCCTGGCGCCGGGGGGCTTGTTGACAGAGAACGATTTGTTGAGCAATGCCGTTTGGGCCTTGCAGGCGACTCGACGAGGAGGCGCCCTCTCGTGAACACAAGCACCATAACCGGAATGTGGACGAGGCAGAGCGCGAGTGTGTGTTCACGCTTGAGCCGGAGCCCTCGAGCTCG
The DNA here is from genome assembly GCF_000002595.2 of Chlamydomonas reinhardtii. NCBI lineage: Eukaryota > Viridiplantae > Chlorophyta > Chlorophyceae > Chlamydomonadales > Chlamydomonadaceae > Chlamydomonas > Chlamydomonas reinhardtii. The sequence goes on from NC_057006.1 coordinate 5,367,927, forward strand.
CCGGGCCACATCTACACGGACTTGAGCTGCTTTCGGGACCTCACAACACTACACCAGGGCAGGTGAGACGCCGCGGCGAATCTGAGGCGCTGCAAAACGGCGAATGGCTCGCGAGTGGTCCCGGGTGCAACGCTGGCCCAGCCTGGTCCGCTCACCGTCATCAGCCCATTCGTTCATATATGCAGGCACTCGACTGTATGGTCGGCTGTCTGCAAGCGCACCGGGCGCACCTGCGTGATAAAGGGATACAACCGCGACTCGCTCAAGCCGCGGCAGCTTAACAATGTTCGGAGGGAAATTGGACTGCTCAGATTCTTCCGCGACACAGGGTGCGTGGGGACAGGGCGTTCGGACCGTTATTGGCGACGCACATGGTCCCATGAGCTGAGGTTGTTTGCACCGCCCGCAGGACTAAGGGCGTTGTGGCCCTGCTGGCGGCTTTCGAGGACAAAACCATGATATACCTGGTGTTTGAGGCGTGCATGCGCGGAGACCTCTACCAGCTGCTGATGCGCAACCGCGGGACCCTGCACGAGGAGTTTGTGGTCACCAAGGTAAGGACTTGGCCGCGGTAGGCAGGATTGTACGTAATTTTGTCTGCAGTACTGACTGGGGCTGCTTGGCAAGGTAGCGCCGGGGTTCGGCCGGACGCAAACTGAGTCGCATGCCATGGTGACTCTTCGTAGCGCGGCGTTGGCAGCGTCCCCAAACCCTGTTGTGCCCGGTTTGCAACCGGCATTGTATACAACTGGGTTAATGGGGCTTTTTTGGCCGTGTCGAGACCTCGGCGCCGTGGTTGGGACACGACGGCTGCCGACGGCTGCCGACCAGCGTGTCGCTTAACCCTCCACCACCTGTCGCTGCGTTCCCTGCAGATTGTGTTCCCGCTGCTGTGCGTGCTACAGCAACTGCACAAGCTGCACATCGTGCACCGGGACATAAAACCCGAAAACATCTTCATCACAGAGGACGGGGAGATTGCTCTGGGTGACTTTGGGCTGGCGGGGCACAAGTTCCAGGACCGCATGACGGAGCGCGTGGGCACGCTGGACTACATGGTGGGTCGCGGTCTGGTCGTAGATTCATCGGCAGATAGCATCTACACGCGCATTGTCAATAATGGGCGGTACCCGACTGCGCAGTATCAACCTAAGGCGGTGTTGCGCAGGCGCCCGAGGTGCTCAGCATCCCGGCAAACGAGGACGCGGACACGCAGAGCGCGCCGTCGCCCAGCGACGGCGCGAAGACTTATGACGAGAAGGTGGACATCTGGGCTACGGGCGTGCTGGTGTACGAACTGCTGGTGGGGCGGCCGCCGTTCGAGGTGGACGACCCGCAGGAGACCGCTCGCCTGATCATGAGCGGCTCAGCGTCGGGGTACCCGGTGCACATATCGCAGTACGCGCGCGACTTCGTGGCGCAGGCGCTCACGAAGCTGCCCGGTGCGCGGCCGACAGCGGAGGACCTGTTGCAGCACAGTTGGCTGCGGCATTACTTCGGGGGAAAGGTGCCAGACACAGCAGCACAGTGCGGCAGCACGGTCACGGCGGGGCTACTGAAGTCGTGGCTAGTGGCGAGCTGGTGAGACTGGGCAACACCGTGCACGGTGTGATTCTGCCGGGGGGCCTTTACCAGTAGACAACCTCGCCGTTGGCGGCGCCTAATGTATGCCACAGTCAGGGCTTCACTGGGCTTCCACGTCCGGCTAACCGGTATTCAATGACCTGCATGAACAGGTCCGACATTTCGAAGGCGGGCACGGCGCTGAAGCCCAACAGCGTGGTGCCCAACCGGCTGTTCCTCTCACCTGCCAGCTCGCCGCGGAAAGCCCTCAGCACTGGCGACGGCCCCAACTCTGTCGGGCACCTGGTGAGTGCAGGGAAGGACGGGGCTTCTATCGACATGCTCATTGTGGACACTTATGCTCATGTGCGGCCGGGACAATGCAGCTGTTGGGCCATGGTAAACAATCAAGGCTCAGCTTTCGTGCACCGCAGCAAAGGCTCGCATACTTGGCCCATTTGCACAGGATCACGACGTCAAGCCGGCCCCTCACTACAAGCGGAAGTCGGTGCCGGGCTGCAGCGATGCCGGCTGTGAGTCGCCGCACGATCGGGAGCTGCGGAAGCAATACGGGTCAGCCGATGCTGAGGGCTCAGTGGGGCCTTCGGGAGCGGACGCGGACGCGAACGATGCGCCGCACCCTGCCCGCTCAGGCTCCAGCTCGTTGGACCGGCAATTGCAGATGAGCCTGGAGTCCAGCGAGCCGGGCCTAGAGGCGGGCGGCAGCGACCCAAGCACCGCGCCGAACCGGCTCACGGCTTCACAGTACCCTAGCCGGGACTCCTCAGCGGGCTCCATGGACCAGGCTGTGCCGCAGGAACGCACCTACGTCCGCAACGACAGCGGCGCCAGCGCCAGTAGCAGCATATCCGTGGCGTCCTTCGCCAGCCTGCAACACGTGCCGCGCACCGGCAGCGTCAACGAGCTGGCGGAGAGCGAGGACCTGGGCTTGGTGCAGCGCAGCGCTAGCGTGTGTGCTGCCAACATGGGCCGGCCGCCGGCGGGCTTCCCTGCGGGTAACACCTCTCTAAAGCCGGTGTGGCAGGCGCAGCAGACCAGTACGACCGTGGGCGCCAACCGAAAGACGCCCGGCAAAAGCCGCTTCGCGGCTTGAGCGCTCCCCCTGTGCCACAGTGCTCGCGATGATACACCACCTTCGGGCGGGCTGAAGGTAACAGGTGCGAGGCCCAGTTCGGCCAGCGTAGGCAGGCCGGCTTGGAGGGCTCAGGTGTTTAGTCTGTAGGTCGTTGGGGACGGTTGAGGCGGTGTGTTCGTGCGCACGCCGGCCGCTACTTTTATGCCGTGTATAATGCGTGCTGACTGTCCCTAAAACGTGATGCATGTGTCCTTGTTTCATCTGTTCCGTTCGTGTAGTTGACGTGTGCTGGGCAGGCTGGTCGCCAGATGGGGGCCAACTGGGTTGGTCAGGCGGGTGCCTGGCATATGGCGGGCAGCGCGTACATATCCCGCCTGGTGATGTCCGCCGGCGCTGCAGCTGCGCGTGTGTGACTGGTGGTGCGTGTGAATTTGCTCTTGTCGAAAGCTCTCTTTGCGCGTTCCGCACTGGGGACCGCAAAACAGGTGAGAACGTGTCCGTGTACAACCACGTGGGGCACGATATGTGAGGAAGGTGCAGTACGGGACTTGGGGCGGGCTTCTTTTCACTTAGCGCTTGTTCGGGGCAGCCGAGTGATCCGACCACAGTAAAGATTTTGTGCGAACGGGATATTTGACGCGGTACGAAGGCTGGGCATGGTCGCACCAAGTTGACTGGCAGTCGCTTGTCGGGTATGGTTGGCATGCAAAAATTAGGACTGGGATAGAGCTGACAATGACTGCCGCGGACAGACGGGGGATTCTAGCAGGTGAGCAATTAGATTATGCCGTTTACGGGTTTGCAAGGGTATGCATGCGACCAGATAGTGTGGATTACACGCGGGAGAATGGTCTGTTGCGTCGCATGCATCGTGATCCAAGGGTTGTGCGGTGATTCTGGTGATGCTGACGATCGCACGACAAGCAGCACGGTAAGTATGACGAATTCCGCGTACGATAAGGTTGTGATGCTAAATGACTGAGGCAGCAGGAGGGCGAGGAAGGCCAAGATGGAGGGGATTTCTGGTTGCAACGAGTCAAGTCATGTGCGTGTTGTCAGCGTGTGGCGTAGTGTGCAGCGTAAATGGATTGTGTTCAGTTAATGAGTGCCTCCCGTGCACACGGATACGGATGTTTGTTCGTGCGTTTCATGCAAAGGTACCGATTTACCCCCTGCGGCGAGTAGGTGCGCGAGCTGACCTCAGGTGCGGGCGGAGGACGTCTCCAAAGACGCACCTGGCACGTAGTTGCGTCCAGTGACACCTCTGCTCTGTTCGTGGCATCAACGACACAAATGTTTTTTACGTCATACAAGCGGGGGCCGCATACTTCACGCGTCGAGACTTTTACCGCGCTTGCTGCTGTACCGACATGGTGTGCACGGGTACCTTCATTTATTTCACTAGACCAAAAGTAGTTGGCATGTACATATGGCGTACGGAACCGTGCGGTACATACGGACTGAGGACATGACTTGTGAAGCAACGTTACACGCACGGGCGCATTTCTTGATGGCACGTCCATGCGTGTTTGACATGACTCGGGTGTTTGCGTCATTGCTTTATTGATTAGAGGACACGAGCGCGCGGAACGAGTGCATCAGGATTGGAGGATGGGAATACATCCCCAGGAGAGACTGTAATGATATTCACGTACCGCGATAGTGCCCGCTACGGGTGCGACATGCACCATTTAGGGCCATCCGTGGCTCTCGCCAACGCGGCGTCCTCATACACGAACAATGTGCTGAGCTTGTTCCTAGGACAGACGACCTCTCAGGACGGTGTAACCGTGGAAGAGGGCTAGCGCAAAGACAGGGTCGACCTATCTAGCTCCTCACATCACGGGCCTAGGCCAGACGGCTCGAGGACAGGACAAGTGCCCTGACAAGTGCCCTGTCCTCCGGACTCTGCACACACGCACCCCATCACCCGCCATCGCTAATCCGGACGCCACTGCCACTAATCCAGCCGCGCCGCTTGGGTGGCCTGCTCAGCACAGCTGGCCATGGCGTGCCGTCCTCCACGCACGCGGTGATGAGGCGGATGTTCGACCCCATTCCAGGTTTGGGCGGGTGCAGGTTTGGGCAGGGGCCGGTGCAAATGTAGGTTTGGGCGGGTGCAGATTTGGGCAGGGGCGGGTGCAGGTTTGGGCGGGTGCAGGTTTGGGCAGGTGCAGGTTTGGGCAGGTTTGGGCGGGTGCAGGTTTGGGCGGGCGCAGTTTTGGGCAGGGGAGGGGGCAGGTGCAGGTTTGGGCGGGTGCACGCCCAAATACCGCATGCCAGGGACGGAAGGAAGCCGCGTGCGGCCTTCCATATACTGTGCTGTGCTATGCTCGCCAGCAAAGACCGAACTAGACACCGGCCGGCTTCAACCTGCGTGCCGGCGCCGCTTCTCGGGCGGCGCCGCGCTCTCCTCCTCCACGTGGCCTTGCTCGCCCCCTCCACTACGCACATGCACGCCGCAACTGCTGGGCCCAGGGCCGCTGCCGTCAACGGTCGCTTCCCGCTCCGGCCGAGTTTTTCCTGCCGCCTATTTTCTACATGGGAATAAGTACATAATACTCGCCGTTTGCGCCGGTATGGTAATTTTGTCGACCCACGCAGGCAGGCAGGCAGGCAGGCAGGCAGGCAGGCAGGCAGGCAGGCAGGCAGGCAGGCAGGCAGGCAGGCAGGCAGGCAGGCAGGCAGGCAGGCAGGCAGGCAGGCAGGCAGGCAGGCAGGCAGGCAGGCAGGCAGGCAGGCAGGCAGGCAGGCAGGCAGGCAGGCAGGCAGGCACGGACAGGGGCAACCCTAAGGGGCTTCGCCCCCCTGGATCGCTTCGCTCAGGGGGCTCAGCCCAAAACCCCACTGTTTTGAACATGAAAGCAGGTCTTGAACGCTTGCGTTCAGCTCTATCAGGTTCAGGCATGGGGTCAAAGTCTGGCAAAGCTTACCCCTTTGTTTACCCCTTTGCGAGGCATAAGGACGTGGCGTAGGTTGAAAGGTGGCGGTGACTGGCTCCGGTGAGTCGGGTCAAGGTCGGGTGCCAGGTTAGGCGGCTCTGGCCCTGTGGCCCAGCCGAAGAGCCGTACCGAGGTGGTGAATCCCTATCGTAGCCTCAAGCCCAGCACACGCGCCTGTGTGACTTGGGCTTGCGCGCCTGGCATCTTATCGCATACCGTATCATTGGGGCATCACGCGGATGAAGCGCACTTCAACGCTCGCTGGCTATGCGGCACCACAGCTGGAGCTACAGCCGGAGGGGTGGTATGGGGTACCGATCCTACCGATCCTCTGGTCACCCCAGGATAGACCGACTTGCTATCCTATGTGCCGCGACCTCCAATCCCAATCCCTGAGGTCCGGGTTCCAATCCTCGCCGTTCCTATCCCAATCCCTGGAAGCCTGGTTCCAATCCCTGCCGTCCCAAACCCAATCCCCAAAAGTGGTGTTCCAATCCTTGGCCGGTCAAACCCAATCCTTAAGTGCCGGGTCCAATCCTACTGTGGCCAATCCAATCCACGGAGGGGTGACCGGCGGCGGGACCAATCCTATACCCCATACCACCCCTCTGCTACAGCCCGCATGCACAATGTTGTTGGTGAGCCATTATACGGTACCCATAACGGTATAGAGCAGGATTCACGCCCTTATGGCACGCATAAAAGCCTGATCCAACAGACCTCAGTTACACATCCTGCCCATACTCGCTTCGTGTAGCCCCGACAGAGCCTGCTCCGTTGCCCGCATCGCGCTTTCTCTGCCTCCGGTTTATTAAATGCCCAAGACACTGGAGTCGTCTGGAGTTTTGCGGAGTGCACACGCTGCTGTTTCTCTCCGTCATAACCTCTGGTCCCTGACAATACAGCTTAGGTGTTTCGCCACCCGACATATTGAGCCTGAACTGCAGTCAAGCAGGCACACGCCCTCCTTTGTGTGTCGATGGACACAGGGAGCCAACCACTTGTAACCTTCATGGACGTACACTCGGACATAGCCCATAATGAGCCCAGACTACCTATGCTCAAGCACACAGCCGGAAATCACGTTCTTCGCTCTGCAACGAAGATCACGCCTCCCGCTGCATCACGATGCTGTTGGCCATGCGCCACACGCCGTCCTTGCCACGGACAGCGGTGTACTCGGTATCATAGAAGCAATGGTAGCCGTCCACGGCCTTGCCATCCGCACTCTTGTGAAGGTCCGCAGACTCCTCCAGCACCGCACTGATGCGGAAGGCGGGTGCGCCCTTGTGCGTCACACGCTTCAGACCAGTCACCTGTACCCCAGCCACATATGCATTACATGTGCAGGTTAGTTACATCGTTATGTGTCCGCCTGAACCATGCTTGAAGGCAAGGCATGTAGCGCTGCTCCTTATTCCGGCCGTCATGTGGTGCAGACAAGGGCGGCACAAGACTGCCACTTGCCCAACGAGTGCTTTCACAGGCACGCACCTGCAGCCGCTGCAGCTTGAAGCGCATGTGTGCACCGTGGCCGCGCAGTGTGGACAACTTGTCGAGCGTCTCGCTCAGAAGCGGCTCCGCGAGGATGCTGGGCAGCTGGTCAGTAGTATGGTACTGGCCCAGAGCCCAAGCCTTGGCCACCTGAGTTTGACGTGCCAAACCAAATGGACGGGAGCAGATTGTGAGTGAGTTGGGATTAAAGCGCTGACGGTATGCCATGCACCTGCTCACTACCAAGACAACGCTCCTGAACCCACCTGCCACTGCTCCAGCATACCGCGCGCCGCGATTGCATCGAAGTCCTCAACTGCCACGGTGCACGGCACCAGCGTGGACCGCTGCCGCATCAGCGCCGCCTACAAGCACACAGCGGCGCCACCACAAAGTGTTAAGCTAAAACCACAAAAAGTTCTGGCACTGTGTACTTCTGCAAGACCACAAGCGTGCGTGCGAGCACACCCCCTCACAGGCACACACCTGGACACTCTCCCCCCGCCCGATCAGGCGCTGCCCAGGCGGTGTCATCAAGCCGACAGCGAACGCTGCCACCAGCGCAAAGCCACCCGCCATCTGGCGGTACAGCCGCTGCCGCGCCGCCAGCTCAGGATCCGCGGCAACTTCTGAGGCTGTGCACCATGGGGGACATGCACAAGACCGTTGCAGTCAGGCGCTTCAGAAGCCGTCAGGAACAGTACCACAACGTGACTACAAGCTTAAGGGCGCCTGCTGGAGGCAACCAGGCCTGACACAGCCCTACTCAGCACTGCATGGCACCTTCACGCCCTCACCTGGCACGGCGCCTGACGCGAGCAGCCCCGCCTCGGCGGTGGTGCGCAGCGCCTTTTTGATGGCGATGAACGCCTCGCCCATCGCCGCCTCCGCCAGCTGCGCGCCGCTCTTGGAGTCGTAGACGGTCAGCAGTGTCTCCACGCGCGTGTCGTCAAAGTAGCGCACCAGGCAGGCGGGCTCCATGTCCGGCGAGGATGTGTCGCGGAAGAAGGGAAACGCAGCCTGCAGGCAGCGTGGCCCAGCAGCCGTTATGCATTCAGCACCAACCCACGCGCATGGGGCCACGCGTGGCGCTATCACGGGATCTTGAGGTTCGGTTGTCACTTCCGTACCTGGGTCAGCCAGCGCTCCGTGAGCATGCACAGGCCTGGGAGGAGGCCGTCGTCAGAGCCCTTGGAGGCCGCCAACACGAAGCGGTATGCATCACGGCTGGCGGGTAGCGCGCCGTTGGACAGCTCCGGGACCTCAGCCCTGGCCGAGCATGACGGTTGGACGGAGATATTCCAGTTGCAAACCGCGTGGTGCACATGATCCGGTTAGGTAAGGCATCAGCATGTATAACCCCCCCACTACCACCAACGTACCGCTCAGAGGCGGGGGCCCCCTTGCCAGCTTGCTTGAGTGCAGTCTCCGCCTGCTGCACGGCACCCAGCAGCACATGGCACACAGCCTCTACCACGCACAGGTCCGGGTTGCTTGGCAGCTCCTGTAGACCAAAAATAGGTATGCAGGTTGCAGGTGCGGTAAGGAGTCGCAGCATGCAGCTCACAAGGATTTGCTGGGCATTCTTACCAAGAGCGTACGTGCAAATTCCCTACTCCCTCAAACAAATGAGCATCTGCGTCTTCATACCTGCACCAGGCTGAGGCCCATCTTGACGTAGGCGGGCTGGCGATGCGCAAAGCCGTGCACAATGTGCGCCACACTCACGCCCTCCAGCAGGCCGGGATAGTACCTGTCGAGGACAGGGGCAAGCAGTCAGATGCATTCTGATCTCCGGCGCAGGACCACATCGACCGGCTGCACAATACGCATGAAGCTCACCACTTAAGTGAGGCGTGGGTGCGGGCCACCTGCTCCCACTCCAACAGCTCGACCACCTCTTCACAGGTCAGCATGCCCATCAGGGCCTCCATGGCCTCCGCCGTCACGGGGCCCGAAGCTGCGGCTGCCCCGGCGCTTGGCGCATCGGCGAATGCTGTGGACACAGCTGAGCCACGTGCGGCGGCACTCGCCACAAGGTTCCTGAGGCTGCTGAAATTTGCGAGGCTTGACAGGTTAGACAGGTTACCCAGGGCGCTGAGGCTGGCCAGAGGGTCCGCCTGTGGGGCTGCGGTTGCCGACTGCGCGCGGATGGCGTCGCGGACGATCCGGAGAGCGCGCTTGCGCGCCTCTGCCACCTTACCGACGCCAAGCGGCCCGCTCAGCTGCAAGTACCACGGGGCGCAAAGCGTGAGGGTGATGCAGCATCATGCGTGCCGCGTGCAAACGCTCTTGTTTAAACCAGTTCCACGTACATACACCTGCAGCGCACATCTAACTGACGCTACCCTCCTACCCTACCTACCGTCTCCAGGGCCGCCTTGAAGCGGAAGGAAGCAAGGCTAGCACGAATCTCAGCGGCCAGGGTAGGCGCAAGTGCAGGCTCCCCGGCGCCCTCCAGGGTCTGTAGCGCGGCCTCCAGGTAGGCACAGCCCTGGCTGACCTGCTCCGCAACGGAACAGTCCCACAGCATGGGGGCATAACGGCCGTCACGTCATCCCCTTGCTTCTGTGCTAAAGCTGATAGCAAATACACCATCATCTGGATACGGCATAAGCAACATGGCTAGTCTCACCTGTCCCTCCTCCAAGCAGTTGCCGGCCAGGTAGCAGTTGGCGAGCGCCATGCTGAGGCGCACGTCCTTCTGCACCAGCGGCGACAGGCCGTCGGGCGAGGCAAGCAGCTCACCTCCGATGGTGATGGTTAGCTCACACTGACCAACCTGCACAACCATCGTTACAAGGCGTGAGTACATAGAGAGGCTCATGGCTGTAGCCAGCCATGCCGGGATGGAGACCGTGAGCCAATTTGACGGGCCATGAGTAGCATTTGCTTGACGGCCAGCACGCACCTCGGCCATGAGCGCAAGGGCACCGGGCAGCAGGTCCGCAGGGATGTCCATGTCGTTCACATCCCGTACGCGGCCCTTGCTGTTGATGATGTCACGGCGCGCGTAGTCGAGCACCTCCAGACTGGGGAAAGGATTGGGTTCAGTTACAGCATGATTGGGACCGTCGGTGGGCCGCCAACATGCAAGACCCCATCCACGATGGTCAGTGGGGGCGACGGCTGAGACTTCAAGGCGACAACCGCTGCACTTACCGGGCATTGACCGTCACATAGCTGTACTCTGACTGCACAGCTGTGGTGACAAGCTCTTGGTAAATCGAGTTGAGCTCGCTGTCCTTGAATGTTGCAGTTTTGGGCAGGCCCAGCAGCTGCAACGGCAACGACAGGCAAAGCCGGTTATTCTAGCCGACTAGTACTGCATCCCAAGCCAGCGCACTGGCAGAAGCCCCTCGCAGAGCAAGCAACTCCTCAAATTGTTTGAGGGAATGCATAGCTCCCCAACACACCTCGGGAGCCTCCAAAGGAATGCGAACAATGGAGCTGGCCAGTCCATAATTAGCTTCCGACTGGCGAAAGCGAGGAATTATACGTGCAGCTCGCCATTGAGCCGGAGCGACTTGCAGGCCGGGCTGTCGCGAGGAGACGCGTGCTGAGCGTATAGTCTGCATTGCCGGTCCAAGGTTATGGGTGAAGTATGTATTTCAACGATGTATGCAGGCGTCTTCTAGGCTCTGATTTAAATGCACAACCTCCGGATGGGATCCAACCCCGAACTGTCCGCCTCGCCCTGCGCAACTACAAAGCAGCACACCGCATTTCCTATCTGCATTCATTCAAAGACGCTGTTGTGTAGGACGCTGGCATGTCACAGACACCCCGCTGGCACCCCACACCGGCCAGGGTGCATCCCTTTCCCCCTACGCCTGCAGGTTGAGGTGTCTTCCGCCACATTAAGGGAAATCGTTCGAGCCAGTGCGCGTACTAGTGGAATTACATGGCGCTCTCACCCAAGTCTGAAAGACACTGTGGCTTTCAACGTGTCACTCTTAACGCATAAAATTGCACAGCGCAACACTCAAACCCCACCCGGTCATGAACCGCGTCGGCGACAAAGCTAGATCCCAAACACACCCGAAGCTGCCACAACCTCCTCGACTTTCCTTTACAAGCGCCACTCGTGGAACTTCTCCTGCTCGTAGTCATCCTCGTACCAGGTGCTGGTCTTGACGCCGCGGCGCAGGAACTGCATGGTGCTGCCCTCCGCCTCCGTGGCCAGGCCCATGGCCACCGTCAGCTCCTCCTTGAACTCGCCCAGGTTGTAGCGCGCGCGGTCCTCGGCGATGCACGCGTACTCGCCGCCATCCTGCTTCAGCATCACCTGCATGGGCGACGGCATGGGGACGGTGGTGTAAGGTGCTGGGTCACGCGCGTCAGGCACAGCCGCGATTCCGCGAACGAAGACGACGCCCCCAAGCCCCCCCCCCATGCCGCGGACCGGCTGGCCCCACTGCTTGCCCAGCCGACGCATCTCCTGCGCTAGCTGTCGGCTGCTGCGCAACTGACCCACCTGCCAGGGGCCGGGGTACTCGCGGAACAACGCGCCCGAGTAGTTGATGATGAAGGGCGGCACAGGCACCGACTTGGAGTAGTCGCGCGGGCGCAGGTAGAAGGCGGGCCGGAAGCGGCACAGGAACTGGTACTGCAGGTCCTTGGGCGGGAATGCGGGCAGGCCCAGGTCGCCGCGCAGCGAGTCCAGCTCCAGGTTCCACAGGATCATTACCTTGTCAGAACCGGCCGGCATCTGCGAGTGCGTGTGCACGTGCAGACAAGGCGGGCGCATGGGTGTGGGTTGGATAAGGAGGCTATGTCCGTTGTGGTTCGGAGGGCACGTGTACGAGAGCATTCCCCGGGCGATCCGCAGATACGCGGGAGGTGCTGCACAGCCGGCCCTTGCTGGGACCTGGGGGTCAGTGGCAGGCATAGGCTGAGGCGATACTGCTAGCCCGGCTGCTGAGCCTTGCCATCGCCCAAACGTTGGACATCAGATAACGGCCCACCCGACCCGCGCCCACCTTTTCGATGTACGTGCGCACGTTGAGCAGCTCCACGCAGGTGGCGTTGATGAAGATGTAAGTGTCCGCCTTCTCGCCCGCCTCCTTGCTGGCGGGCCCCGAGCCGCCGAACAGGCCGGCCAGCGGGTTGGGGGCGTTGCCCTCCAGTAGGTGGCCCACCGTCACACCCTCCGCCAGCTGGATGGAGTTCTTAAAGCTGTGGGTGGGGTGAAGGGGGCAGCATATGGGTTATCAGGAGACCATACAGGTACCCAGAGTGCGCTGGACTGCTTTGCAAGCGCGTACGGGGCATACACGTTAGTAAAGCTTCGCGAGTTGGTGTCAAGCGTGAGAGGAAGCGACACGTGCGGTGTAGATGCCGCGTTGGTTGGCATTCTGCCCCGCGACACTGGCATTGCCCGGGCCCTTGCCCGTGTCCCTCGAGTCTGGGCTCCGGAGCGTCAAGCGTCTACCATAGAGCCCGGTGGTTAGTCACAGCTGCCGTGCTGTGATACTACCCCTCAGAGTTGTGAACCGGCTGTAAAAGCTGCAACAATTTCATAACAGCACTCTGCCTTACCCCCTGTAACAGCCCAACGCTACTCACATCCTGCACGTGCGCGCGTGCTCGCCTCCATCAGGCAGAACGATGTGGACCTTCCGGCCGCGCGCCGACAGCTGCGAGCAGGACAACAGACAACGGGAGCTGCTCAACCGCATGTGGTTCAAGGCAAGCCCAGCCAGAGACCCGGTGTTGCATTCTAAACGTGCGGCCTGTGCCTGCCCCCTTCAGCACTCACGCGTTTGGCAGCGGCTAGGGCCAGCTGGGTGTTGGAGTCAATGAACAGGTCAGAGGCGCCCTTGTAGGCTGCGGGTGGAAGTGGCAGTGGGTCATGCGAGGCGGTGGGCAGTGGTGGGTATGGAAGGGCGGCCCCGGTGGAATCAGCGCATCTTCCCCGCTGCGGCAAACGCGGCCACCCCCACAAGCCTTTACTCATGGCCCCCGATGAATCCCCTTCAGACAGTCACAGCAAGCTATGCCCCCTCGAGCTCGGCTCTGCGCCGTTGCGTGCCCGCCACGGGGCGCTCACGCACCGTCGATATTGGTGGGCAACGCGGGGAACTCCACCTCCAGCAGTTTGAGGCCGTCGTTGATCGCATTCGACACGGCATCCACGGCATCATTCACCATTTCCCCATAGCTCAACGGCTTGTAGGTCATACGGCCAGCGCGTTTATCACTCGTCGCTGCCACACCAGTGGTGGATTCATCCGTCGACCGCACCACTGCCGTGAAGCCGCGCTCATTCCCAAGCCGCGTAGGCTGTCCCTGATGCTGAGGATTTGCGGCACGGACCACGCGAAGCGCAGCGGTGGCACCTACACCTACAGGCGAAAATGCCTGGCGCAAGTTCCCGCGACCCAAGCAAGAGCCGCGAATCATGCTGGACATATGTACGAAATGTGAAATGAAAGCGACAAACTGAGTCGACAGGTGTGCAAAGGACGTGAGCACATGCGATTGCGCGATTGATCCTCGCCGCGAAGCCTGCGTCCTCTAAAGTCCTGGCGAGTTCTCAAAGCCTTGTGTCGCTTTTAGTGAGTTGCCCATTTGCGGGAGCCACAGCTCACGTTGTAGAGCAGACTGTTGGGCAGCGGGACCGTCGCGGTCGGCAGAAACGAAACGAGCCAGCCAGCGGCCGAATGGGCATGTGGAAGCTTTGAGCCAACACGAGCAGCATCTCATCAGGTGGGCACAGCAGGGGCGAGGCATAACCGCGGGAGTGGAGGGAGCTCGGGAGTCGGGAGAGAGATAAGCTCTGCCGATCCTGGATCTCCGCCGCTGCGGCCCGTCTTGGCGCGGGAGTGTGAAATGTACACCATAATGAACACCAGATGCCGGCCCAACCATGCGGGCGGGCCTCGGCGCCGGGTCTTCGACCGATGCGACTTCGTCCCCCGCCTCGCTGACTTCTGTACCTTTACCGCTGTCCCTGCAGCTGCAGGCCATGGACACTGCAACTGCCGGTCCCATGATGCGTGAGGATGTGCAAGGCGCGTTGGGTGCCGCGTTTAGCGCGGGCATGGTCGGTGCACACGGCTCTTCTGCTCTGCCACTGCACCTGGGGGCCGCGCATGCAGCTACAATCGCACAGCTGGCAGCTTCACCTCTTGCGTTTGCGACGATTGCGGGTCCATTGGCAGTCGCTGACTTTGCCCAAGCCAATGTGGAGCTTCTGCGGTCCCGCTCAAGCGCGGAGCAACGACCGGAGCAGCCACGTCCCTCAGCCCTTCCAACAGCACGGCTAATCGAGGTGGCGCGCGCGGCCTTGCAGACTGTACGTCGCGGCCAAGGCGTGCCGCTCGGCGCAGCGCCAGCGGCCGCATCAGAGCCAACAGCTTCGGAAAGGCAGCGTGAGGTTGTGGGTGGCAGCCAGGGCCGGCCGCCTCTCCTTAAACGGGAAGCGCCAGAGTCGGATTCCGTGGATCGCGACCGGCTTTCGGAGGCGAAACGGACTCGAATCGACGCGCCCGACGCGCAAACTCGCTTTTCACTCAGTGCATCGGTAAGCGTTGCTGTGTAAGGGCGGGTTTCGAGCAGCGTTGGCTTCCCAAACTCCACGCGACTCTTGGTATTCCCGCGCCCTTTCACTCGTGTTTGTAGGTACCTGCAGCAGCGGCCAGCAGCGCAGATGCTGTCGCTCACGTTTCAGCGGATAGCGCTGATACCAGCGTGCCGGCGCCAGTCGCTGAGCTAGCCGAGAGCGTTCCGATATCCACCGCTGCACCGGCAAAGCTTGTGTCTCCGTTCGCGGCACCGCCACTTCCACAGCTGCCGGGCCAGAGTAGCGTCAGCGGCTGTGATGCAGATGGCGCGACAACCAGAGCCACCGGAGCCGGCTCCCAGGCGGCGCCATCCCTCGGAGGCTTCAAGTCCGCGTTCGCGGCTGCTGCCGCGGCGGAGCTCTGGGAGCCCGGGTGCAGCTTCACCACCGGGCGCCGCTCAGCGCGCTCCTCAGCGCTCAAGAGCAACGGCACAGCTAGCCTGCCGCGCGCCTTGGCGTCGGAAGGGCAATCGCTGTCGCGACGTGGCTCGGGCTTTGTTGTAGCGGCGGCGGCCTTAGCCATCGGCTCGGATGCGACAGCGGCCAACGCCGCAGCCCATAGCGGCCTGGAACGGCCTGAGCGCGGGCGCTCGGGAACAATGGGAGCGTGGGGCTCGGGTGGTGGCTCTAAGCCGGAGAGCGCTGCCTCGGCAGACCTCCGGCGACTGGCGCAGCTGGCGGAGGCGGCGGCTTTGCTGGAGGGCTTCAGCGCCGGGCATGTCCGTGGCAATGCAGCCGACGGGGCGGATACCGGCGGGAAGGCTACGACCTCGCCATCGAGGCACCGGGCGGGCTCGCTCCCGACTGCCGGGATGGTAGCAGCTTCAGGGGCGGCCGCCTCCGCAACTGGGTCGGGCGGCTCAGGTTCGGGCGGCTGTGGTGGCAGCAGCGGCCGGCAGCAGGCACCACAGCAGCACCAGCAGCTTGCTGGTAACTCATCTGGGGCTGGAGCTGCACATGGCGGCGGCGGCGCATCGCTGCGCTCTGCAAACTCGCTGCCGCTTCGCGCGTTGGAGTCACAGCCGCTGCCTGGCTCTCGCAGCCGGTCGGAGCGCGCCGCTCGAGACGGCAGCCCCGACTCGGCTGACGGCTGCAACGGCTCTGCGGGACTCAGTCGCGGGCGCAGCGGCGAGCTGGACTCGTGGCGCGGCGGCGCTCGGGGGTCCGGCGCCCACGACGACGGCACGGACGCTGACGAGGGCATGGAGGGTGACGACCTGCTCGCAGACGAGGATGAGGACGACAGCGCTGGCGGTGACAGCTCGGGACGCAGCCTCACGGATCGTTACCGCGCCGTGCTCAAGGCATCAGCGCAGCAGCGCGGCCGCGGCTCGGGCTCCGCCGGCCGGGGCGGTGGCGGGCGGGCGGGCTCGCCGGACGACGAGGACGTGCTGGGCAGGTGCGGCTTGGGCGGGGCGGGAGTGTCGTGCTATGCAGTGGGGGGCCTGGTCGCACTGGCAGGTCTATGGCCGTGTGAATTGCAGCGCTGTGGTCGCCTGTCCAGAACCACTGCTTGCTATGGCGCTGTACTTAGCTGCACAATGTGTTTTGTAATGCAGGTCCGGCAGCATGCGCAACGGCGTGTGCGCGCGCATCGCCAGCATCACCAAGGAGCGGCTACAGCAGGTGTACCATCTCAATATTGAGGAGGCGGCGCGCGAGCTGGGCATCGGCATGACTAAGCTGAAGGAGCACTGCCGCACGCTAGGCATTCCGCGCTGGCCCAGCCGCAAGCTCAAGTCGATGGACAAGCTGATTGAGAGCTTGAATGAGCGGGCAGCCATTGAACCCGCCACCAAGGAGGTGAGCAGCATGCCGGGTGAAGCGTCGAGAGGTTGGACTTGCTGCTCTTTCACGGACGGAACCAAGCCAGACTCGGTGGCAGCGCTTGGTAACGGCAGCTCTGAATGCGGTGTGCGTGTTGCTAAGGACCCGCAATCCGCTGCTGTTTTTGCATTGTAGGTGATCAACGACATTCTGGCAGAAATCGAATCGTTCAAACGCGCGATCTACGAGAACCCCTGTCTGGAGGTGGAGGAGGACATCAAGCGCCTGCGCCAGTCCAACTTCAAGAAGGAGTACCAGCAGCGCCAGGTGGAGCAGCGTCTTCGCGTCAGCGAGCCGCGGAGCGAGCGGGAGCGCGGTGGCGCCAGCTCGCTGGGCCGGGCGGCGTCGGGGAGTCTCGCGACCAGCAGCCAGCAGCAGGAACGGCCGGCGACGGGAAGCGGGGCGGTTGCGTCGCGGGGCGCGCGGTATGGCGGGAACTTGGAATCCAGCCCTTCCCTGCCGCTGACTGAGGCAGGAGCATGTGGCATGGGAGTGCCGGTGGGCGTGGCGGCGCTGGCGCTTGCGGCGCAGGCTGCGGAAATGCCGGCGGTGAACTTGGCCCGTGCCGCCTCGCTGGCAGCGGTGGCAGGCCTCATCCAGCCGGTCATGCCACCGTCCAACGTCCTCGACATCTCGGTGCAGTCTGCTGCCGCTCTGGCGCCGCCTCCGCCACCTCAGCTACCCGGCTTGCTGCCGCCGCAGCTGCACCAGCTGCTACTGGTGCAGCAGCATGCGGCACTGCACAGCCAGGGCATAACGGCGTTGCTACCTGCCGGTGTGTTACCGATGCCGTTGCAAGCCGCTGACAAGCCGCAGGAGCGAGCTGGTGATACCAACCACTGTGACGCACCCGCGGCTGCTGAGCCATTGTCAGCGGCCGACAACTTGGCGGAAAGGGTGAGCGTCGCAGTGGACCGGGTTGGCTCTGAAGCAAGCCCCAAAGTTGCAGTCGAGCGGTAGGATAGGCATGAGATTTACGGACAAAGGTTTATTCGGGTTGTGTGAGGGAAGTTGTGGACCTCCGGGAGTTAGCTACGTGTGAACAGGCGCTGCGCGGAAGTGCATTCTTTGGTTGGATTTGTCTAAAGCGTACGTCCGCGCTTTCTGGGGATATGGGCTGTTCGTGCAGCCATGTTTCTGTGGATTCGAAGTGCAATTGTAAAGGCACCATTGCAATGCGCCGGGTGTGGTGGCCTTCGGACGTGCGGACACACATGTTCTGTGTTTCCTTTGACAGGGAGAGCCACCTTTCTTGTCAAGTTTTTGTTTGACCTGTTGATTAGGGCTGGCGGTGGTGCAGGCGTCGCTGCTCCATGACAAGGGCACAAGGGGCGAGGCGCGTGTGTGCCACAATACCATGCCGAATGCTTGTGCGCCAAGAAATTTTGGGTGAACATACAGCATGGTCCTGGATGATGAGGAACGCATGGGGCGCATGTAACTAGTAACTAGTACGAGGGGTGCATTTTGTATGGCACATGAAAGCGCGGCATGTGCCACGAGATGGTCGGTCTTTGGCATCCCGTGGCCCAGCAGGTGGTTCTGACGGGCTTTCCAAGGACGCGCATTGCATCTGCCTGTTCCCCTTGTTGTTTGTAGATGACGGGACCGGACCTTCTCGCACTGGGATGTTTGGGAGTAGCCTGCGGCTTGCAATATGGCAAGCCAAGCTGGTGGTGGCGGCAGGTGGCGGGCAGCTCGTAAGGCGCATGCATCCCAATGGGATGGGGGCACACCCCTACTGATTGAGTGATTTCGGCACATGTTTGTACGTGTACACGGTCAGCCGGACACTGCTGGCGAAGTTACCTGTAATCAGAGGTTCTCGAGAGTATGCGACGACATGCGACAGTGCGACACGTGTCGGGGGCCGCCTTGCAGTGCCACGCCTGCACTTGCAGTGCCCATGGCCCAAAGCCCCAAAACAGGGGTGCGGGGTGGCCAACTCGGCCCATGTGATCGGCAACGGCCGGCAACCGCCCCCATTTCCCAGTTGCGACCAGGCCCCGGCCCGATTTCTTTGCATAGACCAATAAGTGACACCTCATAGAAGACCCCTGGCGCGCCGGGCGACTAGTTTACTGGCCTTTGACCGACGTTTGAAATTCAGCAAGCAGTTCTGCAACCTTTCCCTTTTTGGAGCGCCCGGCGCGCCAGGAACCCTCCATGTAATCATATAGACTAGATGGAGCCATTCTCTGGTCGCGGACGGGTCCTAACACTCTGCTTGGCGCTACTGCTGCCGGTGGGACGTCGGCCTCATGCTAAGTTGCCGGGATAACGGAAATGTCCTACTGGAGCCTGCATAAGTAGGATGGGCTGCGTCTCATAACAATATGTGGTGTCAACGCGACAAATCAAATGCGTATTCGGGCCAGGACACACACGGAAGCTTGCACAACCCCCGAATAGGCATCTCAGATACATATGGTAGCGTATGAGCCAGGCACGCAACATGCAGCGGCGCCAACGCGTATACAACTCTGTGGCGTAGAATTTCAATGCGCGGGATCAGCTGGGGCTGCAGCCCGCGGCTGCCAGGTGCGCCATATCTGCTGACAAGGTTAAGAATGAGAGGTCCCAGGGGTCAGGGTCTTCGATACTAGGATATTGGGAGACATGCACGATGCATGTGTGCATTTGCGTGCAGGGGAAGCCCTTTTTCCGTTACACTGTCCAAATAGGCATCTACCATATTGTAGCAAGTGTTAAGTTGTATTGTCCTGTCCGGAGCGCGGGCGAGTGCTATGAAAGACTGTGGCGTAGGTGCGGGGTGCTCGTTCGCGCCTGGTTTCCGGTGTTCCTTTGACGTTTGTTTGGCCTCCTCCCCCCCTCTACAGGTCCTGGTGTGCAGTATGTCGAAGCATGGTGGCAAGAAGCACAATTGGTGCCCCACCTGCAACGCAGCGGCACCGGTACCAGCGGCCAGCGTGGACACTGGCCGAGGGCGGGGCCGCCGCGGACGGGGCGGGGGCCGGGGTGGAACAGGCCGACAGGACACCAACACCCAGCCCATGGATGTTGACGGACCTGGCGACGTGCTCATGGCGGCAGCGCCGGAGCCGGAGCCCGAGCAGCTGCGCACGCAACCTAAGCCTGACCATGTATGTACACGTGCGCGCTGATTGCGCCCCGGATTCTAATAAAAGTGCCATAATCCTTTTCATTGCAGTAGTAACCCAAAGGACGCACGATGTGGTCTGAGGAGTGAGTGAGGCGTAAGGGTGTGCCCCGTTCGAGGTGGGGAGGCGCTGGAGGGAATGGAGAGGTTACAGGGCAAGCAAGCGGAGTGCTGTCGAAACGCGAACGCGAATAAACGCGAAAGCAGTAAAGATGTATGGGAGTGTGTTAGAGCTATGTGTGTGGATGCATGCAAAGGGCGCCTGGCCGCCTGCAACGAGTGAAAAGTACTACGAGCATGGAGTGCAGCATGGGCAAGGCGCCCAGGCACCCCTGCTGTGCAGGGCACGCAAGCAACGGACCTGGTTTGGCACATGTGTTTGGGCGCTCAACTTAGCAAGCCAGCACTGTGAATCCATTATGTAACCAACAAGCTCCAGATGCATCAGCCGGGTGCGCGGGGATGGCTTCGTGCCGTTCGGGGAATGAGAGGGGCACAGTGCCCAGCGGGTAAACACAGCCGGCACAGGGGGGCGCGAAGTTGGCGACGTCCGGCAAGGCCGTCCTGGCCGTCCTGAACCGGCCCCACTTGTTTTATGCGCCCAAATTGATTGTTACGTGCCAAATATCAAAGCGGCGTCGGCGGCTGCTATTGCGCAGTCTTGCTTTTGGACTCCGGCTTGAAATTGCACCTCGCCGGTCGCATGGAAGCCCCTCCCTGCTTGTAGTAGGCCCCCGAAGTCCTGGAACAAAGCTGCTTCAGACCTCCAGTACATAACAGGTCCATAGGCTGCTATCGCGCAGCTCTCCCTGCCTCCAAGCCGAGGTTCCAATTTGCGTCGGCAAGCATTTTCGACCACCGTCATATAGTCGCCCGGCGCGCCAGGGGTCTTCTATGAGGTGTCACTTATTGGTCTATGCAAAGAAATCGGGCCGGGGCCTGGTCGCAACTGGGAATTGGGGGCGGTTGCCGGCCGTTGCCGATCACATGGGCCGAGTTGGCCACCCCGCACCCCTGCCCCAAAAGGCCAAACCCCGAGCCACCCTCCCCCCCCACACACGTTCGAGCTCGGAAAGGCTATCAGTTACGCATGTGCATTATACATAATTTGGCACAGGCTACCGTATCGCGGATTACCGCCAACCGGATCTCCCTTGCTGCTCGTTCCCGTCAGCCAGCATTCCAGCAAGCTGCTGCCCACAACTGACGAGTTTGCCAACTTGGATTCAACACCGACACCTCATCTGCGCAGGGCAAGTGCCATACGTACAACGCGCACAGCATGCGAACGAACAGCCACAGCGCATTCATACACGTATCATAACACCTACCGCTACGCAGTACCCCGGCTTGCCCCCTCCCCTCTGTCCCATTGCGCACCGTTGCAAGGCCAAGTATGCCGGGAACTTAGCCCCTGAGCCGAGCTATCGGCTATGGGCTCATTCCAAACGTCCATTTCAGCGCGCAGTTATGCGAACGGGATGCGGGACTGTGCGGGGAGGCGCCGGTGAACACAAGCGCGCTGGTGAGCCAAAGCGAGAGCGCGCGGGCGGGGCGGGGGCGAGGGGGTGGGGGGCCACGGTGGGGGGGCCCCGAGATGTTGCACATGATTTCGCGAAATCGCCACCACGATAGTATGCACCGTTGATACCACAAAAATCAGCGCTGCTGATGCATCGAGAAGCAAACGGCGCCGCTGCTTTTGCCGATCGGCGAGGGCGCATGCGCTTCGCCGACGACCCGAAATGCGCATTTCGGGTCGTCGGCGCTTCGCACTCACCATCTCTTGTCAATTGTTTGTCTTGAGGTATCATTGTCTACCACAAGTCCGTGACTGACAAGAATTGCAACCCGATGGCGCTATCGAGTGCCGGGATCCTCCAATCCCTTCGCCTCTAGTCTTACGTCTTCCTCGCGTTTCCGCAAAGTTATGCATCGCTTGGGACAAGTTGAAAGGCGTATTATTTGCACAAGAACTCTGGCTACGTTCGGGTTTCCCAAAATAACTCAAGGTAAAACTGTCATAACCGAGGGGGGCCCGCCTGGGGACTCGATGCGACCGCAATGGCTTCCGCCCCTCCCCCTTCGGGGGAAGGGGCAAGCCAACCAGCCGGAACCTCATTCGCCTAAACCGCGGCTGCACGCTCGCCTCAACTTAGCCGTGCCCGCTCTCTCCGCTCTGCATCCGACGCTGGGCCCTGTGCTGCAGCCAGTGCCAGTCTGCCACGCATCATCGGGTCCAGCGCCACCGCTGCCTGGCCCTGTAAAAACCCCGCCGCATCACGCCGCAAAACGTTGTAGGTACAAGTGTACATGTGCACCACGTCCCCAGTCAAGACTTGCGCGCAGTCCACGATGCATAGGCATGCGACGCTGTGGCCGCACACGGCACCTGTGACCGCATCATGCACACAAATGACCAAACAATATGCATCACGGGAGCGGAACGCATTCGTAAGGTAGGTTGTTCTCCAAGAGAAAGCGTGCTGAGCCCGCACCACACGGTCGCCTGTCGAGGCCGGCGCGCCAGCGAGGACAGCGCCGGGGTCGGTATATGCAGGTACAGCCGACCAGGCGTCGTCGTCGTACCGGCAGCCAAACCATAGCACAGATAAACAGCGCTATTCATGCTGCTGCCTATCAGTTGCTCTGCGCTCCCTCGGACAGCTAACACCTGCCGGCGTCTCTGCATTTAAAGCCTGTAATCATGGCTACCAGAAGCACCATTGTAACGCGCGGCTTGCGCATGCACGCTGCCGACCGCATTCCCTTCTCTTTTTTGACATACACGAAAACTGCACGTCCAATCAAAGCATGCCGCTCAGGTTCGGTGTGCCATCCAACCAAAGCCCATAGCTGTGTGTCAAACTTGGACGTGCAGAGGAGTGAAAAGCGAGTAGGTGCACATGCGGGGAATGGCGGCCGTGGCGTGGAGAGACGAGCGTCAAAGCAGCCAGAGCGATTGCGAGGGCCGGACTACCATGTGCAATGGTGACAGGAACCAACGCCGGCGAGCGACTATGTTCATGTGAGCCCCGATGAATGAATGTAGAACGAAGATTGGTGCCCACATGCCTGCATGACACAGTCATACCGTGCAGCGCTGTGTCTGGCAACACGACAACCGGTAGGTCACCACATTGAGGCACTGTGGGCTGAGCTGTCAGTGCCAGTGCACGCGTCGCTGACATGCAGATATTAGCAAATGCACTTTTTACTCTGCACACGAGACGAACAATATAAGGCCTTTCCCTCACCAGGACTGGCGACGCTGTCAGAGTGGCCAGGCGTGCGCCTGGCTGAGAGTCGTCGATTGAAAGCTGGACTCGCATGTGCGCCTGGGGCCGCCACTGCTCACCCAGGGCCGGCTTCAGGCCGCCCACGCCTGCGGCAGCTGTGGCGCTGCGCTCGCCCTCACCCGCCGGCCCTCCACGCGCACTGGTGACGTGATTTGTCACAAGCACAGCAATGGAGTGATGTGCTGCTAGTTGTTTGAGTGTCCGTCCCGCTGCTGTCAACAGGGTGGTGCCTGCATGTAGAGCGGGTGCGTGGGAGTCGCCTTTATTGGGTGTACAAAGACACAAGGCAGCGACACGGCACCGCATCGCCAGGGGGGGCTACTCCATCCAAAAGTTACCATACCAGTACGTATGTGCTTTGCGGATGTAAAAGGATAGGCCGGTCACCTAAACCTACCCTGTGTGTGCTGGGCGTTACCCAACAGCGTGCTAAGTAGCGCCGACACCGAGTCCACTACCAGCAGCCGCGGCCCAAGCAGCCGCGGCCCCGCCGGCGCCCAGTCCATTCCGCCGGCGCCGCCATCAGCTGCCGCCTGCTGCAGCTGCTGGACCTGCAGCGATACGTCCAGGCGGTCCAGGAACGTGAGCAGCTCGAAGACGTTGGCTGCCCTGTGCACGTGGATGCAGCCGCCCAGGTGCTGGGCCAACTCAGCCGGGTCGTGGCGGCCGGCAGCGCCGGCGGCGGCACTGCCGCTGCCGCCCGTGACCAGTCCCTCCGCCAGCTGGACCACCCGGTCTGGCTTGAAGCTGCCGGTGGTGTCCACGAACATCACCTCGTGGCCCTGCAGCGCCGCGGCGGCCGCGGCCAGCAGGCACAGCTGCGTCTTGCCGCTGGCGGTCTCGCCCGCCACCTCCACCACCATGCCCTGCCGCAGGCCGCCGGCCAGCAGCCCGTCAATGCTGCAAGACCGCAGCGGCCAATTGGGTCACTGGCTGGTTGCTGCGCACGTTTTGGTACTATGGTACAGGAGGTAGCAGCATGGCGCCAGGCGAGGGGCCCCACTCACGTGTTTGAGCCAGTAGTCAGCAAGCCGGTGTCCGTGTGAAGCCTCTCCACCAGCTGAAGCCCGGTGCTCCACTGCGGCGCCAACAGGCCAGCTACCACCCCCTCAACTGCCGCCAGCGTCACGGCGTCGACGCCGCATGCGGCCGAGACGGAGGCGGGCGGTGTTGGCAAGCCCTGAAGCAGGAGTAAAGGAGTACAGGAGCACGGACACGGACACGTCAGGGGTCCCACATAGGCTCCAGCGTACCTGGGCGTGCGCGCCATGGGCACCGCTGGCGGCGGCGGACTTGCTGCAGCTGACGAGGAACGCCTCGACTGCGAGGGCCCAAGTGCCGTCGTGGTTTTGGGCCTGCGGCGCGTTCTTCCCGCCAAAACCCAACTGCAGCTCTTGGCAGGCCCCCACTGTAGCGACAAAGCTTGACCCGCGTATTCACTTCCACACCTGACGGGAACGAAGCGCTTAAGCGGGACAGCACGGTTGGGGGCAAGCTCGCAGCAAGCTCATCCCAGCGAACCATTCTTATGACTAGCTATTGTGGGATAATTTGACATGGTCATTACCGAGCGCGCGTTCTGTGCAATTTGGGCCAAGACTGGATCGCGCCATGGATGCCGGAACTCCAGGGATGGGGGCGGAAGTCCGCACATTCCGCAGGGTCTTTTCGCATGTGTTTTCGCACGCTTTTCGCCTAGACCCTTGCTTTCGCACATCGGCGGAACTGTGCGAAAATCCATGCGGAAATGGTGCGGAACTCACGAGTATTGATTGACTTCATTCCCGCTCTTCATGATTTCATACATATAATTACGCTTGTTCATAAGCCAGAACACAGCTCAGCCCTCGGTCAAAGGCACCTGGCTTGCAGTTCCGTTTTTAACTTCCCCCCGCCAGCATCCAGCCATGCCGGGCAAGAAGGCTGTCCTCATCGGTTGTAACTATCCAGGTGCGGCAGCCGATGGCCGACTTCACACCACCGGCTGGCCGCAGTTGCGGCGAGACGTCGCGATATGACCCGCTCCCGGTTTCGTGCTCTTACGAACTCCGGTCTTGCTCGCAGGGACCAACGCGGCCCTGCGTGGATGCATCAACGATGTGTGGGGAATGAAGGTGGGGCCGGCGTGGACTGCGCAGGGATGCCGTCGTCGATGCTTTGGGTTCGTGGTCAAAAGCGGCCGGCCGACCGGGATCCATGTGTCTTCCATAAAATAAGAGCTTAGGTGACTAGTGAAGGGTACTTTCAGGTGGCGGGCGCGCTTCCGGTCAATCACTGAGTTCAACATTGCGTAAAACAGCAGCCGAAAGTCTTGTGGGGGGCGGGCGTGGTTCAGTGAGGGTTTTCTATATAGAGATGGCCGGCCATGGGGCAGCAGCGGGGCGATGGACAAGGCCTGAGTTTCCAGTAACGCACAGCCGCGCACGGTTGGCCGCCTTGAGACTTCCCCGATGCAAGCGTTCGAGGGGGTGTACAGGGCGTTGGGGGTAAACCGTATCACTGCGGTCGGCAGTAGCGTGCCCCCGCTCTTGGTCCTGGGGTAGACTTTCGCGGCGTACACAGGTGCGGTGCAGTTGCTGAAGGTGCCTCGTTCTGTCGCCTGCAGGAGATCCTCATCACCTACTATGGCTTTACGGACGCGGACCTGACCATTCTGATTGACACGGACAAGAGCTACCTGCAGCCCACTGGGAAGAACATCAAGGTATGTGCAGGAGATGAACATTTCTGGCTATCAGATAAGTAGCTAGGTGGCGCTGCTGTCAGGTGGGGCTTGGGCGGAATCATGCTGCGCTCTGGTTTGCGGTATGCAGCGCCCAGGACTAAATGCAGGGTGTTTCGTTACGGTGGCGATCTGGCAGGCTGCGACTCGGCTGGGGGGCTGGTGTGCATTGCACAGGGGGTTGTCTCTTTGGGCCGACGACCCTGAATGGACTGCCACTCCTGAAAAGTCGCATTCGTTCTATGTTATAATGGCTGCCCGGGTTGCCCGAGTTCCACCCACACAAACCCACATCCTTGGAGTTCATGTTATCTTGCCTAACAGGCCAAGATCACGGAGATGGTGAGCGCCGCCCAGGACGGGGATGTGCTGTTCCTGCACTTCAGCGGCCACGGAACCCAGATCCCCAGCGCAGACGGCGACGAGAAGGGTGAGCGCAGTGACATGTCTGGGACAGCATATCAAGGGACGGCATAATGACAAAAGACGGGCCACCACCCCAACGGGCATGGGTCTGAGGGCTGCGAGCATGTCACCGTGATGGAAATATCTGCCTACGTCAGGTGCGGGTATGTAAGTATCGGTCCGTAAAGCCCTACGTTGCTGCGTTCGCCGCTGTAATGACGCTGTGACCATGCGGCACTCTTGCAGACGGCAAGGACGAGGCTATCTGCCCCACGGACATGAACTTGATCTGTGATGATGATCTGCGTGTGCTGCTGAAGCCGCTGGAGACCAAGCCCGGTGTGAAGTTCACCTTCATCGCCGACTGCTGTCACTCTGGGACCCTTTTGGACCACGAATCGGTGAGTTATCTTTCTTTGTAGCATTTGCACTCATTAAGGTATTCTTAATATGCGTTCTGGAGTTTTAAAATGGGTTTCAGATGGGGGGGGGACGGGTGTGTGTCAGGTTGTTCCGCGTGCTGCGATCTCTGCACAAGTTACTGTTAGCACTTTTGGCAATCTCAGAACTGTATAAGTTACATTGATTATCAATTATATGTAAAAGCACAGATGACAAACGCCGCAACAACCTTGGGTTCGGTTTCATGACCCTGCGTCAAGCGGGCTACCCCGTCCCTGCCCTCGGAACGGAGTGGATCACGCCTGTCTCTGCAGCTCTCTTATGCCTCCAAGCTGTCGCGCGCAGGTGCAAATCAGCGGCCCCAAGTCGGGCGCGCCCCCGCCGCCGGCCATCGACATGGGCGCGCTGGCAGGCTTCCTGGGTGCCCTGGGACAGCCTGACGGCCGCGACTTGAAGAACCGGTGAGTCCGGGATTGGGTTGCTTAGGATTCGGTGGGGGCGACACGCCTGTTGCACATGGTACGCCCTGGTTTAGATGATCGCTCTAACCGGGTGGTAAGCTGCTAGGTGACTTGTCCTTTGCCAGGCTACTCCTCCCGCCGCCTCAGGGCTGTCTCCCTTGCCGTGTGCCAAAACTAAAACCCATGTACCGCACTCCACGTCTCGGCCGGCCTGCAGGGCGCTGCCGTTCAGCGAGCTGTGCGGCATGCTGAGCCAGCTGCTGGGTGGCGTGCCGGTGGACGCGCGCACGGTGCGCAGCAGCATGGGCACCATCTTCGGCGCCGACTCCAGCGCCAAGATCCAGCAATTCATAGGCATGTACCAGGCGCTGACGGCAGGTGGGCGGTAGTAAGCAGTACGGCTGGTGCTTGGTTTGCTTGCATGAGCTGCCGAACAAAACATCTACGGGTGTGAGTAAGGCACCGGTAGCATGTCGAGGGGAGTTGCTGCTCGTGCACGGGTATCCAAACGTGTGATCGCACGCCGTCTACAGGCACCAAGGGTGCTGCTGCCGGTGGCGCGGGGGGCATCCTCCAGATGCTGTGCGCGTGCCTAGCGCCGCCCGCCGACCAGAACGGCCCCTCAGGCACTCCTGCCAACGCCCAGAGCGGCCCGGGCGCCCACTACGCGGCGCCAGCGGCGGCGGGGGTACGTGGAGGCGGTTTTCGGGACGGGCTTCGCGCTTTGGCTTACTGTTTACCGGTATGCTCTACTGCGATTGAATAATGCCTCTCTTCCCTCTCCTCGTTTTCATAGAACCTGGCTGAGCCCGACTTGAAGGTCAACTACACGCCCGGCGCCAAGCCGCCGGCCAACGAGCAGCTGGGCGCGGACGTGGGCATTCTCATCACCGGCTGCCAGAGCAATGAGACGTCCGCGGACGCCTGCCCCAGCGGCAACCCCGACAAGGCGCACGGCGCGCTGTCCAACGCCATCCAGACCGTCATCAAGCAGCAGCAGCAGCAGTCCCCCGGCCAGCCGATTACGTACAGGTGCGTGGGGCGGCGGCGCTATGTGGCCGATTGGGTCAACAAGCAGTTGGCTCCACTCCTACGATCTAGGTATTTGTGTCACTGAGTCGTCCTCCCCTCCTCTTCACTGACGTTCGTGTGTGCTCGTTGCCGGCGCTTCAACGCAGGAACCTCGTAATCGCGGTGCGTGAGATGCTGACCAAGACGGGCTTCGCACAGAACCCCTGCCTGGAGTGCAGCAACAAGAACGCCGACACCCCGTTCATTGTGTGCTAAGCGATTGGGCCTGGCGTTGTCAGGAGCCAGAGTGGGGTTTGTAGATACCAGCCCAAACTAAACCGAACCCAATGCAAGAGATGGCTTGAACCTGAGGGTAGGCTTGTGCGCGGGTGGCTATGAGCATACGCATGCAGGGCGAGGAGATTGCTTGGTGACAGCTGGCGGATTGGTGAGCTGTGGCGTGGCGGCAGGTACATGATGGTGTGGCGTGGTGGTGATGTATTCTCTCGAGCCGCTGTACACGTGACGTTTCCGGTGATTTGATACGACTGGAACTGTTCACTCTGTTATGACAATAAATTCTAGTAGCTGATGCCAGCACGAGTAAGCAGACGTATACATGGAGAGTTTACTCAAGGTTGCAGTGCCCATGGACAGTGCGCTGTGACTCGCTCCAAGCGCCTGCCTGTAACTCTTCCCCATCATGTGGGTGGTTGTCCGGCACATGTACACGGCGGCGGGGCCTCATTGGCACGCTCGGTCTACTCGCTCTTTATCGACCGGCCTGAACCTGTCACCGCCACTCGTACTCAATGGCAACTCGTTTGCAGCTGTCGGCAGCGGACTTTCCGCAGTCGCCTGTGATACTCGTTGCCAAACCTTGATGCTCACGTCTGGCTGCGCGCTGACTCCGCTCCTTGGGCTGCCCAGGCTGCGGGCAGCGTTGCTCCCAACAGTGTTGCCCGTCCCCCCTCCGCTCATGTGTGCCGCCTCCAGGCCGTACACCGCTGCTGCTGGGCCCCTCCACTACACAGCGCGCCCCGAGCCTCTCTCACCCGCCGTAGCCATACTGCTGCCGAGCCACAATCAAACGCCTCCCCCGGCAGGCCTCCCCCTCGCCATGCAAGTGTACCGACACACGTGCACCTCGGCACCTGCACCTTTGCCCCCGACCCCTCGCGCGGCCTCACTTTAACCACCCTTCTCAATCTGGCCCAGGAGCTTCTCCATGCGGAAGCGCATCAGCGGCTGACCCTTAGCGTTGCGTTTGAAGTGCAGGTGCTTCTGCTCCTTGCGGACTTTCTGCAAGGGGGCAATAGCGGTGGAGCGCACCAACAGCATGAGACACAATAGGTGGGGCCCTGCAAGGTAGCGGTGCCGCGCAATACACCTTGACCGGGTGCGGCCCCAACCCAGGAGGTGGTTGCAAGCAGCACACGAATTGGACAGTTGGATGCAACCGGGTGACCCCACGCACCTCAGCTGCCGCCAGCCGCTTCTGCCGTTCCTCCCGCTCCTTCCTTGCCTGCATTGTTGGAAGCGGCCCCAGCTATTGACACCAAACACAGGAGTAGCACACGCGGCGGCTAAGCGCCGAAAGCAGTGGGCTCTCCTCCAATGTGATGCAATACTGTGCCTAGTCCGATGGTACCGCGCATCCTGAACTCACCGCCTCCTTGGCCTGCTGCTCCTCCGCCTTCTGCTCCGACACCTTCTGAGCCAGCCGCTGCAGCGTAGACAGCCGCTCGCCACCGCGGCCCCTGCCGCGGCCGCCGTCACGGCCACCGCCGCGGCCGCCGTCACGGCCACCATCACGGTCGCCCCCTCGCCCAGCCCCTCCGCGGCCACCAAAGCCACGGCCCTGACCACTGCCGCCGCCGACCACAGGCTTGCGGTCATCCCCATCATCGCCGCCCTCGTCTCGAAGCCGCTTGTTGCCTGCGCCTGCGGGCCCGCCATGCCTCTGCTTATGCTGCTGCCCGCGAAGGCCGCGCCCGTATTCCTCTCCCTCCTCCTCCTTCTCCTCCTCCTCTTCCTCCTGCTCCTCCTCCTCGTCTGCTGCACCGGCGCCCTCATGCCCCCTGTGGGCGTGTTGCGCATGGCCCTGCCGCCCCGGCGCGGCAGCCGATTTGGGCCCGGCGTGCGCGTGGGACGCCACGCGCTCCTGGCGCTCCTGCTCCTCACTGTGCGGTTCCTCATTGAGATGATCACCCGGCTCCGAGTCCAGTCCACTGCCCGAGCCTGTGCGATAGAACGCACGGGGAACAAGGGTAATGGAGCGGGTGCGGGAGACTGGGAAGTGAGGAAAGCCGCATGCACCTCCCATGCCCTGCTTGACATCCACACTAGCATGCGCCAAGAGCTGCCATCCCTTTCAAGGCTCTTACCAATGCCGTCTAGAGCCTCGAGCTCAGCAATCTGTGTGGAGGGCGAAGTCAGGTGCGGGGTGTCAACTGTGAGTGTCAACTGAGGGTCCAGCGTGGCGGCCACAAACCGTGCCGACAGCTCCCAAGCCCCGAAAACATGCCACAATGCCTCACCGAGTCTTTCACTTCTCCGCCGGCAAGCACTCCCTGTGCCGCGAGCTTTTTCTTAAGCTTGCCGAGCTTGCTGTGCTGAATGAGCTTTTGTTTCTTCAGACGCTCAATCTTCTTTCGCTTGTCATATTTGCTGACACCAGCAGAAGCGAACTTGTCAAGCGACAAACCCGCACCAACTCGCCGTGCATGTTTCTTGTGGGGGCCGTCACCGTCGCCGCCCCTGTCCTTCATTTTTGTAATTGCAATAAAGTGATAAATTACTGCAAGTAAACTATACGTGGAATGGTTTAACCGTGTGGCGGCGACTCGTTGTGCTCAGAATGTCGTTGTTCTGCTGCCTCAAACCGTTTTGTCGAAAGAACCAGTTTTGATGGTCAAATGTATGTGTATTTGGACAGGAGGAGCATACCGGCTGACCTATTGTTCTGGCACAAAACTTGACAGTGGAACCTGGCGGCCTTTGGTCATCTCCACGATGACCTTTCCAGAACAGGTGTCAGAACGCACGCCCACCCAGCTAGCACTACCCAGCTAGCACCATCTTTAAGGGTGCACCACCGACGCTGTCGCGGCACCACCGCTGCTGCCTGCCACCCCAGCTAGCACCACCTTGACATTGCCTACCCCAGCATTCAGCTGCATTCCGCGCACATTATCGCGTTCCATGCACGTGGCTCACTTCCTTCGTCGGTCCGCTCACTACCGCATAGCCAGGATGCATGCCTCTGAAACCGTGTCATTACCTGCCACCGTGCGGCGCGCCCTGCCCCGCGCTCGAGCCGCCGTCCCCAATCACCACCGTAATGAAGCTTGGGTTGCGCCGCATGGTGGTGCCGCCGCCTCCACCGCTCTGCGCCCGAAGGGCGCTGACGCGTCCAGATACGAAGCCCACCACCGCGCCGTCTAACCCTGGCGGGCCGCTGCTGTCTCCGAAGCTGGCCCGCGCCTCGCTTATTGACAGCCTGCCTAACCCCGGCTCCTGCGCTGCCGCCTCCGGCATGTCAGGCACCAGTGTGGGAGCTGTCCCCGCCGGCGCCATAGCACTCGTCCAGCCACCCGGCAAATGTGCCGCGCCCGGCGGCGTTATCACGCCGCCGGTGTAACGGCTCGGCCGCGTTCCGCCTCCCTTGCCGGCGGCGCCGGAGCCCAACGCTATGCCGGGCGTGGCGGCCTGCAGCGCCACCCCGTGCGCCCGCCCGCTGGCGGAGCCCTTGGCTGTCGCACTGGCGCTGCCTCGCAGCCGGAGCGCCAGCGCCAGCGCCATCACGGCCAGCGCCGCCAGCGGCAGCACCAGCACTGTGGAGCCCGCCTTGAGCGCCGCCCGGGAGCCCTCGTCATGCGTCCAAAACCTAGCCGACCCTCCCCCGCCTCCACCTCCGCTACCGCCGCTGCCGCGCCCTGCCGCGTTCATGGCGTCCACCACCGCCGCGCCCAGCACCCAGTTGAGCGGCACCTGCTCGCCGCTGGGCGCGTGCGGCACGGTGTTGGTCCAGGTGAGGCGGCTGTCGTCCAGCCCAAAGCCCAGCCCGGTGTGCAGCAGCGCCAGGATGTAGGCTGCACCGAAGCAGTAGCGGACCAGGAACTGCGGGGAGGCATGGGGAGGAGCAACATCGAGGGCGTCACACGGCAACCCAGGCAACAGCAGCAGCAGCCGATAGTGCGTTGTTCAGTGGTAATCCTGCCAAGTGTCAGTCCCCAACGCACGCACCTGGTCGGGTATGTGGCCGCTGAACTCCGCATGCAGGCTGGACCAGTGCCGCGAGCAGTAGCGGTTGCCGTGTTCGCGCAGCTCCCGCAGCGTCGACCTGCGGAGCCATGACGGCATGCACGTCACGGCGGCAAACCTGCGTGCCCTGTTTGGGTATCCACCACGACTAGCCGCACGCCCACGAGGAAGCGTCATCACCGCTACAGGTATCGCGTGTCGGCTGAGGTGCAGTAGCAGTGGGGCGCTCACCTCGACGGCAGTCCCAGCGCCCGAGCCGTCCACGCGAAGTTCTCCACCGCCACGAATTTCCCCGCCAGGGCCGGCACGTAGCTGCCCTGCAGCACACAGCCGCCGCCACTGCCGCCGACACCATCACTGCCGTGCCCGCCGTGCCCACCGGCTTCGGATTCGGTACCCCCGCTGCCACTGCTGCCGCCACTGCCGTCATTGTCCCCTGGCAACACCACCTCCTCCTCGTTGCCATAGCTCTCTGACGGCACCACGTCCTCCTCACCACCCGCCTTGCCTGAGCCTGCACCCGACTGCGACCGCCCGGCCGCCGCCGCGTCCGCTTCAGACGACAGCGTCCGGCCCGTGTGCGCTAGCCCCGCCGCCCGGGCGCTGCCAGTGACGCCGCCGCCGCCGCTGCCGCCGCCGCCGCCGTGCCTCCCGAGCGCGGACGCCGGCGCCGGCGCGGAGCAGTTGTGGTCTGGCATGATGCGGTGCACCACGTCCAGGCACTGGCTGAAGGAGCCGTTTCCGTGGCGGCCGTCGTCCGTCACGTACCTGCATGGCGCACGCCGCACGTGTGGCATACATTGGGCACAACACGTCACTGCAGCACAATACGCTGTATCAGCCATGTTTGACCGGTCACAGGCCACCAGGTGCGGTACTTGGCGTGCGTTTGCATT
Source organism: Chlamydomonas reinhardtii (assembly GCF_000002595.2). Lineage (NCBI taxonomy): Eukaryota > Viridiplantae > Chlorophyta > Chlorophyceae > Chlamydomonadales > Chlamydomonadaceae > Chlamydomonas > Chlamydomonas reinhardtii. Next base: position 5,400,999 of record NC_057006.1, read on the forward strand.
CATGCTTGGCGCGCTCACCCGATGGGAAGGCAGGGGTCGGATATTGAGCCAGCTGCATCCGCCGCGTTCGCATCGCTCTCCGCAATCGCCGTCAGCACACGCCCTTGGTTGCTTCCGCCGCTATTGCTACTGCTAATGACACTGCTACTAGTGCCATTCATCGTGCGGCTGTGTTCCAGCACGAAGTCGGCCGCACGCGCCAGCGCCGCATCCATGCCCAGTCCGAGGTAACTGTGCGCGTACAGGCGCGACGGCACGCCTGCATGATGCAAAGCCACCCACAAAAAGATAAAGAGTTTGCGGCTCAAGGAATACAACGAGCGCCTTGCATACCGTGCTTCACCGCATGAGCCTGGCCTAGTTCCTGCGCTTTCTTACGGTAAGAACAATACCCCAGTCCTAAAACACCCGCACAAACACACAAACACGCTCCCGTTGACCACACACACACACACACACATACACATATTTACACACACACACACATCCGTAAACCGTCGTTTTGCCGCATCGCATACACTGTCGTTGCGCAACGTTTTCCTTGTGCTCTTTAACACACACACACACACACACCCGTCCCAGAGGCACTGACCCGGTAGGTGCAGCTGCGAGCCGTGGTGCTCCGGCAGCTTCTCGTGCGCGGGCGGCAGGAAGGTGAGCTGCATGGAGGCGCCGCCCATCTCCAAAATGCCCGTGAACAGCTGCGCCGGGTCGATCACCTCCTTGCGGCTGTGGTGCGCGTGGCCGGACGCCTCCTGTGCGGACGCAGCCAGGGTGTGCCGGTGGAGGTTGCTGCCTTTGGCAACGCGGACTGGCAGACACGGCACCCGCGTACAACTTGACGGCCCGAGGCCCTCGGACCACGCGCTGCCACGCCAGGTCTCCCACACACAAACACACCTGCAGTGCCCCCGTGATGTAGTTGACAGCCGCCCAGCCGTACAGGCCCTCCAGCTCGCCGCCAATCACTTGCGCCCAGCTTAGCTCGAAGGCAAAGCGCGAGGCCGCCAGCCGCGAACTGCAGGCCGCCAGGATGGCTGACTGCTGCTGGTCCGTCAGCAGCCGCAGGCCCGCAGTGGCGAGCAGCCGCACAGGCGTCACCGGCCACACGTCCGCCGGGACCTGGGCGGCAGCAAGGCAGGGGCAAGGGAGGCGGTGTGCTGTGGCAATACAAGGCAATAACTTCGCTGCTGGAGATGATCGAGTCTGCAAACATGTGTGAGACTCGTATGCAGGCCCGCCACGCCACGCCACGCCACGCACGTGCTCATACGCGAAGTCCAGCAGCGGCTGCAGGCTGTCAGCCGCCTGCACCGGCCGGTCGGCGTACGCGGACAGGCCAGGCTCTATGGCGCTAGAGGGCTCCGGCAGCACCAGCGACACGTACTCCGGCCAGCGGGCGGACCGGTAGCGGAACACGCGCACGCGCGTGCCGGAGCTACCGCCGTCTGCGGCGAGGAGGGCGCGTTGGCGCATTGTGATGTTGTGAACCGTGGAAGAGCCCTTGCGCGCATGGGTGTTAGCATCTTCCGCGCAGATGTTTCGTGTATCACTCCTTTTGCCCCCATCTGGGTTCCGGCCTCGCAGCGACAGCCGATGCCACGTGCAGTCGCCTGACATGCAGGATTTCAACGCCTCACACCCGGCAAGTCCTATGAAAGCCCTCACGTACCAATGTATACAGCATACTTGTCCACTCCGTGCTGTGAGCAAGTAGATTTAGCAACAGGGGAGTTGTCAGGGGCGCGCACGTGCGCGCACACCCAAACGCGGCGTTCCCAAGTTAGGGCCCACTGGGACACCCTGCCGGCAAACCCCAGGTGCCCCAGATGCCCTCCTGCACGCGCACACATGCAAGTAGAACCCACTGTAATGTCGCCATTCCATGGCAGCGCCCACCTGCTCTGCTCCGCGTTCTATCCGCAGCGCCACTTGAAGCAGCACGACGAGGGACAGCAGTGTCAGACCCCCCAGGCCCAGCAGTAGCAAAGCAGCCTGCCCCTTGCTCGCCCCCATCAGCCATAGCCGGCAGCGGTTGATATGCCTCTTAACGCTTTTTGTGAAAGACTGCTTGCCCGCTGCGTCCTCAGCGATTGAGGGGCCTAAGACTAGAAGTCGCAGCGCAGATTTCGATGATTGCATCACGCTTCATCCTCAATTCCAGTTGTAAAGCGCTGTAGTTAAGCGCAGCGGCAGGGAATCAGCAGCGGACAAAAGACGAATAGGAAACGTTCGGCGCCGCGAGGGCTCCTAATATGGTGCTCAGAAAAATAAATGTATACAGTAACAGATACCTCTTAAATGGGGTATTGTACTGGACCTCTTGGCGACTGAACGCGGATGGCACCAACTTGCAGACATTTGTCTATGCGAAGTTATGACTAGCTATTATCGCAAGAAAAGCAAGAAGAAAAACAAGAAGAAAAACACCCACGAGCAACAGTCGAGGTCACGCCCACCTCTTGGTGCAAGCACACGAAATGTCGAGGCATATCGACATGGCATCAGTTCCTAGATAAATCGCCCTCGGGGACGAAGCGAGGCGTGCTGTAAGCGGAGCCATGTCGACGCGCAGCTGGGACTCTTCCGACTTTGGACCTGGGAAGATGGTGCGGTTCAATGCGGAGAGCTTCTACGCGCACCCTGTGGGCAAGGTGCTTACGGTGAGCGGCTTGGATGGGCGCTCGACCATCCGCGTGGCAACACCCCTGGCAACACCCCCCGCAACTGGCGTGTGTTACCGAACGCGCATGCCAGCTCCCGTTGCCTGAGTGCGCACAGTGTTTGGGCAGGGCCAGTGTCAGGCTTCATGCTGGCTTAGGGCAGTAGACCATGAAGGCGTGAGGGCGTGAGGGTGTGAGAGCGCGGGGGGGGGCGGTGGTGACACGCGCTGTAACCGTGCACCTCCGCCCACAGGTTGCCGCCTACCTTGGGCTTAACATCAGCCTGAACATGGTGAACAAATGGACGCTAAGTATCTATGGTAAGGAGAGCAGGGTCTTCCACGCGCCTTCCTGCGGGCAGCGCCTGTGGTGGCAGTCGAGGCTTGCGCTGACGGCGTGGGCACTCGTGCAGGTTTTCGGTTTCCCATCGCGCTCTCCATCGCACACATGGTGAGCTGTGGCAAGCTGGTGCATACCTTTGCAGGGGGGGACTTCAGGAGCGCCGGTTCCTCTTGCTTCATCTTGGGCTGCGCGTCAGACGGGGCGCTTGTTGGGAGGCTGTTGCGTGCTCGTGAGTGGACACGGCCGAGGCAGTACCAGCCTGAAACTCCCCCGAAGAACACGCGCAGGGCCCTTGCATGCAACCCAATCCGCCCTGAATCCCCACATTCCCCGGCACAACAGGCGTTTAGCTTCTTTGCGCTGAGCCCCTTCATGCTCACCAAGTCGATGCGGGAGCAGCACCACTCAACGCTGTCCAAGCAGGTAAAGCCATGCATGCTGTGGCGGGTCTGCTTGCGAGTGCTGAGGGCCGCGCTGTACTCGCCGTCTCAGACAACGCATCGTCCTGCCCCTAACACCCACTGATGCCGCGCCGCCATGGCACCCACACACTGCCTCATGCTCGCCCGCTTGCAGTGGCCGGGCCTCTTGTTCATCTCGATCTGCTTCGCCATCAACGTGGGCCTCAACAACGTGTCGCTCACCACCATTTCCCTAAGCCTGAACCAGGTCATCAGGTGCGTGGCTGTCCGTGCAACAACCCGTGTGCCGGCCCGGGCGCCTGAACGGCACAACCGCTTAGGCGCTATGCTGTGTTGCCATATCCAGACAGAGCCAGTGGCGCTGTCACGACCGGGCGGCATTCAGTTTGGCCGCCTGACCTGTAACCTGCACCGCCCACAGGGCGAGCATCCCGGTGTTCACGGCGATAGGCGCGGTCGTGATTGAGAAGAAGCCGCCCAACCGGCAGGAGTTCCTGTCGCTGCTGGTGCTGGTGGGCGGCGTCAGCATCGCCGTGTACGAGGGCAGCGGCACCAAGTCGTCATTCACGGGCGTGGTGCTGTGCCTCATCGGTGAGCTGCTGGTGCAGGGCGGGCAGGGCACGGCGGGTGGCTGGTTGGATGGGTTCGGGCGAGGCGGGTGCAGGACCGCTGCTGACAATAGCATTCTCGCGCACGTGCCGCCAACTTCCAAGCCTGGGCCTAGGCCCCAACAGCCCGAGAATACTCGTTGGCAACCGCGTGCGCGGCACAACACATCCAAATGACAGGCACGGCCTGCAACGGCCTGATGATGAGCAGCATCGGGCGGCTGCTGAGTGAGAAGCTGGACGTGCTGCGGCTGACCTTCTACACCGCGCCGCTAACGCTGTGTGTGCTGGTGCCCTTCTTCAACAAGCTGGAGGCGCCGGGCTACTACCAGTACGCCGCCAGTGGGACGGCAGGTGGCGCGTACATAGGTGAGAAGGCGGGTTGCAGAAGGGGCGTCGCCCTGTGCGTTTGTGCGCTGGGGAGGGGGGGAGGGGGTAGCTGTCCATGGAAGACGGGGGGCAGTTTGTGCAGAGAGAAGGGGCCATGCAACTGCTTGTGCCTCTTGTCATCACTTCCTGCGCAACCTGCTGTTTCTACGCTGCACGATAAGTGCTGCCTTATACGCATCCCGCCTGCACGCGCCCGCAGTCGTGATCCTGCTGGGCTGCCTGAACGCCCTGCTGTACAACCTGATCCACTCCCTGGTGATTAAAGTCACCAGCTCCGTGACGACCACCGTGATCGGGGAAATGAAAATTGTCTTGATCCTGCTGCTGTCGGCCGTCGTGCTGGGTGAGTGGACGGCGCAGTGGTTGGAGCGCACCAGTGGTGGAATAGCTGCAGTTGAGGATCAAAATGAGGCCGGCCGCTTCATACCACTACCCTGTCCCTCCCTCACTGTCTCGCCAGGCGAGAGCGACGTGTGGACTGTCAAGATGATGATTGGCTGCACCACCGCCATCCTGGGCTTCTGCATGTACAGCCACGGCCGCATGATGGCGGGCGCGCAGACGGTGCCGGTGATCATCAAGGGCGTGCCAGGTGCGTGCGCCGCGTGAATGGAGCTGTTGCCTTGCCTGGTAGCTCACGGTGCTTTGCGCTTGGGGTCATGTGGTGACTAAATGGTACCTTGATTCTGGTTCCGTGTGCAGAGCTGTCGCCAAGCCTGACGGATACGCTGCGGTCGCCGCTGCTGGCGATGGCCGGTAAGCCCTCGCGTAGCTAGGCCGAGAGGTGAGCGCGTTGACGAATGAGTAGGTACGGCAGTGGTGAAGGTAGAGGTAATGGGCGGGTATGCGTGTGGATAAGGGAGGAAAGAGCGCATAGTGCAAGGATGAGGGAACCTGCATAACAATTGGGAAGGGAGGCTAGGGAGTAGGGAGACACAAGCTGCTGATGCCAGCTGATGCACAACAGGGTTTTGATGCCGAGATGAACGTGGATAATCCGCTGTGATTGAACGTGTGTGCCCGGGGAGCGTATGCCCAGCAGTGCGGATGCAACAGTGATTCAGGTGGGGGGGCGCGGCGAGGGGGGGGGGTGGGGGGCTGTAGCTGGACGTGGGCCGACACGACACGGTGGGGCACACCTTTTCAGAGCGGCCAACCTTTTAACAATGTTTGTTATGCAAGCGTGGATGTAACGCAGTCTTCAATTTCACCTCATCAGTTGAGATCCGCATGCGCTTTTTGCCGCCCGTGAAGGCCAACGACTCACGGGTCTGGCGGGGGGATTCGCGAGAAATGACCCCATCATCCCATTCCTCACCACAAACGTAAGTAAATACCACTGTATAGGTTTTTAGCGATACACGCAGCTGTTTGGGTGCATCGCGGCGCTTCGGGCTGTGAGAGCGGTCGGGCGATTGTCGATCAAGCTTCGGTTCCTCGCACTTCAAGCTGCACCGGTGCAGCTCGGTGTGTTATGGGCGTCAACGGGCTGACTCGCCTCTTGGAGGAGGGCGGGCGACCGCGCGTCGTAACGTATGCGTCCGGCGAGGGCCACGGCCAGGTGGTGGTGGTCGACGCCTCCGCCGTCGAGGTGCGCCGGGGCCGGGGCCAGTCGCACGCACGTCGGGCAAATTTCTATAGTCAGAATGGGGTTGCACGCCGGGGATAAGTTGTGCCGTCTCGCATTGCCGACTTCACCCTGCCGGTCGCTGACCTAACCCCTGAACAAATTTACCCCGGTCGACAGTACCACCTCCTGAGCCGGATTCGCGACGGCCCCCACACCGACTGGCGAGATCCCGCCACCTTCCACGGCCGCCTGTATGCCGAGGTGTGTCGCTACCTGGGTGGACTGCTGCGGGCCGGGCTGCGGCTGGTGCTGGTGTTGGACAGCGCGGCGCCGCCCGGGACAGAGCCGACGGCGGCGGAGCGGCGGCGGAATGCCCTCGCGGCGGGCATGTTCAAGCCCCCCACCGCTGAGATGGTGGTGCTTCAGGTGTGTGTGTGTGTGTGTAGGGGGGAGCGCGAGTTGGTGGGTTGCTGAGGTTTGGCACACATACCGGTACCGGTAATACGTGTCCCGCCGTCCGTACTTACACGCCGCACACGCGTGCCCGCACACGCACCTACCGCTCTGCCCATACCTGCTGCTGCCGTGCAGGCATACCAGGACCTGGCCCAGCAGCTGGGCGGCCTGACGCTCCGCCGCAGCCGCCACGGCGCCGACCCACTCATTGCGGCGGAGGCCGCCGCCGCCGCCGCCCGCGGGCAGCTGCTGGCGGTGCTGACCGACGACTCCGACTTCTACGTGCTGGGCGGCAGCTGCGCGCCGCGCCTCATCCACACCCACGGCGTAGTGGTGGACCCCGCGGGCTCGGTGACGCTGATGGTGTGGGACACGCGCTGCCTGTGGCTGAGCCTGGCGAAGGCGGCGGCGGCGGGCCGCGGCGCCGCCGCCACCGCGGCCGGCGGCGCAGCTGCGCGTGCTTCGGAGCCGTCACTGCTGCGGCGGGCGCAGGTGGCGGCGGTGCTGGGCAACGACCTGAGCCAGGACGTGCGCCGTCGGCTGCAGGCGCGGAAAGGCGCGGTGGTGGGCGCTCGGCGCCTCGGCGGCGGCGGCTGCTACGCCGCTGGGCCCAGTGAGGTGGCGCGCGAGGTGCTGCGGCTGCCGGCGGGCGCGGCCCCGGACCTCAACTTCTTCCAGCAGCCGCCGGTGGGGCTCAAGTCCTTCGGCCCTGAGGACCTGGAGGCGTACAACGCGGTGGTGCAGGTAAGGAGCGCGTTTGCGTAGTGCCGTACGTGTTGCGGAAATGGTGGTCTGTCATCAGCTAGCTAGTCCTTGTACTGTAAGGATAACGCAGCACAACAGCTTGCGCGGTACTGGGCGGTGGACGTGGGTGGACATGGAGGGTGTGGGATGACAACCTACTGTGGATGGCAACCTTGCAGGGGTGGGGCGTCCTGTCCTACCCTCGCATGCCGTGTCGTTGGCACTCTTCCCGGTGGTTGCTGGTTGACCTCGCTCGCGCACGTGCACTGCTGTCTGTTGCTTCTGTCCTGGCTCTTTCAGGGCTATCTGGATGACGACGCGGCGGCACGTGACGGCTCTGCGGCGCGTCTGCTCACGCTGCGCAGCCCCCCGCAGCAGCCCCCGGATCAGGCCGCTGCGGCGGCGGCGATGGGTCCCGCGGCAGCGGCACACGGCGGTAACGGCGGCGCTGACGTGTCCACGACGCTGCCCTGGATTCACCCGCAGCTGGCGGCGCGCATTGCCGCCGTAGACCCAGTGCCGCCGCAGCTGACCTCGCTCGCGTGTCGCGGCCTGTCCACCTTCACGCTGCCGATGGAGCACTGCCGCACGTTCCAGGACCTGAGGCGCAGCGTGACCTCGGCCCTGCTGCAGCAGCTGCAAGCGGGTGCTGCGGCAGGCAATGGCGGAGGCCGCGGCGGCAATGACGGCGCAGGAGGTCGCCGCGCCTACGAGTACTTGGCCGCCGAAAACGAATTGCATCTGCTGGCTAGCGGCGGCGGCGGCGAGCAGGCGGGCCCGGCGCCTGACGACGACGACTGCTGGTTCGACCCCGCGACCCACATGCCGAAGGTGCCGGTGCGGGTTGCTGCACAGGCAGTGGCGGCTGCGGGGCTGCCGCAGCGCCAGGCGACCTTGGCGGACACGGCGCGCGCGGTGGAGGCCGCCGCCGCAGCCGCCGCAGCCGCAGCAGCAGCAGCCGATGGAGCCGCCGTAGCGCCTGGCGCTGACGGCGGCCTGCCTCCCGCGCTGGTCATGTACTATGCCCTGCTGCTGCACGCGGCCGACCCCGACCCGGCCGCCTGGCAGCTGCAGCATGTGCGGCAGTACCTGCTGCCGGGCGTGGCCATGCCGGTGGATCTGCTGGCGGCGGAGGCGGCAAAGGGGGCTGGGGGCGGTGGTTTTGATGCCGACGATGACGCGGGTGCGGAGATGGCCCCGGAGGTGGCTGCGGCCCTGCGTGCGGGGCGTAACGTTGTGGACGTGGGCAGCGCTCTCACGGACAAGGACTGGTCGGACATCGACGCAAAAGACGTGAGTGCAACGGCAACATTGCAAGCGTTGCGCTGCGTGTGAAACTGTGTGGAGCAAACAGGCAGGTGATAAGGGCCTCAATGCTACCCCTCTTGCTGCCCTTGCTGTCGGGCCTCGCCTGACACATACCGTACACTGGCACATGCCGTGCACAGGTTGTGAACCGTGTGCGCTCCAGCGCGGGCTTCATGCTCATGGGCCACATCCGGCCCTGGCAGCCAGCACCGCTGCCGCTGCCGCAGCCGCCGCCAGGAGCAGTGGCGGCGGCGGCGGACCGGGACGCCGCCGCCACTGCCCGGGCAGACAGCCGCGATGCGCCGCGGCTGGTGGCGCTGGCGCGCGCTGCCCTGGACGCCGGCGGCGACAGCGCCCTGTGGGGCCGCATGAGGGCGGCCTGGGCCGCTGCCCGTGCTGAGGTGCGGGATCAGGCGCTGTGTGACATGTGGAGCAGCGCCAACCGGCCCTCACCCAACGCGTCTGTCGTCACGCCTGAGGCGGCGGCGGCGGCCGCAGCAGGCGGAGGTGCAGGCGGCGCAGGCGGCGCATCTGCGGCGGCGATGACGGCCACCACCGCGCCCATGCGGTATCGCCACCAGCAGCAGCTGCTAGACCTCATTGATGAGCACCTGACGCTGGCGGCAGAGGGGGGCGTAGGGCCGGCGGGCGGCGCAGGGGGCGCAGCAGGAAGTCGCACGCTGGGTGCCGGCGACGGCCAGCCCATGCTGCAGGCAACCCCCGGCAGGCGGCTGTCAGTGGTCCTGTCCACCCCCACGGGCAGCGGCAAGACCTTCACGGCCGTCATGCTGCAGCTGCACGTGCTGCGGCAGCGGCAGGCGAGGGCGCAGGGCGGCGGCGGGGGCGGGGCCGGGGCGAGTTCGGCGCCGGATGCTGGCGTGGCGGAGGAGGCACGTATAGGGCACCCCGGCACCATCCTTATCTATTCCGTGCCCACCAAGCAGGTGCGTGCGCTTGCCTCTTGTCGGGGCTGGTTTCCGGGCGCATGGCTAGTTGTCTGCCTTGTGCTTGCAGTTGTAGCAGTAGTGGCCAGCTCGGGTGTTGGTATGCACCTCTCCAACTTCAATCAACAATGACTCCCGCGCAGGTTTTGAAGCGCGTTGGCCAGGAGTGTGAGGCGCACCGCATCGTGTACTGGACGGCGGCGTCGGTGGGAGACCTGTTCCAGGTGCGCACGGCTGTAGCGCCGCCAGTTGCACGGCATGGGTGGGTGCACAGGGGCAGCGTGACGTGCGTTTGCCTCACGTACATGCTCACGTGCCACCTCTCAGGACACCCACCTGCATAGCCACACGTGGGCACACATGCGCATCAGCCCATTTCCCTCGCCTTTTCACCTCACAAACAATACATGCGCGCACAGGTGCGGCGGCCCTACTCCATCCGCACGCGGAAGGACACGACCAAGCGCGATGACAAGGTGGCCACTGGACCCATGGACCAGCAGCTGCGAGACTGCAAGGACAAGGTGTGTACGGCGGCTTCCCTCAAGATGTACTGCCCGCCACACGGGCCGTCCTCATCTGCGTGTGCATGGCTGCCATGTTCATGCAAGCATACTTAGCGGCCGCACCAGCAGCTGTACAGACAGGGCCGGTGTACGTGACCTCTTACCGTGACTCCTCATGAGTGTGTCCTGTTCATGCCCGCCCGCTACTCTGCTGTCCACACAGGGCGTGCAGTTCTGTGACCGCGGCGGCGGTGTGCCCGAGGTGGTCATCGCCGACATCCGGGCCACTGCGGGGCTGCTGGCGGCGGCGCACGCCTGCCAGGCCGACAGGTTCTACCACTGGCGGCGGCTGGTGCTGTACCTGGACGAGCCCAACATGGGGCTGCACCTAGACCCACAGGTGCGCATGTACGTGCGTCTGTGTGTGCAGTACTGGTATGTGTTGCAAGGGGTGGTGGCGGTTGAGGGGGCTCATCATGCCTCTCTTTGCTGTCAGTAGCACACCTCGTGGGCGAAGGGGACTGACGAGGCGATGCGCCTGAACTGAATACCACCGCCGCCACCAGCCGCTGTCGCCCGCTCACCTTCCCCTTCCACCTGCTTTCCCCCGCTCCGTCGACCTGTCACGCTTCCGCCTACCTCCAGCTGCGTCAAGTGGTGCAGCACGTGATGTCGCACGCGCCGCTGACCACTGTGCTGGCGTCCGCCACACTGCCGGGCTGGGAGCGGCTGCCGGCCTGGTGGCGGGGGCCGACACGGCCGGGCGCGGCGGCGGCGGGCACCACGCGCCTGGTGATTACGCAGGTCAGGATGCGTGTAACTGACCCCTGAGGCCTAGTGCATACCGTACTGTTTGAGGAGTGCATGCAACACGCCTCTCATTCGCTGCTGAGACACTCGTTGCGCAACTCAGCAACCTCCTCCGGTGCGCCATCCTGTCTTCTCAACTATTCATGAATACACACGCGCGTGCGCGCAGGAGCCCTACGAGCTGCCCGTGTGCCGGCTGGCGGTGCTGGATGCGGCCGCGGGGCAGGTGGTGCCGCTGTCGCCGTTGGACCTGTTCGCGGACGCTGCGGAGGCGGCGGCGGTGCTGGCTGCCAACCCTCGCGCCCGCGTGCTGCTGCTGCGGCACTTCAGCCCGCGACAGGCCAACCGCCTGCTGGGCATTGGTGGCAGCGGTGGCAACGGCCCGGCTGTAGGAGATGAGGATGGAGATGGCGCGGACTTGGACGGCGGCGCGGAGGATTGGGAGTTGCTGGGAGAGGTGCGTGCACGAAAATCCGTTTGCGGCACAATTAACTTGAAGTAGTGATGTAGTGAATGTAGGTGCGCCCATACTTGCCCACCGGGCGCAGCGAAGCGTGCAAGATGCTGCTGATCCATCAACTGCTAACCATGGGTGCTGAATGTTGCACGCCTGTGTCTTTGCAGCACGTGGGCGGCCTGCGCTCTGAGAAGCTGGAGCCGGCACTGCTGCGGCTGCTGGGAGACCCAGTGCGGTTCGAGGAGCTGAAGGCGGAGTGGCGGGCGGCGGACAGGCCGGTGCCTGCGCCGCGGGGCCTGGCGGACGCGCTGTCCAAGACGGTGAGAGGGTGACCTGCAGTGCCCTGCGGTAGCCCCCAAATGCAAGCTGCTTTGCATTGCAGTCGCGTGTCGCGTGTCCGGCGTTCTTTCATTTCACGCCGGGCTTGCTCCTGACGTCGCGTAGGCGGTCACCATGGTCGCCACGACCGAGCCCCGCCGCGTGGCGCTGCAGCTGGCGCGCGAGAACCTAGAGGGCGAGGCGGCGTGGACGGCCAAGGCGGCGGAGCTGCGGGGGCTGGTGAAGGAGGCCGCCGCCGCCAAGCGCAAGGCCGAGAAGGAGCGGGAGAGGATGGACAGGAGGGGCGTGGGTGCGGAGGCGGCGGCCGAGGCCGGAGGCAGAGGCGCAGCGGCCATGGACCGGCTTGGCGACGGCGCCGGCAGCGCGGGGCGCGTGTCGCTCAGGCCGGGAGTGATGGTGGACGCCGAGGATGCGCAGGACGGCGCGCAGGATGACGACACGCTGGTGATGCTGTCGCAAGGTGCGGCGTGGTCCTGCTGCGCAAGTTTGCGCCCTGTGCCTGGCCTCTCAGTATTTGCCGCCGTCCGTTCACATCGCATTATGAATCAAACCCGCTGCGGGGCATAACCTACCTTCTGACAATCCGCACTCGTCCCATCCATCCCCCTGTCCTTCCCGCCAGGCATTGCCTACACCAGCAGCAGCAATGTGGAGCCGCTGGTCAAGAGCCAGTACCAGCAGGTGTGCGATGGAAGAACGAGAGAAAGTTTGCGCGTGTGTGGCTGTGTTAGGACAGCACAAGTGTGCGTGTGTGTGTGTATGTGTTGCTGCCATTGCTGTCCTCACGGCTCCTAGCAACGTCATGGGACACGAATTACACGATCTCACTCATCCATGCCACCGTCTCTGGCTATCTGTAGTGGCCTTGTTCACGCCTCGCTGAGATATACACGCCCGCCAAGGCAGAGATGCATCCCCGGCATGCCAACACTTGGCATATGTCACACATCACACACTCGCCCGTCGCATGCGCAGGCCCTGCTGTACGCGCCCGACCGGAGCGGCCGGCGGCCGGCGCTGCACACCCTGGTGGTTGATTACAGCGCCGTGTACGGCACCGACGCCCCCGCGGTGGACACGCTGGTGCTGAGCCCCGACCTGGCTGCGCTGCTGTCCCCCGCCGACCACCAGCAGCTGATGGGCCGACTGCGCCGCGACGGCGCCGCCGTGTACCCAGACTACGACGCGCTGCGCGCGGCGGTGCTGGGGCTGGGGCGGCGGGAGCTGGCGGCGCGGCGCGAGGCGCGGCAGGCGGCGTGCCGCCGCGACGTGCTGTCCGTGCTGGCGCCACACGTGGCATCGGCGGGGGCGGGGACGGCGGAGGCGGCTGCCACCCAGGCTGTGGTGGCCCAGCTGCGGGCGCTGGCGCGGCCGGGCGTGTTCGGCCGGCACGAGGTGGCGGCGCTGGTGCTGCAGGCGGCGCTATGCAGCCTGTTGGTGCCGCTGCCGGAGCTGCTGACAGCGCAGGAGCCGGCGGGCGGGGCCGGCGGCGCCGCCGGCGAGGACGAAGCCGTGGCGGCGGCCGAGGCAACGGCGGCGCAGCTGGCGGCGGCACCGGACCGTGAGCTGCTGCGGGCCGTGCTGGGGCGGCTGAAGCGCTGGGGCGGTCTGCAGCCGCTGGAGCTGTTGGCGGGGCTGCGACTGCGGCAGCCGGGTGAGCAGCGGCGGCTGGTGGAGGCACTGGCCGAGCTGTGTGGCGGCAGCAGCGGCGGCTTGGTTGGTGGTGGCGAGGGAGAGGGGCAGGAGGGGGTGGGGGTGAAGTCGCGGCTGCAGCGGCTCTTAGTGTTAGCACAGCGCATCATGGGGGAGCTGGCGGACGCGGACGTGCTGGAGGCGGAGGGGCTGCAGGCGTGGCTCGACCGGTGGGGCCAGCCGCAGCATGGCGGGCAGCAGCCGCTGGTGGCGGGGGCAGGGGGCACTGGTGCCGACCGGCCGCCAGCTGAGTTTGTGCGGGACGTGCGGGAGGTGGCCAAGTATGTGGGAGAGAGCAGCGAGGAGGAGGAGGACGAGTAGCCAGCAGGAGGAGCAGGGCAAGGTAAATGAGACCCACGTTCTGGCATTAAAATGGCCTCATGTGGTGGGTTGCTGCTGGCGAAGCTGGAAGTTTGATGTGGTTGGATGACGCGGTGACAGGGCCATGGCAGCAACAGCATGGGATCCAGCTGAGACGTGGTGCCTTGAGATGGCACGGCTGTAATGGTCAGTAGCAGTTGCTTTCCCGACTGTGACAGAGGCCGTCGTGCAGGAAGGGAACCCTGCCGTAAGCTGCTTGTCGAGCTGCTGATGTGAAGGGGGGCTACGGGCCTGTACACAACGAGCGTTCCGGCAAATGCAACTTGATGCGCAGTTACATTGACGAGGCGACCACGTTTCGTATGTAGTGGACCATCCAGATAAGTGTGGCGCGCGCAATAGGCCATTGGGTCCGCTGGAGCAGCGCCCCGCCCTTCCCGGTGCAACACGCGCAATGCGGCCTCATGCGGCACCTCCTTGGCCGTGTCCGTGGCTTAATGTGACTGCTCAGAAAGAAGGCCACCAACAGATAGCTCGCGGCCATGTCTGGGGCAGTGCGGTGTAGATGCAAATTCTCCCGTCCAGTCTTCAGCTGATGATTAAACAGTATGTACGCCAACCATAAAGCTCATGAATGTCTGTCTCACCACCACCACCATCACCACCACCACCACCACCACCACCCACACACACACCACACGCACATACATACATACACATACGCATACCTTACATGCGGACCATGCCACACAGCCAGGGCTTTCACGCACTAGCAACCACGACGTCCCCTCCCCACATCGCTCTACTCTAGTCGCACTCTAGTCCCTCTCAGTACGTCATGTCACATCACAACATCATTAGCGCCAGGCACGCGGCGCCGATCAGGGTCGAGTACAGCATCGCCTCCGCCCGGCCCAGAGGCCCCAGCCTGGATGCCGAGCCGCCCGCTGGCGGCGCGGGCGGCGGCGGCGCGGCAAGGCTGGGTACCTCTCCGACTTGGGACGTGCCGCTCTGAGGCGCAGGCGGAGGGGGTGCGCTGGCTGTGACTGGCACGACCGTGCCGCTGCTGGGGCTGGGGCTGCTAGGGCTGGGGGTGGTCGCGGTGCCGTCAGGTGATGGAGCGGGCAAGGGTGAAGGAGACGGCGAGGGCGACAGGGATGGCACAGGCGAAGGAGGGGGGCTGTGGATGATAGGCGGCGGGCGTGGCGAAGGCGGGCTGAGCAGGCGACGCGGGCGTGGCGGCGCGGTGACGCCCGTGGGGGGCTCCTCCATGGGCGGCGGAGTGGACCAAGTGTCGTTCCCGCCCTCGGCAACAGGCGGCGCAGCAAGGTCGCCAGGAGGAGGGGCGACCACGTCCAAGGGAGGAGGGCCCCACAGGGCATCGCCATACGTCGGAGGCTCCACCCATTCGCCACCAGCGGGGGGCGGCGCAGCTTGGCCATCGGCACCGTCAACGACAGGAGGTGGCGCCAGCCAGTCCTCAGTATCGCCGTACACACCATACACGGGTGGGCTGCGTGGCGAGGGGCTCGGAGGTGCGGGACTGGGTGGTGCGGGGCTGGGCGGTGCGGGGCTCGGAGGCGCGGGGCTGGGCGGTGTGGGGCTTGGCGGTGCGGGGCTAGGCGGTGCGGGGCTGGGAGGGAAAGGCGACGGCGGTGTGGGGCTGGGCGGGGGGCTGGGAGGCGCGGGCGATGGCGGCGCGGGGCTGGGTGGCGGAGGCGGGGGCAGTAGCGAGACGATGACGCTCGCGCCCTGTGCCGCATCCACTGCCGAGTAGGTGACGGCCACGGTGGCGGAGATGGCATTCAGTGGCTGCGCCACCAGCAACACCCCGCCACTGGAGACGGTGCTGTTACCGCCAGCGACGTTGTAGACGGTCAGGGCCATTGCGACATCACCCGAGTGCAGGAAGGAGGTGTTGTAGTAGCCGGGTGGCGCGAGCGCACCGTCTGGGAAGGTGTAGCGTGACAGCAGGGCCGTGAAGCCTCCGGCGGTCGCAAACCACGTTGGCAGGGCGCCGAAGTCCCAAGCCACGTTGAAGACAGCCTCCAGCTGGAGGTAGCTGGAGGGCGTGGCGAGCGAGCCTAGGTTGGGGATGGAGTAGCACAGCGAGAGCGGTAGCTCCGAGGCGCTGAAGGGCTGCAGTCGGACGGGCAGGGCGTTGGGGATGGTCTCGTTGCCGTCACCGATGCAGGAGCAGCGGCTGTTGAGGGGCGCGTCCGGGCCCAGAGCGCAGGGCGCCATGGTAGTGGAGAACTGGAGCATGGAGGGCTCCGGGATCACCACAAAGAGGCCGTCGGGGTAGGAAGAAGCCGGCAGGCTGGCGATGGCGCCAGCAGTGAGGTTGACACGACCGGCACACGCGCCCGTGGAGGGGTTGGTGTCGTTGGTGGCGCACACCCAGGCATTGAAGCTGCGAAGGGTAGGAATCGCGAACAGGGCGGGAGGTGTTATGCTTGAGCAAGTTTCGTGGGCCTGTTGTGCCGAGCGGGCGGGTTGGCAGCGCTACGCCCGCAGCCGGAGTCGTCGGTTGGTAAGGGCTCAGGACACGGTGTGGCCCCGCATCGACGACGGTTGGCATGTAAAACTC
Organism: Chlamydomonas reinhardtii; assembly: GCF_000002595.2. Lineage (NCBI taxonomy): Eukaryota > Viridiplantae > Chlorophyta > Chlorophyceae > Chlamydomonadales > Chlamydomonadaceae > Chlamydomonas > Chlamydomonas reinhardtii. The sequence continues at coordinate 5,417,161 of NC_057006.1, forward strand.
TTACCTCTGGCTCTTCAGCAAAAGCTCAGTGGGCGAGCCAGCTGGCTTGATGTTATAGGTGCAGCTCATTCCGGCAGGCACCGTTGCAACTCCATAGCGCCCGACCACCACCTGTCAGTTGACACGACACATGGCAATGAATGTGGCGTCTTTCGTTGCTGACCCGGCGCATTTTAGTCTGCTCACCTCAATGGTCCCAGAGCTGCACCCATCAACTCTGAATGAAGATACCGCAGCTCGCGCGCCCAGGGTGAGCGTCGCAAGGACAGCGATGGCGACAGCGAGCCATCCGGCGCGACTCGAGTTTCGCCCTTGCATTCTCGGGCTTCCAAGTTGCGGCGTGAACAACAAGTAGATGCTAGTATATAAAGCTCTGCGTCAGTGTGGGTAATGCGGTGCTTGACGGGAAGTGGAAGGCCAGGGCAACGGCTCGGTCAGGTAGTCAGTGTTAACTGTCCACAACAAACTGTAAGCTATTGCTGGTGCGTTGAAATTATATATTCTCTGAGTCTGCCCCATGCAAGTCTTGCTTCCATCCGCGTTACGGAATTCGCTTTCATCCAGTTCCGCCCTGTCGTGTCGCCGCCTGGCCGACACGACCCCTGCGAACAAACTTCATTCCCTTCCCCGCGTCTCCCGCTCCAAACGCCTTTCCAGCAGCGTCTACGCATATTGCACCCTGGCGCAATGCACGCGACTGATCTCAAGGATGCTGCTCATGATGTCTGAGGCCGGATGTCCAGGGGCAACCGGTCGCATCTTGACACGGTGGTGTTCCGTGCGGTACGAAGTAGCCCACCACTGACCGGCCTGGTGGACATGCGTATTACGGTACTGGTTGCATGCCCGTCGTCCCTTGGCTATGGCGCTATGCCCGGCCGTCAGGGGTGCCGGCCATCCCATGACTCATTTGGTTTGGGCCACACATACAGTTACAGTATTCACTTTGGGATGTGACCCGTCACATTGTGATCCCCATGCAGTCACGCACGTCCCGTGCGGCCTTGCCCTGCCCCGCCCTTGGTTTCTGCCTACTGTGCACACCAGGATTAAGGTATCACCATGTTGGTCGCATTATTCCAACTATTACATAATTCATATGGCTTCGCTCATATCACCCCGAATCGGCCAGCAAACCGCAATGTTGGTGGCTTGGTTATGTTACCAGGCACGCTCACGCATGCGAGCCCTGCCCAAGCGCACCTGCCTCCTCCAGTCAACAAGACCGGTGTTTGCAGCTACTCACTATACATACCAACCAATTTTCAACAAACCAAGCCGTCGGCTGCATGTACGGCATCAACATTACATGCAACCAGGTGGTATTACTAAGGCACCTGCCATTTCCACGGGTTAAAAGAATAAGTATGCGCGCTTGCATCCCTGCGCCTAGGTAACCCTGCCCTAAAGAAACAGCCCGCACATTACCGGGGCACTATGATGTTAAGATACTTTATGTGACGACAGGGCTGCGTTATACTTGAGTGGTGGGATCTTAAGCTGAAAAGGATCACTACTAAGTTTCAGGTGGGCCAGATGGAGAGCAAGCGCATAATGCGCAACCTGCGTAGACTAAAATGAAGCATGCTTTAATGGATGGAGTATGTGCGCCCTCAACCGACAGCCAACCGACACGCCGCACATACCGAACACACATCCTGCCGCAAGTTGGTTAACCCAAAAACACATTCAACAGCCCCCTGCACAAGCAAACGCATACTGCGTAATATGGCCACCGCAACATCAACAACATGCGATGGCCGCATTCACACCCGGCCAGGACCAATGCTACCGCGCCTGCCACGTGCGGCCGGGCCGCGCTGCTCTGCCGCCCTGCCGCCCGCACCCGCGGCACCCCCGCCCGCACCTTCGACCTCCGCCTCGCCCACATGTGCCCCGGCCGCATCTCCCTGATCCAGCACCATCCCCACAATGGCGGTGGTGCCCTGCTGCTGCCCGCCGCCCGTCTTGGCGGTGCCGATGGTCTTGACCAGGCTGCCCCGCTTGACGGAGCGCGCAAAGGTCACGTTGAAGAGCAGCATGGTCTGCACGCGCCCCACGAAGCCCAGCAGGCTCAGCGCGCCCAGCATGCCCAGCACGGCCCAGCCCACGCAGCAGTCCAGCAGCATGTGGCCGCCGTCGACCAGCCGCCGCGCGCCGGTCCAGGAGCGCGGCGCCACGGCCTCCAGTCCGCGGTGCACGGCCGTGGCTAGGAGCGCGTTGGCGTAGACCAGGAGGCACAGGTTGCTGAGGCCCGAGCCCGAGTACCAGCGGGACAGGCCCACCAGAAACAGCACGGCGCACGACACGCCGGAGACACCCACCCAGAACGACCACAGACGCCAGCGCCGTCGGTCCGACAGCGCCGCAAAGCGCCGGGACGCGCCCATTGCCGAGATCAGAACCGCCCACAGCCCAGCGCTTGCGATCAGGAACAGGGCCGAGGCGCTTCGCAGCGGCGCCGGCAGTCCAGGCAGCTTGTCTAGGCGCAGGTTGAGCCGGGAGGCTGCCGCCACCGTCAGCAGCGCGGGCGGGAATGCGCGCAGCATCAGGTTTTGGAGCACGTTGAGCCACCGGTCGGTCTGACCGCCGCCCGCCGCCGCCTCGCCGCGCGCCGGCGCCAGCTGCCGCCTGTGCCACTGCGCCCAGGTGCAGCCCAGCTCCTTGTCCACCTCGCCACGCAGCCAGGCGGCGAAGGCGTGCATGTCGCGCCGCACCTTGGCGGGCGAGAAAGCCATGGGGTTGAACCAGCACGGCGCAAACACCAGGCTCACCGCCGCCAGCCACGTGCCCCACGTCAGCCCGCCGTACGAGCAGCGCGCGCAGTCGTTTGTGGCTGCCAGCGCAATGGCCAGCGCTGCCAGCTCAAAGCCTAGAGCCATGTGCGAGCGGCCGTAATTAGCGAAGAGGTTGAGGAAGGAGGAGGACGTGATGGAGAAGCCGCGGCCGGTGGCGATGTAGGAGGCTCCTCCGTACATGACTGAGGAGTGCAGCGAGGCGGCGGTGGTCTGCTGCTTGAAGATGAAGAAGCTGAAGGAGCCGCTGACCAGCTGCGCAAACGCCGCCAGCAGCGCGCGCACCAGCCCCTGCTCCAGCGCCACCTCCGCAATGTACGGCAGCAGCGACAGCAGGCCCAGCTGCAGCACGTGCTCCACACGGATCGTGTCGTACGCAAGGACCTCCTTCAGCGTGCCGGCGGGCGGCGGCGGCGCGCCGGCCGGGCCCACGGGCACCAGCGGCGTTCCGGGCGGCGGCGGCGGCGGGGAGGGGTAGTAGACGAAGACGCGGTAGACGGCGGCCTGGGCCAGCGCGAAGAAGACGAGCGCGTAGATGTGTGCGTAGACTGAGCCCATGACGAGCCACGTGTTGATGTAGTTCCCCACCAGCGAGTGGTACAGGTGCAGGCAGCGCCATAGGTCCACGCGGGTGGCCAGGCGCAGCAGGTCGCGACTGAGGGACACCTCGCCAAATCCCGAACTGATCTTGGCCTCGAACGCGTTGATGGAGTCAAAACCCATGTCGCGGCCCTGGGAGGGGATGAGGAAAGAAGAGCATGAGGTGGCGTAAGCAGGGGAAAGGGGCCATACCGTGTGACGACAGTTTGGACGGGAAGACGCTGCACACTCGCCCGTTGTCCCACGCCCGCCTCCCATGCACCCACGAACACACCTTGCCACAGCTGATGTACTCGCGGTACTTGATCTGGCCACCGCGCAGTGTGTGGTTCATGCCGCCAAAGATGTCCTCAGACACGTGCAGCTGCCGAGTGGCCTTGGACAGCCCGCCCTGTGTGTGTTGAAAAGGCACAAGGGAAAGGGGTGTGTATCAGCAGATGCGAGGCTAAGGGCGTGCACAGCGCCGCGGCCCTCGAGGCGAAACAGCCCTTCATCACGCCTCGCCCTAACCCACTGCACAACGCCTCATTACTAACCCGCGTCATTACGAAGATCTTGTTGAAGAGGTCGGGGTGGCCGTAGTGCAGGCGCACGGCGGCGGGGTAGGCCATGGTCCGCTGCACGATGGTCCCGAACGCGAACTCGGCGCTGGCGGCGAACGCACCCAGCGCCCCCGCCTTGTCGCTGAAGATCCACTCCCGGAAGCCCGCAACCGCCACGGGCCGCTCGGCATTGCGCAGCTCACTCAGCAGCCGCCGGTACTCGGACGCAGCGGGCAGGGCGACCGCTCCGGATGCCGCTGCGGCGCCTGAGGGCCCGCCAGCATCGGCACTGCTGCTGGTGGCGCTGCCGACGCGGTGTGGCGCCGGCAGCCCATCGGCCGCCGCCAGCGCCACCGCCTCTTGCAGCGCCGCCGCGGCCTTCTGCGCCGGGCGGCTCACTGCCTCCGGCCGCAGCTCCTTCAGCAGGTTCCTCATTTTGAGCGCCTCCGCCAGCGCGTTGTCCTGGTTCATGTCGATGGTCTGCAGCGCCTCGCCGAAGCAGAAGATGACGGCGTGGTTCTGGTTCTCGGGCTTGCCCTCGCCGATGATCACGCCGCGAGAGGAGAAGCGATTGGTGGGCAGCCGCACGCGGTACAGCTCCTCAGTCCTGCCCCTGCCCGCGCCGCGCACAGCGCCGCCCGCCGTCACGCCGCCAGCACCACCCCCGGCTCCGCCGTGCGATTGAAAGCTCTCCCAGCGGCCCTCAATACCCGGCTGCCTGCCCCGGATCAGCACCGCAAAGTGCTGCGGCAGCTGCAGCTGCTGCTGGTGCTGCTGGCCCTTGCCCTGCTTGGGGCCCTGGTGCACGACGTCCAGGTAGGACACACGCATGTGCGGGTTGGCCTGAAGCAGCACGTCCGTGCTCTCTGCCAGCCAGCGCTCGCGCAGATGTGGTGAGCGGCGGTGCCGTCCGTACAGCTGGCTCGCGACCACGTGGCAGAACTTGCCGCCCACCACGTCCTCCACCTCCGCCGCGTGCTGGCGCCGGCTGCTGCAGGGCGGCCGCGGGGCCTCCAGCGCCGCCAGCACCCTCAGCGCGCTGCCATACGCCGCCATGCCGCGCACCGTGCGTGCCAGCAGCTGCCCGCGGTAGCTCGCCCACAACTGCAGAGCCAGGCCGTGTTCCGCCAAGGGGCCGCCCGCCGCAAAGTCGGCCTCGGTGGCTGCGGCCAGCTGCACTCCGCCCAGCTCCGCACCCAGTCGCTCCTTGAAGTTCTCCCAGTCCTTGGGGAACATGGAGCGGAGGTAGGCCATGAGACTCACGCGCTCCTCGGTCTCAGTCAGGAGGTCGGGCAGGGCGCCGGTGCCGGCTGGTGACGAAACGTGCGACGAGGGGTGGGGTGCGGTGTCGGAGGCGGCGGCAGCGGCTGGGTCGCCGCGTGGCATAGGCAGGCCCATTGCCTCGGCGGTGGCACGTGCCTCGAGTGGGAAGAGAACGTCCTCGGCATACAGCGGCGTGAGCACGGTCCAGGATGGCGTGGCAGCCACGGTGTCGGGTCGGCCCAGCTGGCGGTTGGCCAGGGAGGTTACGAAGAAGCTGAGGATGCGGCGGGCCTCGGCGCCGGAGGGCTGTGCGGCGGCGGACGACAGGCTCAGCATCTTGGACACCACGCCCAGCACACGCCGCAGCAGAGGCAGCTCCACAGACACGTGCAGCACGCGGTCACCAAAACCGGGGCTGGCGGCGGCGGAGGACAGGGAGGAGGCGGACGGCAGGTGCACGTCACCGCAGCCACGGCCCTCCGGATGCAGCAGCGCCAGCGCAGCCGCCAGCCACGCCGGGTGCTGTTTCAGCTGGGTCCGCAGGGACTCCACTGTCTGCAGGACCTCCAGGGCGGCGGCTTGCGGGTCAGCAGCAGCGGCTGCAGCCTCCTCTGCGGATGCAGCTTCCGCAGCCTCGGCCGGCGCCGGCTGCGCGTCAGGGCCGGTGAGAGCGGCGGCAGTCTGGTCCTTGCGTCCGCCCTTCTTGCTGCCCTTGCGGCTGGCGGCCAGTTGCGACTTGATGACCGCCCGCGCCTCCACCTCCACCACCACCAACACGTCATCCAGAGCCGCCTGAGCCTCAGACGCCAGGCCGTGACGCCGCCGCAAAGCCTCGCCCACAGTGCCGCTGCCCGCAGCCGGCAGCGGCTCGCTGAGGCCCGTCAGAGCCGCCACCAGCCGCCGCAGCGCCGCCAGACCCGCCTCCCTCGCGCGGCCGTGAGCGGGGTCGATGGCTGCGCTGCAGCTGGGCGCGTCCAACAGCACCGCCGCCGTGCGGCCGTCCAGCAGCCGCAGCTGGCAGCCCAGCCACACCAGCGCCGAACGCAGCTCGCCAAGCACAAGCGCCTGGGCCGGCGAGGCAGCGCCCGAGTCCACCGCCCGCTGCACCTGACCCGCATAGAAGAATGCCGGGAGCAGGATGGGGCGCAGCGGACGGCTGCTTGAGGGGCCGCCGCCAGCCGCAGTGCTGTTGCTGCTACCGCCACTGCTGCCAGCGCCCACTGAGTCGCCGGAGACGGAGTCGCTGCCGCGGCCAGGCGCCGCAGCCGCCGCAGACGGCGAGTCAGGACTGAAGCCGGCCGCCGCCAGCGCTGTGCCGGCAGCTGCAGGCGGCAGCGCCGCGGTGAGGAGCGTGGCGGCGGCGGGCAGGCGAGTGAACATGAGGTTGTCTTGCTCGCGGTCGCTGATGAGGTCCGCGCGGCGCAGGTCCTCAACCACAGCGTCCCATGCCACCGCAAACGCCATCCACTGCGCGATCTGCTCCTCGCCCTGGCCGCTCAGCATCGCAACCAGCTCGGCGGCTGTGGCGGCGTCACGTGCCTTGCCGCCCTTGGCCTTGCCCTTGCCGTCCTTGTTCCTCTTCCTGTCCTTGCGCCCGACAACGGCCTCCGCGGAGGGGTCCGCAGAGGAGGCGTCTGCCGACGTGGGTGTTCCGCTAGAAGAGGCCGCAGCAGCAAGGGCGGCCGAGGGTGCGGGCGAGGGCGAGCGGCGGTGCGGCGGCCGGGAGGGCCGTGGGCCCCGCTGCGTCCCAGCCGCGCCTGCCGTGCCCGGGCGACGGTCGAAGGGCCCTGGCGAAGGGGCGCCCTCGTGCAGGCTGCTGCTGTGGAGGCTACTTGCGGAGCCGCTGCGGCGCCCGAACAGCCCACCCCGCTTGCTACTGCCGGCGCCGCCGTACACACTGCCGTACTCAAACTCGCTGTCGTACTCTGAGTTGTCCCCGTCACTGTCACTGCTGCTACCGTACTCATCCTCCGTCATGCCCTCTGAACCGCGGGCCCCGCCGGCTGCGGCAGCGCTGCTGCTGCCGGTGCCTGTGATTGCGTGGTGCCGCCGCGCCACGGAGGCCGCGGCCGCCGCCCTGGCCGCCTGGTTTCCAGCTGCGCTCATGCACCGCGCCCACCAGCGCACCGGCGCGCGGTGGAACTCCGCCACCAGCGCCTCCCAGCTTCCGGCGATGCCCAGATTCATGGCCTGCAGCCCCTGCACCAGGCCCCACGCCATGAGCACCAGCTGGTAGAAGATCTGTGTGTCCACCAGACACACCAGCACGAACGGCGCCACGCGTAGCACCACCAACAGCCAGTCGCCATCCGCGCACGCCAGCGGCAGCGCCATGGCCCCAAACAGCCGGTAGTGCGTCTGCGCGGCGGGGCAGCCCAGCCAGTTGCGGTGCAGGATGAAGCGCACCTGGCCCGCCATGGGCCGCATGATGATAAAGTAGTCGAACGCCAGCTTGGCGCCAAGCACTTGCAGCCAGAACAGGGCGGTCAGCAAGGCCGCGCGCCAACCCACACCCAGGTGCCCGGGGAGCCAGCACTCGGCGCGGGGCCGGGCGCTGGAGGCACGGAGCGCAGCCGGCAGCCGCAGCGCCGAGCTGAGCGAGATGCTGTAGCCGTCGCGGCCGGTGGCGAGACCGTGCCCAACCACCGCCACCGCGTATCCGGCCGCCGCGAACGGCCAATAGCTCTTGGCCATGACTGCCAGGGCGGGCGGGCCGATGTGCTGCAGCGCAAACAGGCCGGTAATGCCCGCAGCCACTATCACCCACTCCAGCCAGCCGCACACGCCCCACACGGGGGCGCCCTCCACGGCAACGGCGCGGCGGCGTTCCAGTCGCGCCGCCACCGCCTCCGCATCTGTCAGACGGCTGCCGCCTGCAGCTCCTGCCGCCGCCGCCGACTGCTGCTGCTCTGCGGAAGTGCCGTTGCTGCCGCCGCTTGCCTCCATGTCCTCCCCAGCCTCCTGGGCCTGCATGCCCTTCTTGCCGGCTTTGGTCTTGGCGAGGTGCGCGGCCATGAGCTTCTCAGGCGATGCGCTGACCCAGCTCTCCCGTGCCTTGGCCCGCTGCAGCGGGTCGTGTGTGCCGCGGCTGAGCCACCAGTTGGCGGTGCGCTCGGCCGCCTGCACCAGCGCGTGCGTGACCACGGCGCTGGACAGCACCGCCAGGTCAAAGGGCGCGAAGGCATGCGCGATGGTCAGGTGCAGAAGCACCAGCTGCAGGCTGAAGACGCGGTAGAAGGCGCGGAAGATGGCGGACCAGCTGCGCCGCTCGCGGTGGGTCTTAATGAAGACGCGGTCCAGCCAGAACGCGGCGGCGGCATCCACGTCAAAGGCACGAAGGTCCAGGTGGGAAGAGGAGGAGATGGCGGGAGTGGCGGAGTTGGCGAAGGTGGGGCTGGCGCCGCCGCCAGAGGAGCGGTTGTGGCGGCGGCGCAGGTGACTGTGACCGTGGGCGTCGGCGTCAGCAGCAGGCGGGACGGTGCCGTCGGGGCCCGTGGCAACAGCGGCGCCGCCAACAGCAACCGACGGCGGGTAGCCGAGTCGTGTGATTGCGTCGAGTGCTCCGTGCACTGCGCCGGCTGCTGCGTCCGCCTGCTGCACGCCCAGCTCCGCCAGCAGCCTGCTCAGCACGTCACGCCGGCACAGCGATTCATTCACGTCGTCATAGCCCAGCCGAAACGCCGACTCCTGGCCGGCGGCGGAGCAGGCGTCCACCTCGTATGCCAGCACCGTGAACAGCGGCGCCACCACCACCTCGGTCCAGAAGCCGCCGTCGCCGAATGATGCCAGGTCCACAAACAGGGAGCGGCTGGCGGCGCAGGAGAGCGCGGCGTCGTCTTGCTCGTCCGCGGCAGACCGCGTGTGGCCCTTGGTGGGAGAGGAGGACGAGGAGGGCCCGGCGGAGGCGGGAGGGCCGGGGAGGTCGAGCCTGGACAGCAGGCTGGGCAGCTGGGCGACGAGGGCGGTGGCGGCCTCCGCGCAGACCTCGGGGCGGCAGGCTGCGGGGTCGTGGTCCAGGTAGCGCTGGGCGGTGTACAGCGCGGACTGTGATGGTACAGGAGACCAGACGGCAGGCGGGGCGGGGCCGTAAGATTACGAGTCGTAGCACGTGGTACGAAACCCAGGCATACCGTGTGACAGCATTGCCAGGACAAGTGAACTCACGTTGCACATCCCACCGTGGTCAACAACTCAGAAGCACCTTCCATCCATACGGTAACCGTCGATCGCAAACACAACCTCCCGCCTCACCTGCAGCGTATTGCGCATGGCCAGTCGCCGCTGCCGCGCGTTCTCCAGCTGCAGCCCGCCGGGGCCGCTGGCGGGCGACGTGAGGGCGGCGCTGTTGCGGCATAGGCGCTGCATGGTGTCGCTGTGCGCCGCCGCCCAGAACAGGAACCACAGCAGCTCGGGCGTGTGGCGCAAGTTGGCTGCCTCGCTGTACAGCAGGAAGTACAGGCACAGCTCCAGGAGCAGCACCGACACGACGGCAGGGTCCTGGGCGGTGCGGCCGGGCGCCTGCAGCACCTCGGCCTCTACCTCCGCAAGCCGCGGCCGCAGACCCAGCAGCCGGCACCAGCCAGCAGCGCCCTCGTAGGACAGGAAGATGTGCGAGTGCAGCTCCCACACCGCGCACGCGAACGCCGCCTCACGCTGCGGCTCGTCTCCTCCTGCCGCCGCAGCAGGGTCGCCGGCTCCGCCGCCCTTCATGGCGGCGAGATGTCGGGGCATGATGTTTCGCAGCAGCAGCGCCTCGAGGTGGTCGGCTGCGACGAAGGCCGTGGAGGGAACCCACTGCCGCGGCTGCTGCTGGTGCGCTGGGTGGGGGGCGGCTGAGGGCTTCTCGTTGAAGGCCTGGAAGCCAAACGCCCGCGCCAGCGCCCACGTGGTGTTCTGGATGCGGTCGCCCAGGGGTCGCCGCGCCACGGCCGCCACGGATTCGGGCAGCGGCCGGGGGGAGGGAGGCGGCAGGGCGGGGACGTAGGGGATGGCAGAGCCGCTGCCGAAGTACGGCACCCGCAGCACCGACGATGCCGAACCGACGTAGCTCTGGTTCTTGGACACCATCGGCGGCGTCGACGTCGGGTAGGCCGACGTCAGCAGGCCGGTGGGGCCGGTGGCTGGGTAGCCGGCGATGCGACCGCCGTGGGCAACGACGCCGGGGCGGGGGACAGCCACAAGGCTAGAGGCCGGGCCGTCGGAGGGCGTCCGGGACACGGGCGACGCCGAGGCCGGCGTGCCCTGGCCGCTGTAGAATGTGGGCGAGTAGGCGGCGCTGGTGGCGACAGCTGCTGTGGCGGCGGCGGCTGAGGTGTGGTGCGCGGCAGCCACGCTGGTGCGCACCAGCGGCGGCTGGGCTCCACCGCTGCCGCTGCTGCCGTTGATGGCCTGGGCCAGCGCGAGGGCGGAGGCGCGCTGCAGCTCGGGCACCCAGGCACGCGGCGACGCGACGGGCGAGCCTGTGGCCTCGGCTGTGGCAGTGGCGGTGCGGTCTGCGGCTGAGTGCGGCCGCAGCTGGCGGTAGATGGGCAGCCCGGGAGAGTTGACGGTGGGGGGACCCTGCACTCGTGAGCGGGGTGAGGAGAAGGAGGCGTTCGCAGCTTGGAGGCTGGCGCCGGTGATGCCTAGTTGGAAGGTGTGGCCGGCCGTGTGCGGCTTGGGAGGGGAGGGCTCCAGCGGCACGGCGTTGGGCAGGATAGTGGGGCCCTTGATCGAGGCGGTGGCGGCGGCGGCGGCGGCGGTACGTTCGTTCGGCAGCTCGGGGAAGGTGGTGGGGTAGGGCGGTGAGGGCTGCGCCCTGGGCGACCGGGGCGGCAGTGCCCAGCCCGGGTCACCCATTCGTCTCCGCTGTCGGGAAGGGCTTGACTCCATCGCGTTTGCCTGGGAATGGGGATGGGCGGTGGCGTGGGTGGAGGGCAGGACCAGAAAGGTCGTGTCAGGCAGTGGCGAAAGGCGAATTACGCTTACGCAACCGACATGGAGCCGGCAAAGCCGGGACCCACCCGCATCCAACAGACCACAACATTCCCATAACATGATTGCCGTCCCGTTAAAGGGATGATGCACTGATGTGGCCACAAGCCAACGGTCAGATGCCGACTCCCGTCACGTCCCATCCCCGCAGCCATCGGTTCCAGGCAAACAAGTGTCGCAGCCAGCGGCAACAGCGCTTGGATTCACCACCAAAGCCCGTCAGCGCAACACAGGAAATAAGGCACCGCGCCTCCCGCAACAAGCGCGTCCTTGCCCACTTACCCGCTGGCCTTAGTGGCGGTCGTGGGCTTGGGTTCGGCTAAGGGAGGTATTTCTTCTTGACAAAAGACATGGCTTAATTTGTAACTAGATACTTTTAACTTGCGGGCGAGGGCGCAGGTAAGGCCGTCTGTCGCCGACTGAGTTGCAGTTTGGACTGGACAGTGACGCGCGGTTAAGACCTCCATCCTGCCTGCCATACAGTTATTCACTAATGGAAGTTGACGCAATTGGAACTGTCGCGTCAAGCGCGCGAGAGTAGCGTTCCTGAATCCTGACACGACCAGCTGCAGCGAATTGCCATCCGGGAATGGCCATGCCTGGCTGCCTAAGGTAACGCAGCCAGGTTTTCTTTTAATGTGCACATAAGCGATGAGGTCGCAAATGCAAAGGAGGTTGTTGAGGCATGGTTGTGAGGGCCAGGCCTTGTGTCTCCCCTCGTCTGTCAGCAAGTCAGCGATGTCTCGGCACAGTAACTCCGGCGTTATACCAGCTACGTAATCTTTACTTGACGATGCACATTAATTGAATGTTGGGGTCTGGGAACACGCTGCACACTACGTGACTACGCCAACCTTGCCCCCTGTCCCCGTGCCCTGTCCCTGTCCCATCGCCCCCTCGTCTCCCTGCGTCTCCCTTGAATCCCCCTCCCCCCCACTCCTGACTCCCGTAAACCTCGGCCTGCTTGTTCGGCGGGCAACCTCCACGCCGGGTTTGCCGTTACACGCGCATTCTTGCAAGCGGTTTGCGTATCCTGAATGGCTCATCAGGGATGTAAGGAGGAGAGCGGGGGTGCGCGGACGGGGTCTGCGTCTCAGGGGTTGGCTTGCCCCTTCCCCCGAAGGGGGAGGGGCGGAAGCCATTGCGGTCGCATCGAGTTCCCGGATGGGGCCCCCTCGGTTATGACAGTTTTACCTTGAGTTATTTCTCGGGAAACCCGAGCACAGCAGGCGAGTGGCATGTGAGAACTACGCTCTGGAATATGTGCGTAGCGATGCGAAACTTGGCAAAAACAGAAGCTCAGCGGTAGGACGGAGTTCAGCGGAGGAGTAACGCGCAAGTGCAGGACGAACCCACAAAGGTCTATGCAATGACGAGCATGGAGAATGCAAAAGTGCAAACGCTGGCACCTATATTGCAAAGCTTGATTATGGCGACAGGATTGAGTTGCTGGACGGGCGGGTCAGTACACAGAGGTTCCCAATGTAAAGGACTTCATTATACTTGGACCATAACCAGCTCATATAATGTGTTGCCGCTCAAGCGGCGTCACATCAGCACTTGTTGTGAGGGCCCTCATCCGCGCAGAAGAGCGCGAGCACTGTGAAATAGTATTACGTTGTGCAGTGACTGGTAGGTTTAAGAGTCCCCGTGAAGGAAGGTCGCACTAGCGACAGCAAGGCCACTTGCAGTGTGGTGCGACAGCAAGGCCAACTTCAGTGTGTCGCTGTAACGCCAACGCGTTTACAGCGCATTTCCAATTATCGGTTTCAAGTTGGGAATGCTCTTTTTTTGACGCAGTAGGCTACGTCGTAGCAATATGGTGCTCGGACAAGTGGTCGATGCGCACATGTTCGTGCGAGGTCTGCACCACGACTTCAGAACGTAACGCTACCTGAACACATGTGGGGAGATGCAATAGCTGTGCACTGGGTTGCGCGCGCGGTGGCCTTGAACCTGACAGTGCGGACATCCGTAATGACAGAGCCAGAAGTGTATGCGTTTGGAGGGACACAACCTATGCTGTGTGCTGGCTCCCACAGCCTCGAACCGTCACGCCCTGGAATCTGATCCGCGGCTGTCACCTGCGCCTGTGCACGGGATTCTACGTGCTGCTGCGTCCCTTTCGGTGCACGCATGACACGGGGCGGCCGGAGGGGGGAGGGGCAAGCCGGGGTACTGCGCAGCGGTAGGGGTTTTCCATGGCGTGCCCTGGACGACGAGCGACGTAGAGTTGTCGTTCCAATACAATTGTCGTTAAATTGCAAGGCATTCCATACAGCAAGAATTGACGGAGCTGCGAAGACCGCGGAACTAAGGAAACCTGTTCTTAGTTATTTTGGCCCCTTCTGTATCGTCCCAGCTTTATCGAGTGTTGAATAACCAAATTGATCGATCTGAAGGCGACTGCGTTGTTGCGGGGGGGCCTGCCCACTGCCATATTCAGCAGCTGGGACCTCTGTGACTAGCGGGACCACAGCATAATGAACAAATCGGTAAGCCCAGTGCCCGTGCTTGATTGGAACACACAGTTTGTTAGAGCCGTGTATCGCGAACGATTTGTCCGCGGTCTGTGTACTGTTGCAGAGGGCGCCTCCGGATGCGCGCATCCAAAAGATGCGTGAGCTGGAGGAACGGCTTGCGAACCTAAAGGCGGACCGCAAGGTAGGTCGCAAAGGACATGCGTGGCGCTGCACTTGGCCCCCCCCTGCGTGATGCAGAGCGGGCCATACTTAGGGGAGCAGTCGCCGTGCTATATGACGAAACGAGCGGAGTATGTTGAGCGTGATTGCAGGGAGCGAACTGAAGCGGCCTCAGACCCCACTGCAAGTCCACCTGCGAGTGTGCCCACGCGTGACCGACGGTCGTTCGGGCCCCTTACCCGCTGCCTGTGACTTGTTACAGGTTGAGCAAAAGATGGTTGCTGTTGCGGAGTTTGAGGCGCGTACCACGAAGAAGATTGTGGGCAACCTGGTACAGCAGCGCTACGATGCACTGAAGGCGCGCGCTGAGGCAGACCTGAACGCCCGCCGGCAGCGGCTCGCGGATAAGCTGGACGCTGAGGACCTGGCCATGCGCCAGGAGCTGCTCGCTAGCAAGAAGACGCCGGAGCAGCGGAGGGCGGAGCTGGCGGAGCGGGCGCGCGCACTGGCAGCGACACGTGAGGCAGAGCGACAGGCGCTGGCGTCCACCCTGTACGAGAAGGCGTTCATCCAGAGCTGTGACGTTCTGCGTGATGAGAACTCGAAGCGCATTTTGTACCGCACGATAGAGGAGCGCAATGCGCAGGTGGGCGGGAGGGGAGCCTTGGCTGCGGTGTGGCTGCGTGTATGCGTGGTGTCAGCGTTGGCGGTTGGGATCCGCGTTATGTGGCAGCGGTGGAGCTGCTCACGTGTGCAGCTCTCTGTCGGCACGATTCTCAAGGTTGCACAGCCGCTTGGTATCAGCAATGTGTCCTTCTAATTTGCCCATCCCAGATTGAGCACAAGATGGCGCAGCGGATCATGGAGGCCGAGGAGAAGCGCATGTGGCACGAGATGAGCGAGGTCGAGCGGCAAAAGATGGAGCAAAGGTGCGTGCTGGAGCTGTCGTACGGGGATGCGGGCAGCTAGCTGCTGTCGGGAATTTTGAATACGGGGTCGAGCCACTCTTTGCATACGAACCCTGACGCGCGGCTTACGCACAGGCTGGCCAGAGCTACAAACCCCTGAAGCGCGGCCTTCGCACAGGTTGCCCTACACCGTGGCCCTAAGCTGCCTTCCGTGCCTGCTCCTCTGCCCCGCTGCAGATACCTGGACGACAAGCGCCGTGACCGCGAGAAGCGCGAGGAGGTACTGCGCATCCTAGACGAGCAGGTGCGCCAGGTTAACGCGCGGCGCGCCGAGGCCAGCATGCTGCGCCGCGCTGAGATCGCGGAGCTCAACGCCACGTGGCGACAGATGGCGGCGGACCAGGAGGCCGCCGATGTGCAGGAGCGCGAGAACATGAAGAAGCTGGCGGCGGAGCTGCAAGAGTTCAACCGCATCAAGCAGATGGAGATCTCGGAGGCCGAGCGCTCGGAGAGGTGGGTGGCTATACCAATACGCAGGACTCCTGCAACCGCATTGGCAGGCCGTGCGCGCGCAGCTGGCCCAGGCTGGCCTTGGCGTCGTGCCTTGTATGTGTCGTCTTCGTTGCTTCATACCCAACTGCCTGTGCCCTACACCCTGCTCCTGCCTCTGCTTCCTCAGGGAGCTGGACCTGAAGATCCTGCAGGAGGCGCTCTCCAAGGAGGCCGCGGACGAGGCGGCAGAGCTGGCGTTCCGCGAGCGGCGCCGTGAGGAAATGCGGCGCTACCGCGAGCAGCTGGCGCTTATGATGGAGAAGGAGCGCGAGGAGACGGCGGAGCGGGACGCGCTCATCCTCAAAGCGCAGCTGGAGCAGGAGGCCAAGCGCGATGCGGAGCTGGCAGCACGCGACGAGGCGCGGAGGCAACTCATGGCGCAGGTGGACGCCATCCGGCAGATCCAGATCCAGGAGAAGCTGGCCAAGAGGTGCGGGTTGAAACTGGCCACAGTGTTGGAGCCGGGGCACGATGCGGGTTATGCAAATGGTTGTCTTATGACAAGGAATGTTTAGGGACGTTTGCACCCGGGGGCAAACCCCGATGCGCGCTATCCTAGCGCCGATGAAACAAGTGCCGTTGTGCCCGATCGCCACGCAGGCTGGAGCGCGCGGAGGAGAAGGCGTTCGAGCGAGCGCAGATGGCGGAGGAGGTGGCCAAGGCGGAGTCGGATGCGGCGGCCAAGGATGCAGCGGATCGCAAGGCGGGCATCCAGCGGCGACTGGAGTTGCAGACTATGATGGTGGCCAAGGCGCATATGAAGGCGGCAGAGCTGGACGAGAAGCTGGCGGAAGGCGAGGCCACCAAGCGCGTAGAGGACCAGTTCAAGGCCAAGGTGAACCAGACGCTGTCAAGCACGGACCCGCCCGTGTGGCACGGCCGGCGGAAGTTCGATTGGTGAGCATGTGGCGACCAAGTGGTTGTAGCGGCCGCGGAGTTGGGATGCAGGCCCAGGCTATCAGTGTGTGGAGCAGGCGGGAGCCACTGTGGCAGTGGGTGCTGTGTTTGTTTGCTTCGACTGTGGGTACCATTAGCTTTGAGGGTTTACGCGAAAGGTGTTCAGGTAGTAGTCTAGCGCTGGCGGTACGCTGGCAATTCCTCGGTGCGCTCAGGACCAGCAGCGCTGCTGTGAAGTAGCAAGCAAGGCCTGGATTCCTGATATTGCTTAGCTTGAGTTGGCACGCGCACAGGCATGACCAGCAGGAGAACCGTGTTACCGTGGCCAGCCGTGGCCGACTGTCAGCTGATGAGTCTGACTTTGCTTCTGTCACTGTCCCCGATATCACGGCCAGCGGTAACACTGTCTTCACCTGGTATAGATGAGGCCCGGCAGCGCGCACAACCCACAGAATGGGTTGTACAGAAAGCAAGGACAGACAAGGGCAGCTGAGTGTCCCGAGCTTAAGCCTTAAGGAAGCCGGCTGACGCACAACATGGCGCGCGGTTATCTCGTCAAAGATGCAACTGCTGTCTCTGCTTGTGCTCTCGCTTTCTGTTATGCCGTGCCAGCCTCCAGGGCCTCTCCAACATTGTGCTCGCGTGTTTTCTCGGTTTCGCAGGCAAGGACGGACACCCCTGTCCGTTGCTCGAAGAAAAGCGTGCAGGGCCAGGGGAGGGGGGAGGCGGACCAGGGGAGGGGGAGGCGGACCAGGGGAGGTGACGGGCAGAGGGGTGTCAGGGGCTGCGTCGGCAAAACATAGCATACTGGCGCAAACCGCGGCTGCTACGTATTATTATGTGTTAATGCCTATTGCATGTAAATAGGTGGCAGGGAAAATTCGGGCGGAGCGAGAAGTGCCTTCGCACGTCCATGGACAATTGACGGCATGAATGCTGACTGTCATATGCAAGGTGTAAACGTTGCTCACGCCGAGTGCTGGCTTCTCTTTGCACACCAGCCGTACACACGCCTACCGGGTCATGCTCCCATGCCGCCTCATACCGGCGTAATATCGCGCCTATCTTAGCTGCTCCCCCTGCAGCTGTTGCGCAACCCTGCACTGCAAAAATCCTGTACTATACGCACACCACTCACATCATATCGACCCTGTGTCCTGGTGAGCACGCCGTGCCCTGATAGCTGCGCACTGCTTGCTTGCGCATGCTGCATGCATGGCCAACCCTGGCCCAGCTTGCCCCGCCTACTATAGCTCACTATGGCTGTCCTAGTGTGGCGATGCCAGCGGAGGGCTCAGGCCGTGCGCTATCGTGGCGTTCGCGGTGATGTTGCCGCCCATTGCCGCCAGCTGCCGCACCCCCGGCGGGCCCGCACCCAGCGCCATGCCGGGCGGTCCGTGCGGCGCTCCGTGCCGGTGCGGCCCGAACACGTGCAGCAGGAACGACAGCACCGTGAAGATGATGGGGTTCCACACAACCTGTGCGATGACGGCACATGCAAAGGCGACGCGGGCGGGTCAGCTCAGTTTCTGGGCCTGCATACCGTACTTGCACGTCGCACGCAACCCCGCGACGCCCACGCTTCCCACTTACCAGGTAGCGAATGCCATCCATCATCTGCAGTCGGCACAAAGACAGGCCAGCAATCCGCAGGTGCGTTGACTGTCAGAACTTGTTATTACCATATGCACCTGGGCGTTCCATAGCAATCATACCACAAGCCAGCCAATTGCCAAGACATGCAATCTAGGCACAAGTTGCAGGACCCACCTGGATCCACGTGATGTTGTGCGTCTCCCACGGACGGTCCGCCAGCAGCGACCGCAGGTCTACTTTCTCGCCGCATTGGGGACACGTGTCCTGAAGGGCGTGCGACACGCAGGTAAGCAGGAGCTGTGAGCAATCGGTGACCAAGTAGTAGCCGGCGGTAAGCCCGCAGCCCTTTGGTGGTGATTAATCACACGGGGCAGCGTTACATCTTGATTATCCCGCAGCATCTTCAATTGGGCCGCAGCTAACCATGCTTGCCTATCGCTCGCACCTTCTTGCCGACCATGGTCCAGCCACGCACGCATAGGTCGTGGAAGCAGTGCTTGCAGGACAGCTGCACGGTGCGCTCGCCCGGTAGCTGCTCCACAGGCTGTTCCCCGGTGCCGCGCGCGGGCACCACCTCGTCACACAGCTCATTGCCGCAGATACCGCAGTTGTTCACCCGCGTGACCAGTTGCCGCCCCTCCATGCCCAGGCGCGCCGACAGCGTGTCCGTTGCCACCTGAGAATGCATTAAAGATAATGCGTTGGCCTCATCTACAGCGACGGTGACCAAGGCTCCCATCGGCTGCTCGATCCCACAGCTGACAACGTCACCCCGACCCTGAGCCCAGTTTTGAACTGCCCTTTCGCCCTGTAACCGTCCTTCCCACAGCGCCCCCATGGACCTGTGCTCTTTCGCACCTGCGCGCAGTCTCGCCCCAGGATGCCGAAGTAGAGCCCGTACCAGACCAGGTCTATGGGCAGATCCTTTGGCAATAGCAGGTGCAGCAGCGGCCCCATGCCAAACAGCTCTGCCAGCACCATGCAGTAGCCCGTGACGCCCACAATTTTGCTGGCCTTGTAGATACCCAGGAAGAACGTGTACACCTACGGTGAGAAGCGCGGCGAGCCGTTACCAGATGAACATAAGCCCGGTCCGTACAGATAGCCAGGCAGGTCTTTATCACAGCGCACCGGCCCAGCGCACCTGGCGTGGCGTAGTTCGCGACATCTTCTTGCGGCTACATGCCAGCAGCAGACGTGCGGTGATGGATGAGAAGATGGCCCAGATCAACAGGAAGCGCCAGAAGCGCAGGTGCACGGAGAAGATGGCCGGCATGAGCCACAGGCCCAGCAGCGTCACCAGCTCGTACGACTTGCGATGCCGCTTCTTCCACAAGAAGAGGGCAGTCTGCAGCAGAGAAGATACCATGAATTTGTCACCAATGTTGGTACGGTGCACCTGCCCCGATCAGCCGCCAGAAGCCGGCGCAAACTGGGCTAGGAACGGCACTAGCCGCTCGTGCGTGCCGACATGACGTGTCAAGCTATACGTTCCCCCTCATATTACTGCTGACGGTGCCCTGTTGGCTTCTGGCACCGTCCCCGCTTGCTGCGGTGCTTTTAACTCATTGTGCAACACCCTTCACCGCATCGCCCGCAGCCACCGCACGCGTGGAGCTGCGCGCACCTGGGCGCCGACCATTAGCAGCATGACGCCGTAGAGCAGTATGATGGCCATGAAGGGACTCATCCTGTCCTCCGATCCAGGCGCGGGGGGCATACCTGCAAGGTGGTGCCCCACGAACGGGGACCCGCCCCTGCTGTGCTGCAGACTCGTGTTTTGCCGCGAAGCCGCCACGACCGCCCCTGCAGCCACGTGGTCATCCGCCACCATGCTGACGCTAGTCAAGACCTAAGGAGCTAAGGTGGACAGCAAATCAAGCGCCTGGTATGATGGCAGCCAGATTACAATCGGTAAGCTCGTATCGTCATTCCGTTATGCTGGGTTGGTAGCACAGTCGTTTAAAATAGTATGCTATGCATTCCGCACTGCCCCAAGGGTGCCACAGCAATTTCAAAAGCATGCGTGATTGCCGATCGCAACCAGCGTTCCCAAACCTGCTCCAAAGCTCTTCCCGTTCACTGTAGGAGTATCGGCACGCACACATTAACCTGTTACCTTCAGGCCACCGTGTAGTCAGTTCGGTTCTAAGCCCGCCTCGTCAAAGAAGCGTGTCAGTGTCTAGTTGCAGTCATTTAACACACTATGCTAGAAATCTTAACTTGTCTTCAATAGGCGACCACGGCTATTTGACGTTTGCAAAATGGCTGAGCCAAGCCCAGAAGGGGCTGAGACAGAGGCGCTGGGCACGTATGTAGATGCTGAAGACATTCTAGGAGATGACGATGCGGATGCGGAGCCCGAGTCGTTGACAGAGACTGCGGGCACAAACGCGCCGGCCGCGCCGGACGAGGGCCATGCAGAGTCCGCTCCGGACGTCCGCGTCGAAAGAGCGAGCAGCAGTTCTGCACTGCCATCGCTAGAGGAGGGGAAGTCGTCACGACCAAACACATCGGGCGGGGGTGCCGCTGAGCAGCAGGGGAGTGGCGACGAACCGGTGTCGCTTCCTCCGGCGCCAGGCGCCACACGGAAGGACTTGGGGAGCCGAGGCTCCACACAGCTGGACAGCCGGCAAGACAGCCACCAGGAAGCCTCCACGAGTGGCTCGGGGCAAAAACAGCCGACGTCGCCAGGAGGCGCATTGCCGCCCATCAACCAGCGGGCGGGCACTAGCGCAACGTCCCGCAGTGCTGGCGCCAGCCCACAACCAGCCTCACCCAGCCGTAACCCAATAGCCGCCCGTACGTACTACAAGCCACCACCACCACCGCCGCCGCCCCCAAAGCCCAAACCTCGGGAGCGGCATGACACTTCCGCAGTGGACCCCACCTACCTCAACACAGCGGTCTACCGCACCGTGCCGGGGCTAGGTCGTGTCTAGTAAGTCTGGCGCGAATTTAAGGGCTCGCTCTCTGTGCACGCTGTAGCCATAGCGTCCTGCATACAGGTAATTGCATTGCGGGTTTTAACATCCTGGATGGGCATACGGGCGCACTGTTGGACTTCGTACTGCCCGTCACGCCCATCGTCCTTCGCCCGCGCAGTGACTGGAAGCTGCAGCACGACGTCAACTCTGCATTGCTAAAACAGAAGAAGGACAAGGTGAGCGAGTAGTCGCACAGCGTGCATGGACTGCGGAGGGCATTGTTCGCAGCTGTACGGAATGCCGTTGCTGGAACACGCGTGTCCCTGGGCATGGCGCGTGTTAAAGTTGTACCGTAATGCTGCGAGTCGCTTTTCCGTTCAACGCAGGAGCGCATGGAGAAGGTACTAGAAGCGGCACGGGTGCAGCTGCAGGCGCGCGAAGCAAATGAGGTGAGGCGTTTGGATGCAGAAATTATTCTCGATGGAGCTACGGCGGGACCGGGCGCGGCCGCAGCGCTGCTGATGCTGAGCGCAGCGCCTGTAGCCCTTCATGCTAGCTCCCATCTACGGGATACTGTAGACCCTTGGTGAAAAATGGTTCATACTGCATCACCCGGCACGGGGTGGCCTGTCGTGTATCGCTCAATCGCTAGATAAGTAACTTGTGCCGCCTGCCCGCTGTCCTTCGTTCTAACAGCGCGCCTTCCAGGAGTGGATGGCGGCCAAGGCACAGGAGAAGCAGCAGCAGCATGTGCAGAGCCGGCGCATCAACTACGTGACCACGCTTTACCAGACGCTGCTGAAGGAGGACCCAGTGGAGAATCGTGACCGCGAGACGCAGTGGGTGCCAAACTTCGGCTTCTCCACTGGCGCAGCGGCGCAAGCACGCAGTGGGCCGCTGCCCAGCGAGAAGGAAGAGCGATTCCGACTTTAGTGCATGTTGTTTGGTGCTCGTTATGCTGTTGTAGGCTTAGCGTGCTGTCGAGTGCTGGTGCATTGTGGACTGCTTGCAAATCTTGACTGGAGCCGGGTTTGCCTCTGCTTCGTCTGCACGTTGATGACACAAAGGTTTCTCCGGTTTTGATTGTTGGCTGTGCACTAGCAGGTGGTTTGTTTGCATGTTGCTTGAGTCATCAGAGCAGGCCAGGTTTGCGCCAGGGGTGCGCACACGGGGGGCAAACGGAATTTGGTTGGGGGTGGGAACTGAACTCAAGAGAGGTGGCTGGGATGGGCGGCGCATGAAGGCACCAGCCAAGAGTGAAGGAACCTAGGTTAGGTGAGATGGCGGGGAAGCTAGAGTGCGTGTGGATTGAAGTGCGGCAGAGTGCTGGCCGGCTGGGTGCGGCTGCTGGGGTGTGGGCTGGCACGCGAATTGGTTGCACTGCGTGCTCGTCAACCGTCTTGTCACCGCAAGCGGCCCTGTATAAAAGAGGTTTCAGCAACCCAATTCAAACCAACAAGGTCAGAGCCTGGATCTCCAGGCGCCCCTGGCAAGCAAGGCACCTGGCCCCTGGCAAGCAAGGCACCCGCGTCATTCTTTTCATCAAGTGTTGAACCTAATAGCATATATTTTACAAAGGACATAGCCATGTAGGGTTCCATGACGAGAGCGCCGGGCCGAGGACGTGAATCGGGAATGCCAGGGTTGTTCAAGGGCTTGAGGCGTGGACTGTGCTTGTTACGAATGCAATAGGCAGTAAATCCATGGATAATAGGCATTTGCAATAGCTTGGTTTGCAGCGAGTGGTCGCAAATCCCTTGCATCGGGTGCAGACTCAACTCGAGTAAAATAGTTCCATAGCTCCAATGCTCAAGTACACAGCTTGATGCCTCGGTTTTCTACTAGCATTGAGCATCAGGCAACGCGTTAAGTTGTGCACACCAACCTCACATAGCTTGACACAGGGCCACTCGCCTTTCTTTCGCGAAACAACCTGCAGCCATGGCGCTTGGCATGCAGCGCCAACTCCGTGGGCATCAGCGCACGGCGCCAGCGCCAGTGTTGCCGGTAGTGCGCCCTCGTGCGACTCGGGCGACTGGGCCCAGCGCGTCAAGAGGCAGCCGTCGTCACTTGCTACAACAGATAGCAGGAGCGACACTCCTAGTGCACGCACGGAGCGTTGCGGACCCTTCCTCGGTGGCCTCAGCCTCTGCTACTCTAGCGGCTCCCACCGAGGAAGCGTCAACGTCGACAACAGTCCTAGGAAACAGCGCGCTTGACCCGCCAACCTACGTGACAGCCACGGGGAGGATCATTGCAAGTAAGCAAGCCATGGCTTTCGGACCCATTGTTTCGCATGCCGTCCGCACGTTCCTGCGACCGGGCTGCCGACCATTCAATCCTGTTCATGCAGTTGGGGACCTGCACGGCGACCTCGACAAAGCCGTTGAGGCACTGAAGCTCGGACGTGTTATCAGTGTCAGCGACGAGGGAGAGGTCTCGTGGGTGGGTGGCGACACGGTGGTGGTACAGCTCGGCGACGTGCTGGACCGAGGGGACGTGGAGATTGGTGAGTAAAGGATGTCACTAAGGCTTCTGTAGGGGCCGCTGGGGGTGGGGTGAGCGTGGACGCCGGGTGCGTGCCAGCAGGTGCAAGCAGCCCCGCCGGCCGTGGTTCTGCTCTGCCCACGTGGCACGTTTCAGCATGGCACGTTTCATTACACCAGTCCAGTTAGAAAGCTGACCATGAAGGAATGCGTACGTTCAGCTCGGGTGCATGTCGAGTGTGGTGCAGTTATTTGCCACCTCGCACAAAGCAAAGCAGCGTGCGGTCAGGTGTTGCGGTCCTGCCCTAGGCCCTGGGCGCAAAGCCCAGTAATACAGTATGCAGAACACGCTGTGAGAGGGAAGACAATACTGCTTTAAAATGTGGAGCCTACTGCTGCCAACCTTCCCATCAGGCATCATCAACTTGTTGCGGTACCTGGACACGGAGGCGCGGAAGCAGGGCGGTGCCGTTTACATGCTCAACGGCAACCACGAATCCCTGAACGTATGCGGAGACTTCAGGTGGGCATGCGGGCTTCAGGCTGTTGCAGGCTGGGCAGCATTTCAGAGTCTGCCGTTGATGTCGGTACCTTGCACATTACAGTGGTGCGGAGTAATGGGCTCTTCTAGTTCTGGTGAAGGACGGGTGACCATGTGGAGTGTTGGTGCGGGGCGGTTCCAATACGTTGTGAGGAATAAGTCTTAGGCGGCGCATTATCATCCAACTGGCCTTTCCACCGGTGTGGGGCTGCCGCTGTTTGCCGGACTGCCGGAGGCTCCTGCAGCCGTCAGAAACTGTATGGCTGTGCGCTGATCGAAAGCCGCAGTCACGGCCCTGCCTGCCGCAACAACTTTTACGGCACCAAACACCCCTTGCAACTACGCATGCCCGTTTCCTGCAACCTCCCGCAACTTCCTGCCCCCGCCCCCTGTCCTCCCACAAACCTCTGGAGCGCAGGTACGTGACTCCGGGCGCGTTCGCGGAAAGCGCGCTGTACGCGGGGCTGAGCGAGTCGGACCTCAAGGACTGGCAGCTGGTGGCCAAGGTGCGCTACTCGCTGTACAAGCCCGGCGGTGATCTGGCGCGCGAGTTCAGCCGCAACCCCACCGTGCTGGTCGTCAACGACACCGTGTTCGCGCACGGAGGGCTGTTGCCTACACACGGTGAGTGGGGCGCCGGGTGGGCGGGTTGGGGGGAGGCGTGGCGGCCGGGCACGAATGCAAGGGCTTAGGGCTGCGGCTGTGCGCTGGATTCTGGCGCATTGGACACTGCATATTGTGGGGAAGAGCAGGCAGCACCCAGCTACCATAACATGGGCGCATGTGTCAGAAACAGCTTCTGACGTGGCTTTGTTTCGCTGCTCGGGCGTTTCGCGCACCGCAGTGGAGTACGGCATTGAGCGGCTAAACAGTGAGGTGGCGGCGTGGATGCGCGGTGACGACATCCCGGACGGCAACAAGGCGCAGCCCCCCTTCCTGGCCATGGGGTGAGTAGTGACAGTCGTGGAGGTCAGGCGTCAGGCTGCTTTAGGTGTACGGCAGCCGTTGGTGGGCCACGGGTTGGGCTACACCCACGGTATGCAGCAGGCCAAAGGTCGGCGTCTGCCAATGGAAGGGCGTTTTGACATGGTCCTCAAATTGTCCTGCAACGGACTATCCTTGCCGTCATGTCGCACCTTGCCACAAGAGGCCGTGCTGCCCAAGGTGCGGCGTGACAGCTCACCGAGTGCGATTACGCCTGACCTCGGTACTGTTCCTGTTGCCGCCTTTTTCGCCCGAGCAGTGACGCCAACAGCGTGATGTGGAACCGCACGCTCTCCAAAGAGCGCTTTGCCACGCCCTACGAGCGCTACCACGCCTGCAATGCGCTGAAGCAGGCGCTCGCCAAGGTGGGGCTGACTCAGGAGCACGGGGGGGTTAAAAATACCAGCCCAAACTAAACCAAACCAAGCTACAACGAGCGGAGCACAGGCAGAGCCGTTAGTTGCAAGCGGGAATGCTTATGGGAGGGGGCCGAGGCGTCGTGGAGCAGCAGGGCGAGCGGCGCCGGTGATAAATGTTGCCGCCCGGGCTCGGTGGCGTGCACAACAGCACAGGACAGGCACGCGGGTTGCAGGGGTGCTCTGGCTTGCGGGCGGCGCCACCTCACGTGATCTTTTTCTTTCCTCGCTCGTGGCAACGTGCATACCCCGCAACCACAAGCCCGCTTGCCCGGGCGTAAAACCTAAACCGAACTGGTCCTCCCTTCGCTCGTCCCTTCCCCCTCCGCCTCAGGTCCGCGGCAAGCGGCTGGTGGTGGGGCACACGCCGCAGCTGGGCGGCGTCAACTGCGAGTGTGAGAACCAGGTGTGGCGCATCGACGTGGGCATGTCGTACGGCGTGCTCAACCGGCCGGTCCAGGTGATTGAGATCGTGCCGCCGGAGGAGGGCGGCGATGACGCCAAGGTGCGCGTCATCCGCAACACGCCCAACTCCATGTCCAGTGCGGATGACGACATCACCATCGCCTCCAACCTCTGACCGCGTTAGCAGCAGCTGTGGTCTGCGGAGTGGGGCAGGCGGCGGCAGGAGCAGCAGGAGCGGGAGCAGGAGAAAGAAGGGAGGCGCATGACAGTGTGGGGGGAGGAGGAGAAGCGGTGGAGCTGGCGCGGAGCTGGTGCTGGCGCGGAGCTGAGCGAGCAGGCGTTTGCTGGGGCTTGGGTGGCTGCGGGCCTGGTGGGCCTGAAGTTGGAGCTGCGGGCTGGAGCCGAAGAGCTGTAGATGGAGTTACGAGGTTTTGTCGCGGAGGCGCTTGCGCCCATTTTGGGGCGCGGGCGCAGAGCCGGTATCATTCTGTAGGCAGAAGATGGATGCAAGCATCGCATGACCTGTGCACATTGCGGTGCTCCAAAGGAGCGTGTGTGTGGGCGGGAATGTAACGGGTTCTTCGTTTGGCATAGGGAGCTGTGCACGATTTCGTTTGGTGGCCGTGTGGCTATCGGGGCATCACCTAATGTGCTACGAGTGTGAACTGCGACGGCCTGTGCCGAGACTGCCGCCGGCGCTGCTGCAGGTCGTGCTTGATGCGGAAGCAATGGGCACACGGTTGTGGCATCGGCATGCCAAGCAGAAGTGCTCGCTGATGCGGGCGTTGGCCGCGACACATGAGCGCTGCTGGGGCGCGGGGAGGTGCGATGTTGCCGTCTTAGGTTCGCGAAGTATGACAGGGCGGGATGGGCATCCTCCGAGAGAGTTTGTTGTAGGTTTCCTTGACTAACCCGCAGAGATGTGCTGAGAATGGCAGGGGTAATCACTCTGTTGCCGCTCTGGGGTATGCATGGTCTGTTGCTCTCTGTTTCAAGGTTGGACGGGTTCGCTTGCGCTTCGTTCATCTGTCTGTGCCGCAGTATGTGTGTGGCATTGACTGTGCCTTGTACCATAGCCATGTGCAATGTGTGTGCTGGGTCGTATTCGCGTCCGGTGTATGCGAGGCCAGATGGAACTGCGGAAAATAAAGTAGACTCCGGTGGCGTGGGGTCAGGTGTCCTGCAGCGTTCGACTGCTCTGGTGCGTCGGCGGCGGGATGCGCGATTGTTGCCCGTGACAACGTGCCCCAGTCCTCCATGCGTTGCAAATAACATATGTACGGGGCGGGCTTGTGGTGATGGTAAGCGCAGCTGGGCCTCCGCAGCAGTCTATTCTTCCATGGCTGGTGATCAATCTGTAAGCGTTCATCTGCACCGCTTATAGTGCCCTCCAGGGGTGCGACATGCCCCCACGGTATTAGGGCCATTCGTGGCTGAGTGGCTCTCGCCAACGCCGCGTCCACACGCCGAAGCAATGTGTTGAGTTTGCGCCTAGGACAAGCGACCACTCAGGACGGTATATGAGGGCTAGCGCTAAGACAGGATCAAGCTCCTCACATCATGGACCTAGGCCGGTTCCAGTAATGATGAAGGAATCCCGAGTTAAGGAATCCCGAGTTGCATCCCTGCCCCGCCCAAACCTGCACCTGCCCCCGCCCAGACCTGCACCTGGCCCCGCCCAAAGCTGCACCTGCACCTGCACCTGCACCTGCCCCCGCCCAAACCTGGAATGGGGGACGGGTCCCATCGGAGTCCCATCGGAGTCCTTCGAGGGACGATGGGAAACCAAACAGGCACCCCTTGGTACACAATTATATCAAGCCGACACGTAATATCAAGCCCACACACGTGAAATGCGTCTCAAGTGCCTACGCCATTCTCGTCTGCCAATGCTGCAGAACGGTCTGGTAAATCTGGGGGACAGGTCCGGTGGGGCAGGGGCAGGGGCAAGTGCAGGTTTGGGCGGGCAGCCGGGCAGGGGTTTGAGGATGACACGGCAATAATTAGCATCCGTGTCCCTGTTGTCCCCTGTGTCACTGGCTCGTGAACTGCGTCAGCAGGTCCCTCTTGTAACAATGCAATCTGTGAAACAGGAACCGCGACCTGAACACTGCGGCAAACATCCGCCTCATCACCGCGTGCGTGGAGGACGGCACGCCATAGCCAGCTGCGTTGAACAGGCCGCCCAAGCGGGGCGGCAGGATTGATGGCAGTGGCTGGATTGTAGAGATGGCGGGTGATGGGGTGCATGCGTGTCGTTCCGTATGTAGGTGGTGGAGTCTGGAGTACAGGTTGCGCGGTTGCGCCTGTCCTCCCAAGCCGTCCGGCTTAGGTCCGTTGACAAATGGAGCTAGATGGGTTGATCCTTTCTCAGCGCGAGCCCCAATACAGTGTCCTGAGTGGCCGTCTGTCCTAGGCGCAAACTCAAAACATTGCTTCGGCGTGTGGGGACGCGGCGTTGGCGAGAGCCACGAATGGCCTTATACCATGGGGGCATGTCGCACCCGTGGAGGGCACTGCAAGCGGTGCTTACCTTGCGGCTGCTCCCCTCACACAGCTGGCGAACTTAAACAAGTTAAAGGGGACGAGACGAAGATTCCCTCATCAATACTGGAACCACGACATTTAGGGCTCCTTCATGCTGGCCCATGTGCAGTTGGCTCGGCTTGCAATCAGCAACGTGGAGACAGCCCTTATCCGTGGAGACAGCCCTTATCTGGCTCGTGAGCTGCGTCAGCAGGTCCCTCTTGTAACTAATGCAATCTTATCCAGTCCAGCCCTGGCCGCTTCTCAAGTGCAGCCGCTTCTCCCCACATCCCGCTCAACGTTTCTGCGCACTGAAGTGCTGGTGGTTAAGCGGGCTCATCAGAGAGTTACAGCACAGAGGGTGCATTTGGCCACGGGTAAGCCGCGCCGGCAAATGTACGACTTGCTGCCTGCAGCGCGTGACATGCGTTCCACGTCCCCGCACTGTGCAAAAGAACAAAATTACGCAAGGCCCTTCAACAAGGAGGTGGCTGCCTTATGGCAGGAAAAGGGCTGATTATGCAAGGCCCTTCAAATAATTGCAAGTTTACCAACAAGGGTAGTCTAACAAAGGACCGTCCCAGGTGTCAGGGAAATCAGCTGCATCACAACTCAAGCCTATCCACGCCATCAAAAAACACGGGTTGGCCAAAAAAAACCATCACATGACGTATAGGTGCCGACGTGCAGCATTCCGTCACCCGTGCGGCTGAATATAATTATCGGTACCTGAAAACAAATCACTCAGCCCATTCTACCTGAGGTAGCCTTGCTACCCTGGCAGCCCTTCATCACAGCTGACAGCATTATTTTCTCTCAGCGCAACAAGCAAATGCGCTCGGCTCTCAACGCTGCGTGGGTGAGCCGCTGCAGTGCATGCCCAGACTCGCATTCTCTCTGCGGAAGGTATCCGCGCCGCGCATAACCACGGGACAAGTGTTCCCCGGTCACGGGAAAAGGGGCTGAGCCCCTCCACAAAAGTGGCCTTCCCAAACACATCATACACAAACGTGCACACACGCTCTTGCCGGGCACTGAAGCCGGCCTAGATGTGGAGCCCTAAAATGACACAGCAGCCGGGGCGGCACCCACTCCACGACGCATTTTAACATCCGCAGGCACCGCCATGTTGCCCGGCAAGCACTGTCCCACCAAATGTAACCACACCCATGATCTACCGTATCTGTCAACAGCTACACATTCTTCTCTAGAGTCTAGCAGGCGCACCCTTGGGCGCACCACCTTCAAGCCCACACGCCCTAACCACTCCCCTCGCGGGCTCTTACAGCCGCAGCTCGGCACCAGGCTTGCAAGGCAAGGCTGCAGGACCTCCCAACACCCACAAACAGCGCGGTCTCATGCACACACATGCACAACACATCACAAGCGTATGTCACAGTGCGTCCCCGCCTGCATATCGCATCTACCACTGGTACTTGGCGGCCACCAGCACCTCCTCATAGATGGAGGCGGCGTTGTCCCAGGTCAGGTCCTGCTCCATGCCGCGGCGCTGGATACCGCGGAACGAGTCACGGAACTGGCGGTAGGTGTACAGAGCGTTGTTAATGCTCTCGCGCAGCTTGTTCGCCTGCAGGCCAGGTTGGAAAGCGGGCGGGCAGGTTGGCGGACATGGCTTTGGCGGATATCGGATGGGGCACAGGTTGTAGCCGGGCGGTGCTGCCTTCCGGTGAGGATGCCAGCCCCATAGTTCAGGGCTCTGAGACCTGGTAACACCTGACTGCTTGCTTCCTTTGTACTGCCCAACACACCCACACGCGCCGCGGCTGCCGTGCCGGGCTGGAAGGCATCCAAACCCACCTCGGCGCGCTCAAACACCCAGCCGGTGCCCACGTTCTCAAAGGGGCTGTACTGCTTGACGGTGTCGCGCAGGCCGCCCACAGAGTGCACGATGGGCACGGTGCCGTAAGCCATGGCGTACAGCTGGTTCAAGCCGCACGGCTCAAAGCGCGAGGGCATGAGCAGGATGTCGGCGGCGGCGGTGATGCGGTGCGCCATCTTGTTGGAAAAGCCCACCCAGCCGCGGCACTGGTTCTTGTTCCTGTGTGAACGGAATGACCGGGGTATGCCAGCCGGAGCACGCGGGTTAGCGGTGTCCATCACGCAAAGGCCCACGCATATCGTACCAATCAAGGACCACGATAGCCCTGAGACTCACGTCTCCCGCAGAGGGCCGTCGCCCTTCCCTGCCCGCCAACCGCCGCTCGCCCGCCCCCCGCACCTGTTCTCCATGTCCCGCAGCGCGTCCTCCAGGTCCTGCCGCCCGCTGCCCAGCATCACCAGCTGGCACTTCTCGCCCATGATGTAGTCGTAGTTGTCGCGGATGAGGTCCACGCCCTTCTGGTAGTCCAGCCGCCCGATGAAGCCCAGCATCGGGGCGTCCGGGTCCACCGGCAGGCCCAGCTCCTTCTGCAGCGCCGCCTTGCACTTGGCCTTGCCCTCAGCCAGCGTGTCCACGTCGTAGTGCGCGTAGCCGTCCGTCTGAGGGGCGGGAGACAAGGTCACCAGGTGCCAACGGGAGCGCGTCGGGCGAGGGTACGCGCGGGGTATACGCAGCCGTGCCCTGGGCAACTGGGCCCATCCCCGCCACCCACCGCATCCTGTTGCCGCTGCCGCTATACCCAACCATGTTAGGGTGCGTGTTCCATCGGGATGCCGCGCACAGGGCCCGTCCGCTCCCCTTCCCGAAACGCCCGCTCCCCTCACCGTGAGGAACTCGTCACAGATGGGGTTCCACTCCTTGTAGTCGATGCCGTTCACAATGCCGCGCAGCTTCCAGTTGTTCACCTTGATCACCTCGTGCAGCCCCCAGCCGCCCTCCACGGTCTGGCACTCCCAGGCGTAGCCATTGGACACAGCCACCAGGCGGTGGGCGCACTCCAGGCCAGCCTTCATCACGTTCATGTGCTCGCCGCCAATGGGGTCGTACAGGCGGAAGCGCTCGCGGTACTCCTCGTTCAGCTCCAGGTGCTCGCTCTCCACAAAGGGGCCGCGGCCCTGGTGCGCCATGTTGTGGATGACGAAGGCGCAGCGCGCGTACGTCATCTTGCCGTAGTCACGGTAGTGCGCCTGTGTGTGTTGGGTGGGGAGGGTCAGGCATGCGGGAAGAGTGTTGGGTGGACGAGGACGTGTGGTGGCGGTGGCCACATCATCGTGCGGACTGATATGCCAGAGTTTGAGATGCATTTTGCGCATTAACAGCGTCGTGTAGACTTTCTCTCGGGGCCCCAAAGCAATCCACTCCCGTCCAGCCGAACCACACACACCTGCAGGTACACGGGCAGCAACGCCGTGTGCCAGTCGTTGGCGATGAAGCACAGGTTGTCATCGCCATAGGTGATGCCGCCGCACGGCACGTGCCAGACAGCCTCCAGCGCCGCCTGCGATGCGGCAGGGGAAAGAGACTCAGGCGGCCACAGGCACGAAAGCAGCACATACACCGCATACTGCACGTGTTCGCTCTGCCCCGATTCCGCTACCGGCGCGACCGATGCTCGCCACGCACCTTGCACAGCAGCGCGCAGCGAAACAGAATCTCCTGGCGCTCGCCGCCGTAGATGTTCTTCCCCCGGCCGTGGAACGTGGGGTGGTCCACAAACACGTAGTCCACGCCGTCCACAAATGCGTGGAAGTAGCCCACCTGCACAAGCACACACATGCACGTAACCTCAGGTAACATCCGTAAACCGTCGCTTTGCTGCATCGCATACACTGTCTTTGCGCAACGTTTTCCTTGTGCTCTTTAACACATGCACGTGAGTCAACATGGCCACGGCGAAAGGTGCTCTTGCTGCCGTTGCGGAAGCATTCGCGTACGAGCTAGCCTGTGCCCAGAGCTGCATGCGCATGACCTGGCGCGGCTCCGTGGAGCCCTGCCGCAACCATTAAGCGAGAAGAAACCCACAATGCCCGGCCAGCTGTCCGCCGCGCACCTCTTGGTTGGAGTTGAAGACCGAGTAGATTTTGCGGATGCCTGTCTCCCAGGCGTTGTCGTAGTTCTCATACCGGGGCACCACCACCATCACGCGGTGGCCGCGGCGGACCAGCGCCTTGGGCAGCGCCGCCATCACGTCACCCAGGCCGCCTGCAGGGGTGGGGAAAGGAATGCGCAGGAGAGGTAGGGGTTAGCATAGAGGAGCAGCATGGTGGTTGGGGACAGTGCCCTGGCTGCCGCCCGCGTTCAATGGCCATGGCCAAGTCGGCGGGCCACGCTCGTGCGAAAGTCTGTCACTGAAGCCAAGAACCTGCTCACACGCTGCCCGCTCCCACAACGTCAGTCGCTAGCAAGTTAGCAGCCCATTCCTCCATCCCCTGTCACCCACCAGTCTTGGACCAGGGCGCGCACTCGGCTCCCACCATGACCACGTTCATAACGTTAGGTCCGGCCAGCGGCGGCGGCTTCTCCACGGCCGGTGGCTCCTCCTCCTCCGCCTCGGGCGCCTCCGCCACCGGCGCAGCCGGTTCAATGTACATCTCCGACTCCAGCGGCAGGGACAGCTGCACACGGGGGCACCCACGGAGGACGAATGCAATGATGACACTGCTAGCTAAGCGGAGCTGGTGCGCTGCGGGTATGCAGGGTCGCCGCGGGCCCCGCGGCGGGGCTCCGATGCGGATAAGCATATGCTCTTAAGCGGCAGCTCCACCTATCGCACAGCCGGGGCAACCACTGGACTCAGAAAGCATACGCAGGTGCTGACCCACATCAGCCCATGCGTAAGCGACGCCACGAGTCGGTCAGGTCAACGGAACCGGCAACCGCTGGCGCGTTTACGCCTTATCCACACTTTTTCGGCCATGCACTCCCCAACGAGCGGCGCGCGGCCTTCCCCTGCACTTTTGCATAGTATGTGTTGGTCTATTACCCTGCCCACATTCGCCGCGTACGGTTCGGGCAGCTGCGTACCTCGAAGATGGGCACCGACGGGGTGGGTGGCGGAGGCGGGGGAGCAGTGCGGACCGGCTGCGAGACAGGCACGGACTTCCACGCCGAGGACGGGGACGAGGCCACTGAGGCCATTGCCGGCATGGGCACGGACATGGGGACAGCGACCTGCACCTCGGGAGCGGGGGCCGGCATGGCCGCTGCAGGCGGGGCTGGGGGAGCAGCCGAAGCGGGCGTGGCAGCGGTGCGCGCGGCCGTTTCAGCGGCCAAGCGGTTAAGTTTCTCAAGGAGCTGAGCTTGATTCTTGCGACGTGCCTCGATCTGCAGGGCAAAGCGAGCAGGAATAATGCTCCAGAAAGGGCGCGAAAGGACATGCAAGCGAGGAATTTGCCTTTGCGCCGAAGGCTGTTACGCGGCCTATGCACCTCAAACAACTTACCTCTGCAAGGAGGTCACGCTGCACGTCGCTCAGGCGACCGTCGCCCGCGCGAGGAACGCCTGCAAACGTGGGCCGGCCATTCCTTGCTGAGTTGGAGGGTCAAGCCCTTGCTGAGCGCGTCACCCAAGTCGCATTTTCATCAATGGATATCATTTCAAACTGCAACTTACATCGAGCACCGCGTCCGCTGGGGCTTGCGAGGCCGTTCTGAGTGACACCCAGCCGCGCCGCGTTGGGCGCTGCCGTCCGCTGAGGCAGCGCCGCTGATCGGCTAGTGCCGGGAGGAGACATGCAAGTCTGCATCCTGCACCGAGCGCTGAAGTGAGCGGCTTCGCCAGTCGCTAAAAGTTTGTTGGTCGCTAGGAGCGCTAGAAGCGTCAAGCGCTTATATAGGGGCGTCAATGTGTGCCAGGTAAGCTCAATGCACAAGAAGAAGTGCGTAACGGTGCTAGCCCCCAGCTCGATGATAGAAGCGAAGGCTTGCATGGGCCAGCTCAGCAGCTGAGCTGGACCTCAGCTGGCCGCTTTATTCCTCGCAAAACGACATGCAAAAACGCCTCAGCATGGACGTTACATGAATGCTTTGATTTCTTGTACGCCTCTTATGCTGGGAGGCATTAGAAGCCCACATGCACGCTAGGACAATCACAATCCATTGTGAGGGTTTTTTTGGTTGCCTACAAAATGCCTCGGCGGCCGGCAAGTGGCACTCCATGCTAGTCTTTCTAGCAATGGCGACCACTCGGGACGGCAGCGCCTCGTTGAGTATGTCACGATGCGCCCGCCAGGGGCCCCACCTCGGGGCGGTGCAGCCCCTGGGTGCTTCCGCAGCAAAATCTATGTCGACGGTGTACCATCGCTGCGTTTACAGGCTCGATAGCTGCTCCGTAACTTGCACTCAAAACCCTAGGGGGCCGGCGCACCACTTCGTGGAAACATGGGCCCGTCGTGCCACCCCACCCTCCAAGACACCTTGGCCGACCCCCTCCCACACAGTGTTAAGCTTCAGTCCAGGCTGTCCAGCCATGACTCCGCCTCTAGCTTCAGCGTGTGTGCTCTGCTCACCCTTGGGGCTGAAAAGCGCAGGATGCCACTGTGCCTCCCCTCATCCTGCATCACCTAGCACATTTCTCTGCTCCTGGCCACCTATTTCACCATCACCGTCATCGGCCCCACTTCCGCCGCCCCCGGCGACGAGCCGCGGAAGACCTTGACCTCCTCCGGCTTCACGCCCCGCTCCGCCGCGTAGCGGCGCACCACCCGCGCCACCGCTGCCTCCCCCTCTGGGCCCTCCTCGCCCAGGATGCACACTGTGCCGCCGCAGCCGCCACCAGTGATTTTGGCGCCCCACAGCGGCCCGCCTGGCTGCCCCGCCGCCGCCGCCGCCTGCCCCTCCTCCCGCACCAGCTCCACCAGGCGGTCGGTGCCGACGCTGCCCAGCCCGCAGCCGCTGTAGCTGGCGTGGCTCTGGAACATCAGCTCCCCCAGCAGACTGGCGACAAGGCGGCGGCGGCGGCAGGGGTCGCATGAGTGGCACAGGAGTCACAGAACGCGAGCCAGGGTGTACGGGTAGGCGGTAGGAGTTCTCGGGGGCACGTAAAGGCACGCATGCAAAGAAAGCTGCGAGGGGCTGCCTGCTACGAGATATGTATCGAACGGATGGCAAAGGACGCGGTGTGGCTCAGGCCGGGCGTCACAACATACAAACTGCCCTTAATTTCCCTGGGGGAGTTGCCGTTCATTCAAGAGAACGGGGAAGGTGCTGAGTTGCTTACCGTAATTGCTCCGGGCCGGGGGGAAGCTTGAGTGCCTGCTCAAAGGTGATGACACGGAAGTTCTCGTGCACCGGGTGTGAGGCGGGCTGGCGGACAGCGTACCTGCGGCCGCCATCAACCGCAACGCGCGCGTAGCAGTGCTCAGCAGCCGGAGAAAGCAAACAAAGCTGCCGCAATCACACTGCGCCCTTAGCCCAGGGCTCCACTCACTCCTTCTCGGGGTCAACGTGTGTAACAGTGTCGTAGTGGGTGGTGTAGGTCTGCAGGAAGTCGGCGCCACGGACGCGATCCGGCAGGTGCGCCGCCACGCTCTGAGCTAGCAGGCTGGGGCTCAGCCGCGCCAAGTAGCCACCCCAGCGCGCCGGCGGCGGCCCGGCCGGGCCCTGCAGCACAGCGGCATCACCTCAGCATCCAAAAAGGCAGGTGGCGCCGTGTGGCGGGTATGTGCAGGCGAACCGCGGCGAGCACCGGCTAAGCATGGAAGCTGAACGACAGCAGTACGACCGTGACATTGGGATTGCGCAGCAATCCAGCCGCCGTAGCCCCACTTACCGACGGCTGGCCGTCGCTACTGGCGATGCGCAGTCCCATGAACGCGCCCACACGCACACTGCCGTAGTCGGAGCCGCCCACGCTGTGGCGGATGCCGCTGTCCACGCCCCACACCGCCACGTGCGGCGGCATCTCCACGGTGCCGCGCACCTCGGCGGGCTGGCACAGCAGCGCCAGCAGCGAGTGCTGCCGACCCAGCGTACAGGCCATCTGAGTCGGGGGAGGCGGATGGGGGCGTCGTGTGGGGGCTGGAGAATTGGCGGCATGGGGCAGGGCTGGCCCGCGTGCGCTCCTCGCGCAGCCCCGTTGCATCCAGCGACGCACCGCACCCGTACCCGTACCCGAACCCGAAACCGCACTCGCACTCGCACTCCCCCGCACCCGCTGAAGCAATCATACCCCAAACTTTCGTGGGCACTGATATTGTGCGGTTACCCGCACCTGGTCCATGATGCCGCAGGGCGCCCCCACCACCAGGTTCTCCACCCGCTGGCACAGGATGGCCAGCTGCCGGCCCGGCAGCGCCTCCGCCGCCACGCCCAGCGCGCCGGCCAGCGCCGTCATGGTGGCCACCTCCACTGCCGCCGAGGAAGACACGCCCTTGCCTTCCGGCACGCGGCTCTGCACCAGCACCGACACGGAGGAGCCGGCCAGGCGGGCCGCCAGCGCAGGGGCGTCGGGCCCGTCCCTGGCCAGCACCAGAAGGCAGCCGGCGATGTAGGCGGCCCAGCTGGAGGAGGGGTCGGCCTGGGTGGCGTGGTAGGTAGGTAGGTAGGGAGACGGTGGTTGGAAGAGGTTGAATTGGGAGTGTTGCGCTTTGCATGCAGCTTTACCTAGTTGTAGCTGCATCCGTGGATTATGGAGGCAATTAGCGGCGGGGCAAGCTCATGCAGCTTTAGCGGCAGTGACTAGCCCCATGGCGGCACCGCACCTTGAACAGCTCCCTCGCCGCCTCGTACTCCAGTGGCTGGCCCCCAGGGAACAGAGCCGGCATGGGTGCCTCGAAGGAGGGCGCCCGGTGCGCCTCCTCGCCAGGGGCGGGGATGGACACCACCCGCACGCGAGGAGCGGACGCGCCGCCTGCAGGTAGCGGAAGTTTGCGCGGTGATTCTTACTGCTGTACATTCCAATGCCACCTGCTGAAATCGCTCAACCCGCCCCCTCAGGGTTTCCTCTTCCGGACATTGCAGCCCGCTTTAACTCACGCCGTGGCCGCATCCGCCATGCACGCATCTAGCCAGTAGCCACCTTGCCCGACAACGCAGACACCTCCACACCCTGTCTGAAAGGCATCCTTGCGCACTCCAGGTATGATCCTCTTCAACCCCAGGCCGCTCACCCTGCAGCTGCAGTGCCACGTGTGCGGCCTCGCTGATGGGCATCTGCAGCACTAGACTGCCGCTGTAGTCTGCGATGCCGCCCATCACGTCCAGGCGCCCCGGGGCGCGAGCCACCGACAGCGGGGCATCCCAGCTGCAGCAGGGTGGTGTCGGCACAAGGAAGGGGAGGCGGTGGCAGGGGCTTCCGCGCTGGAGGCGGCGGCGGGGGGGAGAGCTGGCTGGCAGGTTGCAGTGTGAGCGGACTGTGAAGCTAGTAGTCCCTCCCCCAGCGGCACGCAGCACCCTGGCCTGCCCAGGACGCACTTGAACATATCCTTCGCTGGGCCCGCTTCCTTGTGCTTCTCTAAACCATTCAGGAAAGCTTGCGTATCAGCAAGGGGAGGCGCGCGCCCTGCGCAGACAGGGGGGCGTGCGCGCGGCACGGCTCAGTGAGTTGTGTCTGCTTGCACAGCTTATTTCTGTGTCCATTCTACACCCACCGCTTGTAATAGTAACTGGCATGACGTCACTCCTGCACTTTGGGCAGTCGTGCCCAGGTGTTGTGCAAGTGCAAGTCGTGTGCGTACTCTAGATGGAGTGCATTACATGCATGCCACTTGTACAGTATCTGTGCAAGTATCAACACTTACAGTATACTATTTATGCCTGCTCGTGTAAATTTATTCCTAAGCCGGATCGTGACACGACCCTCTCCTGCGCGGCTGTCTCGGCCAACTCGGCGCCTTGTTTCCCCGATGGAATATATAATGCCCGCGCACTCGAGGGTCACAACCTTAACAGTCACGACGACAGCTCGGCGAACTGGCGACAGCTTGAGAATTGCCCTGTCGCGACTTGCTACGCGCTACCGCCGTGCCAGCCCGTATATACACCTCCATACGCAAATGGACATAAGTGGATAGCTCAGCGTAACCTAGCCATTCCAGCTCAGTCCGTCAACGCACCGACGTGACTGCCGATGTCAGGAACGGATGCTGGGCCGGGCTCAACGTCGTCGCGGGCCTCGCAGCTGCAGGAGCTACAACAACGCGCAAAATCTCTGGAACGGCGACTTGCAGCGGCTGCTGGGCTGCACGACACCCTGTACGAGACCTCCAGCTACGAGTACCTCCCGCCCCCGCCGGGCGAGTCGCTTCTGCCACCTAAACCAGCGCGCACACATGCAGCGGACCCAGCAGCTGGCAACGGCGGCGCGCCGCTCGGTGATCCCTACGCCGCTTACTCCCCACTCTTCAGCAACTTCCCCATCTACCACAGCAGGCCGCTGGGGCCATGGGCCCCTGCCCCCTCACCAACGGGGTCAGGCGCCCTGTCCCCTCGCGGCAGCTCTGGGGGAGGTGCAAGTCCCACCAGCCATGGGACTGGCGCCAGTAACACGACCATCGACTGGGTTACGGCGGCACCGCTGCAGCCCCAGTCACCATCGGCGCCACGCCCGCGGCCGTCGCAGAAACGGCATGCAGCAGCGCTGACTGAGCCGGAGCCCAAGGTGCGTTTCCGGCAGCCGCCAGGCTCAGCTGCCGCTGTGGGGGAGGGTCGGACATCTTCGCCCCTGGGCGCTTCCACTGGCGGTGATGGTTCTGTTGCTGCAAGTGGGAGCAGCACGAGTGGCGTAGACGCCTTCATCCCCAGCGCAAGCGTTGGCGGGAGCAATAGCCCGCCACCGGTGGCATCGGACACCGCGCGCACGCAGCACTGGCTAGATGGCGTTCAGGCCGCCTCCGCCACCACGCTGTCGGCGGCATTGGCAACTCCAGCAGCACAGATGTCGCCGCCACCTGCAAGCTCAGATTCTCCGCTGTGCCGCCTTCCTCCCAACACGTCGTATGGGCGCGGGCCGGGCAGCACTAGCCCGCGGAGCGGAAGCGTCTCCCGCTCATTGCACTCGGTGGGAGCTGCAGCCTCAGAGCCCATCCACGGCCCGCAGCAGCAGTTTAATCAAGGACAGCACCACGTGCACCTCCACCTCCAGCACCAGCAGCACCAGTGGATGCAGCACCAGCAGCACCAGCAGCGCCAGCAAGGACTGCTGCAGCACACCGTTCAGCGGGCGGT
Source organism: Chlamydomonas reinhardtii (assembly GCF_000002595.2). Classification (NCBI taxonomy): domain Eukaryota; kingdom Viridiplantae; phylum Chlorophyta; class Chlorophyceae; order Chlamydomonadales; family Chlamydomonadaceae; genus Chlamydomonas; species Chlamydomonas reinhardtii. The sequence continues at coordinate 5,456,278 of NC_057006.1, forward strand.
GTGGCATCAGGGTCAGCTCCGAAGGGTGGCGCCCCACGGAGCCCCGGCTTCCTTCTTTCCCTTCTCATCATCCCCCAAGTCCGCCATCCCCTACGTCCCCGCCCTGCCGCCTCCCTCCCCCCGGCCGCTGCCCGAGTCCACGGCGGCCGTGGCGCGGCGACCCCTGGGAGACCGCATCCAGAACACCACGTGGGCGTTGGCGCGGGCGTTTGGCTTCCAGGCCTTCAACGAGAAGCCCTCAGCCGCCCCCCACCCAGCGCACCAGCAGCAGCCACGGCAGTGGGTTCCCTCCACGGCCTTCGTCGCAGCCGACCACCTCGAGGCGCTGCTGCTGCGAAACATCATGCCCCGACATCTCGCCGCCATGAAGGGCGGCGGAGCCGGCGACCCTGCTGCGGCGGCAGGAGGAGACGAGCCGCAGCGTGAGGCGGCGTTCGCGTGCGCGGTGTGGGAGCTGCACTCGCACATCTTCCTGTCCTACGAGGGCGCTGCTGGCTGGTGCCGGCTGCTGGGTCTGCGGCCGCGGCTTGCGGAGGTGGAGGCCGAGGTGCTGCAGGCGCCCGGCCGCACCGCCCAGGACCCTGCCGTCGTGTCGGTGCTGCTCCTGGAGCTGTGCCTGTACTTCCTGCTGTACAGCGAGGCAGCAAACTTGCGCCACACGCCCGAGCTGCTGTGGTTCCTGTTCTGGGCGGCGGCGCACAGCGACACCATGCAGCGCCTGTGCCGCAACAGCGCCGCCCTCACGTCGCCCGCCAGCGGCCCCGGCGGGCTGCAGCTGGAGAACGCGCGGCAACGGCGACTGGCCATGCGCAATACGCTGCAGGTGAGGCGGGAGGTTGTGTTTGCGACGGTTCCCGTATGGATGGAAGGCGCTTCTGACTTGTTGACCACGGTGGGGTGTGCAACGTATCTTGTATTGGCAATGCTGCTGTCACACGGTATGCCTGGTCCTCATACGACGCGCTCTGGCTCGTAATCTTACGGCCCCGCCCCGCCTGCCGTCTGGTCTCCTGTACCATCACAGTCCGCGCTGTACACCGCCCAGCGCTACCTGGACCATGACCCCGCAGCCTGCCGCCCCGAGGTCTGCGTGGAGGCTGCCACCACCCTCGCCGCCCAGCTGCCCGGCCTGCTGCCCAGGCTCAACCTCCCCGGCCCTCCCGCCTCCGCCGGGCCCTCCTCGTCCTCCTCTCCCACCAAGGGCCGCACTCGATCTGCCGCGGACGAGCAAGACGACGCCGCGCTCTCCTGCGCCGCCAGCCGCTCCCTTTTTGTGGACCTGGCGTCATTCGGCGACGGCGGCTTCTGGACCGATGTGGTGGTTGCGCCGCTGTTCACGGTGCTGGCATACGAGGTGGACGCCTGCTCCGCCGCCGGCCAGGAGTCGGCGTTTCGACTGGGCTATGACGACGTGAATGAATCGCTGTGCCGGCGTGACGTGCTGAGCAGGCTGCTGGCGGAGCTGGGCGTGCAGCAGGCGGACGCAGCAGCCGGCACCGTGCACGGAGCGCTCGACGCAATCACACGACTCGGCTACCCGCCGTCGGTTGCTGTTGGCGGCGCCGCTGTTGCCACGGGCCCCGACGGCACCGTCCCGCCTGCCGACGCCGACGCTCACGGTCACAGTCACCTGCGCCGCCGCCACAACCGCTCCTCTGGCGGCGGCGCCAGCCCCACCTTCGCCAACTCCGCCACTCCCGCCATCTCCTCCTCTTCCCACCTGGACCTTCGTGCCTTTGACGTGGATGCCGCCGCCGCGTTCTGGCTGGACCGCGTCTTCATTAAGACCCACCGCGAGCGGCGCAGCTGGTCCGCCATCTTCCGCGCCTTCTACCGCGTCTTCAGCCTGCAGCTGGTGCTTCTGCACCTGACCATCGCGCATGCCTTCGCGCCCTTTGACCTGGCGGTGCTGTCCAGCGCCGTGGTCACGCACGCGCTGGTGCAGGCGGCCGAGCGCGCCGCCAATTGGTGGCTCAGCCGCGGCACACACGACCCACTGCAGCGGGCCAAGGCACGGGAGAGCTGGGTCAGCGCATCGCCTGAGAAGCTCATGGCCGCGCACCTCGCCAAGACCAAAGCCGGCAAGAAGGGCAAGCAGGCTCAGGAGGCTGGGGAGGACGTGGAGGCAAGCGGCGGCAGCAGCGGCACTGCCGCAGAGCAGCAGCAGTCGGCGGCGGCGGCAGGAGCTGCAGGCGGCAGCCGTCTGACAGATGCGGAGGCGGTGGCGGCGCGACTGGAACGCCGCCGCGCCGTTGCCGTGGAGGGCGCCCCCGTGTGGGGCGTGTGCGGCTGGCTGGAGTGGGTAATAGTGGCTGCGGGCATTACCGGCCTGTTTGCGCTGCAGCACATCGGCCCGCCCGCCCTGGCAGTCATGGCCAAGAGCTATTGGCCGTTCGCGGTGGCCGGATACGCGGTGGCGGTGGTTGGGCACGGTCTCGCCACCGGTCGCGACGGCTACAGCATCTCGCTCAGCTCGGCGCTGCGGCTGCCGGCTGCGCTCCGTGCCTCCAGCGCCCGGCCCCGCGCCGAATGCTGGCTCCCCGGGCACCTGGGTGTGGGCTGGCGCGCGGCCTTGCTGACCGCCCTGTTCTGGCTGCAAGTGCTTGGTGCCAAGCTGGCGTTCGACTACTTTATCATCATGCGGCCCATGGCGGGCCAGGTGCGCTTCATCCTGCACCGCAACTGGCTGGGCTGCCCCGCCGCGCAGACGCACTACCGGCTGTTTGGGGCCATGGCGCTGCCGCTGGCGTGCGCGGATGGCGACTGGCTGTTGGTGGTGCTGCGCGTGGCGCCGTTCGTGCTGGTGTGTCTGGTGGACACGCAGATCTTCTACCAGCTGGTGCTCATGGCGTGGGGCCTGGTGCAGGGGCTGCAGGCCATGAACCTGGGCATCGCCGGAAGCTGGGAGGCGCTGGTGGCGGAGTTCCACCGCGCGCCGGTGCGCTGGTGGGCGCGATGCATGAGCGCGGCTGGAAACCAGGCGGCCAGGGCGGCGGCCGCGGCCTCCGTGGCGCGGCGGCAGCACGCAATCACAGGCATCGGCAGCAGCAGCGCTGCCGCAGCCGGCGGGGCCCGCGGCTCAGAGGGCAGGACGGACGATGAGTACGGCAGCAGTAGCGGCGGCGACGATGACGGCGACAACTCGGAGTACGACAGCGAGTTTGAGTACGGCAGTGTGTACGGCGGCGCCGGCAGTAGCAAGCGGGGTGGGCTGTTCGGGCGCCGCAGCGGGTCCGCAAGTAGCCTCCACAGCAGCAGCCTGCACGATTGCGCCCCTTCGCCAGGGCCCTTCGACCGTCGCCCGGGCACGGCAGGCGTGGCTGGGCCGCAGCGGGGCCCACGGCCCTCCCGGCCGCCGCACCGCCGCTCGCCCTCGCCCGCACCCTCGGCCGCCCTCGCTGCTGCGGCCTCTTCTAGCGGCACACCCACGTCGGCAGACGCCACCTCTGCGGACCCCTCCGCAGAGACCATTGTCGGGCGCAATGACAGGAAGAGGAACAGAGACGGCAAGGGTAAGGCCAAGGGCGGCAAGGCGCGTGACGCCGGCACAGCCGCCGAGCTAGTTGCGATGCTGAGCGGCCAGGGCGAGGAGCAGATCGCGCAGTGGATGGCGTTCGCTGTGGCATGGGACGCTGTGGTCGAGGACCTGCGCCGCGCGGACCTCATCAGCGACCGCGAGCAAGACAACCTCATGTTCACTCGCCTGCCCGCCGCCGCCACGCTCCTCACCGCGGCGCTGCCGCCTACAGCTGCCGGCACGGCGCTGGCGGCGGCCGGCTTCAGTCCTGACTCGCCGTCTGCGGCGGCCGCGGCGCCTGGCCGCGGCAGTGACTCCGTCTCCGGCGACTCCGTTGGCGCTGGCAGCAGTGGCGGTAGCAGCAACAGCACTGCGGCTGGCGGCGGCCCCTCAAGCAGCCGTCCGCTGCGCCCCATCCTGCTCCCCGCATTCTTCTATGCGGGTCAGGTGCAGCGGGCGGTGGACTCGGGCGCTGCCTCGCCGGCCCAGGCGCTTGTGCTTGGCGAGCTGCGTTCGGCGCTGGTGTGGCTGGGCTGCCAGCTGCGGCTGCTGGACGGCCGCACGGCGGCGGTGCTGTTGGACGCGCCCAGCTGCAGCGCAGCCATCGACCCCGCTCACGGCCGCGCGAGGGAGGCGGGTCTGGCGGCGCTGCGGCGGCTGGCGGCGGCTCTGACGGGCCTCAGCGAGCCGCTGCCGGCTGCGGGCAGCGGCACTGTGGGCGAGGCTTTGCGGCGGCGTCACGGCCTGGCGTCTGAGGCTCAGGCGGCTCTGGATGACGTCTTGGTGGTGGTGGAGGTGGAGGCGCGGGCGGTCATCAAGTCGCAACTGGCCGCCAGCCGCAAGGGCAGCAAGAAGGGCGGACGCAAGGACAAGACTGCCGCCGCTGTCACCGGCCCTGACGCGCAGCCGGCGCCGGCCGAGGGTGCTAAAGCTGCATCCGCAGAGGAGGCTGCAGCCGCTGCTGCTGACCCGCAAGTCGCCGCCCTGGAGGTCCTGCAGACAGTGGAGTCCCTGCGGACCCAGCTGAAACAGCACCCGGCGTGGCTGGCGGGTGCGCTGGCGCTGCTGCATCCGGAGGGCCGTGGCTGCGGTGACGTGCACCTGCCGTCCGCCTCCTCCCTGTCCTCCGCCGCCGCCAGCCCCGGTTCTGGTGACCGCGTGCTGCACGTGTCTGTGGAGCTGCCTCTGCTGCGGCGTGTGCTGGGCGTGGTGTCCAAGATGCTGAGCCTGTCGTCCGCCGCCGCGCAGCCCTCCGGCGCCGAGGCCCGCCGCATCCTCAGCTTCTTCGTAACCTCCCTGGCCAACCGCCAGCTGGGCCGACCCGACACCGTGGCTGCCACGCCATCCTGGACCGTGCTCACGCCGCTGTACGCCGAGGACGTCCTCTTCCCACTCGAGGCACGTGCCACCGCCGAGGCACTGGGCCTGCCTATGCCACGTGGCGACCCAGCCGCTGCCGCCGCCTCCGACACCGCACCCCACCCCTCGTCGCACGTTTCGTCACCAGCCGGCACCGGCGCCCTGCCCGACCTCCTGACTGAGACCGAGGAGCGCGTGAGTCTCATGGCCTACCTCCGCTCCATGTTCCCCAAGGACTGGGAGAACTTCAAGGAGCGACTGGGTGCGGAGCTGGGCGGAGTGCAGCTGGCCGCAGCCACCGAGGCCGACTTTGCGGCGGGCGGCCCCTTGGCGGAACACGGCCTGGCTCTGCAGCTGTGGGCGAGCTACCGCGGGCAGCTGCTAGCACGCACGGTGCGCGGCATGGCGGCGTATGGCAGCGCGCTGAGGGTGCTGGCGGCGCTGGAGGCCCCGCGGCCGCCCTGCAGCAGCCGGCGCCAGCACGCTGCGGAGGTGGAGGACGTGGTGGGCGGCAAGTTCTGCCACGTGGTCGCGAGCCAGCTGTACGGACGGCACCGCCGCTCACCACACCTGCGCGAGCGCTGGCTGGCAGAGAGCACGGACGTGCTGCTTCAGGCCAACCCGCACATGCGTGTGTCCTACCTGGACGTCGTGCACCAGGGCCCCAAGCAGGGCAAGGGCCAGCAGCACCAGCAGCAGCTGCAGCTGCCGCAGCACTTTGCGGTGCTGATCCGGGGCCGGCAGCCAGGCAGCGAGGGCCGCTGGGAGAGCTTTCAATCGCACGGCGGAGCCGGGAGTGATGCTGGCGGCGTGACGGCGGGCGGCGCTGTGCGCGGCGCGAGCAGGGGCAGGACTGAGGAGCTTTACCGCGTGCGGCTGCCCACCAACCGCTTCTCCTCTCGCGGCGTCATCCTCGGCGAGGGCAAGCCCGAGAACCAGAACCACGCCGTCATCTTCTGCTTCGGCGAGGCGCTGCAGACCATCGACATGAACCAAGACAACGCGCTGGCGGAGGCGCTCAAAATGAGGAACCTGCTGAAGGAGCTGCGGCCGGAGGCAGTGAGCCGCCCGGCGCAGAAGGCCGCGGCGGCGCTGCAGGAGGCGGTGGCGCTGGCGGCGGCCGATGGGCTGCCGGCATCACACCGCGTCGGCAGCGCCACCAGCAGCAGTGCGGACACTGGCGGGCCCTCAGGCGCCGCAGCGGCCTCCGGAGCGGTCGCCCTGCCCGCTGCGTCCGAGTACCGGCGGCTGCTGAGTGAGCTGCGCAACGCCGAGCGGCCCGTGGCGGTTGCGGGCTTCCGGGAGTGGATCTTCAGCGACAAGGCGGGGGCGCTGGGTGCGTTCGCCGCCAGCGCCGAATTCGCGTTCGGGACCATCGTGCAGCGGACCATGGCCTACCCCGCCGCCGTGCGCCTGCACTACGGCCACCCCGACCTCTTCAACAAGATCTTCGTAATGACGCGGGTTAGTAATGAGGCGTTGTGCAGTGGGTTAGGGCGAGGCGTGATGAAGGGCTGTTTCGCCTCGAGGGCCGCGGCGCTGTGCATGCCCTTAGCCTCGCATCTGCTGATACACACCCCTTTCCCTTGTGCCTTTTCAACACACACAGGGCGGGCTGTCCAAGGCCACTCGGCAGCTGCACGTGTCTGAGGACATCTTTGGCGGCATGAATCATACACTGCGCGGTGGCCAGATCAAGTACCGCGAGTACATCAGCTGCGGCAAGGTGTGTTCGTGGGTGCATGGGAGGCGGGCGTGAGACATCGGGCGAGTGTGCAGCGTCTTCCCGTCCAAACTGTCGTCACGGTATGGCCCCTTTGCCCCTTTGCTCCTGCTTACGCCACCTTATGCTCTTCTTTCCTCATCTACCTCCCAGGGCCGTGACATGGGCTTTGACTCCATCAACGCCTTCGAGGCCAAGATCAGTTCGGGATTTGGCGAGGTGTCCCTCAGTCGCGACCTGCTGCGCCTGGCCACCCGCGTGGACCTGTGGCGCTGCCTGCACCTGTACCACTCGCTGGTGGGGAACTACATCAACACCTGGCTCGTCATGGGCTCAGTCTACGCACACATCTACGCGCTCGTCTTCTTCGCGCTGGCCCAGGCCGCCGTCTACCGCGTCTTCGTCTACTACCCCTCCCCGCCGCCGCCGCCGCCCGGAACGCCGCTGGTGCCCGTGGGCCCGGCCGGCGCGCCGCCGCCGCCCGCCGGCACGCTGAAGGAGGTCCTTGCGTACGACACGATCCGTGTGGAGCACGTGCTGCAGCTGGGCCTGCTGTCGCTGCTGCCGTACATTGCGGAGGTGGCGCTGGAGCAGGGGCTGGTGCGCGCGCTGCTGGCGGCGCTCGCGCAGCTGGTCAGCGGCTCCTTCAGCTTCTTCATCTTCAAGCAGCAGACCACCGCCGCCTCGCTGCACTCCTCAGTCATGTACGGAGGAGCCTCCTACATCGCCACCGGCCGCGGCTTCTCCATCACGTCCTCATCCTTCCTCAACCTCTTCGCAAACTACGGTCGCTCGCACATGGCTCTGGGCTTTGAGCTGGCAGCGCTGGCCATTGCGCTGGCAGCCACAAACGACTGCGCGCGCTGCTCGTACGGCGGGCTGACGTGGGGCACGTGGCTGGCGGCGGTGAGCCTGGTGTTTGCGCCGTGCTGGTTCAACCCCATGGCTTTCTCGCCCGCCAAGGTGCGGCGCGACATGCACGCCTTCGCCGCCTGGCTGCGTGGCGAGGTGGACAAGGAGCTGGGCTGCACCTGGGCGCAGTGGCACAGGCGGCAGCTGGCGCCGGCGCGCGGCGAGGCGGCGGCGGGCGGCGGTCAGACCGACCGGTGGCTCAACGTGCTCCAAAACCTGATGCTGCGCGCATTCCCGCCCGCGCTGCTGACGGTGGCGGCAGCCTCCCGGCTCAACCTGCGCCTAGACAAGCTGCCTGGACTGCCGGCGCCGCTGCGAAGCGCCTCGGCCCTGTTCCTGATCGCAAGCGCTGGGCTGTGGGCGGTTCTGATCTCGGCAATGGGCGCGTCCCGGCGCTTTGCGGCGCTGTCGGACCGGCGGCGCTGGCGTCTGTGGTCGTTCTGGGTGGGTGTCTCCGGCGTGTCGTGCGCCGTGCTGTTTCTGGTGGGCCTGTCCCGCTGGTACTCGGGCTCGGGCCTCAGCAACCTGTGCCTCCTGGTCTACGCCAACGCGCTCCTGGCCACGGCCGTGCACCGCGGACTGGAGGCCGTGGCACCGCGCTCCTGGACCGGCGCGCGGCGGCTGGTGGACGGCGGCCACATGCTGCTGGACTGCTGCGTGGGCTGGGCCGTGCTGGGCATGCTGGGCGCGCTGAGCCTGCTGGGCTTCGTGGGGCGCGTGCAGACCATGCTGCTCTTCAACGTGACTTTTGCGCGCTCCGTCAAGCGGGGCAGCCTGGTCAAGACCATCGGCACCGCCAAGACGGGCGGCGGGCAGCAGCAGGGCACCACCGCCATTGTGGGGATGGTGCTGGATCAGGGAGATGCGGCCGGGGCACATGTGGGCGAGGCGGAAGCGGAGGTTGCGGGCGGGGGTGCCGCGGGTGCGGGCGGCAGGACGTCGGCGGTGGCGGTGGCTGGGCGGAGGCTTAGGACTGGTGGCAGGCGCGGCAGCATTGGGCCGGACCGCGTGTGAGGCGGCTAGCAGTAAAACCGAGCTCCCAATTGTTAGTTGTACATACAGTAAGCAACGGTCAGGAGCATTGCCGGGTAGGGTGGCACACCGGTTGCAAATGGTATAAACACCAAGCACATTGATCCATGTACATGCAGGCTGTGACGTAAATGCCTAATCACTACTTCATCCAACATTCGTGTGAGGGTTCGGGTGGCAAGCAGTTTCCCTGCATCTGGGGTGATGTTCCAGTATCATATTGTTGAGTGCCTGGTAGTGCGCGAATCTGTTTGCTTGCCAAAGACTATGCACATTCCCTTTGTGATCTTCATGCACGCAACTCATGTGTGGGGGCTTAACATGTTATGGCTGGGGTAGGTTGTTGCAGGTATGCATGGCAACGGTGCGTTATGTTGGCGGGGTGTGCGGTGTGTATTGATGTGTTTTGATGTGTTACTGGTTGCAGGGTAGTGTAATACTAGAGGTCCAAAACTGCACCGTTACAAGTAGCATTTGGGGTGCAGGGCGGCGTAGTGCTTACTGAATGCCGCGATTGCAGCAGGGGGCCGGGGGCGGGCCGGAAGGGACTACCATTGAAGAACGCATACGGTGTGGCGTGGCTGAAGGGCCTAGCTAATCACCGACTGCAACACTTTGCGGCGGCGTCCCGCGCAAATGAAGCAGCCTGCCTCGGTGCGACAAGGTAAGAGCTTTGTGATTGTGGCATTCCACCATAGTGCGCGATGTACGTGAATATGAACTAAAGATGCGTCATGGACGAGAAGGCAGGTAGACATTGGCGGAGACAGCTTCATTATTGACAGGATAACCATCAAGTGACCCGCGTATGGAGTAGCTAGCGGATTGGAGAGGTGCTGACTGGTGAGCGGCTGCAAGGCTGCGTCTCACGCGAAGTAAGCCACCGCGTGTCGGTGTGTGCTTTCTGCCGACTGTGCACACCAGGATTAAGTTATCATCATGTTGGTCGCATTATTCCAACTATTACATGACTCATGTGGCTTTGCTCACCCGAATCGGCCAGCACACCGCAATGCTGGTGGCTGGTTATGCTTAGCTCTCTGGCCCAGCACGCCGCCTGGCAGCGGCTTTTGCCGTACGGCAACCATCATACATATAGTGCGCGTCAGCCATTGAGTACTTGCAGTGCCAGCTGAACACTCCCTGTGCCCTTGCACCCGGCGTGTTGCTGGTAGCTCTTAAGACAAATCCTGTACGTAACCTCACACTTGTCGATACGTACCGTACCTTCGACCCCAACCAGACACCTTCATCATTCAAGGGGCTGGAAGCTGTACAAGACCCTATCAGCGGCCTGGACCCCTTATCACTACGTACCCAAGGGTAACCCCGTCACTACCACTTCATGAATGGGCAACAATCAGTCCGCGCTTTCCAGCAGCACAATCAATCAAGGCCAGCGTGTGTTCCAAGCGTCGAAGCACACTGCGCGGCTCCGAACCAACAACGTATAAATACTACCATATACAAACATATAAAACGCTGGGGCAAACCCCTGAAACCGCATGAAGGTTCTATGAAGGGCATACTGCAATTATTTCCCCCGAGACTGCGCGCAAACCACATACCTTATCTTAAGCATTAGGCCAGCCACATGGCAGTCCTGGTCAACTCAAATCATGCTATCTTGTGATGCTGCCTTAACGCACGTACATCAGCATGCATGTGATTGCGACAGCGATCAGGGCGCCCCAGGCGCTGGACAGCGGACGGGGAGATGCGGCGCCGGCTGCCGGCGGTGGAGGCACCGCGCCGCCGCCGCTTTGGGTGTTAGGGTCGGTCGTGGTGGAGGGTTGGGGGCGGGGCGGGCTCGGTGGGCGCGGGCTCGGCGGCCGGGGGCTGGGTGGCTTGGGGGCTGTCGGTGGGTTGTTGGGAGGAGTGGGGCTGGGGGGCTGGGGGCTGGGCGGCGAGGGGCTCGGAGGTGGGCTGGGTGGGCTCGGCGGAACTGGCGCAGGGCTTGGCGGACTGGGGGGCGCGGGCGGTGGGCTTGGTGGCGCCGGCGGTGCGGGGCTGGGAGGTGGGGGACTGGGAGGAGACGGGGGTGCCGGGCTCGGAGGTGCAGGGCTGGGAGGCGCAGGGCTGGGTGCGGGGCTGGGAGGTGCAGGGCTGGGAGGCGCCGGCGATGGTGGCACGGGGCTGGGCGGGGGTGGCGGGGGTGAAGGCATCTGGCGAAGCTGCACAGCCACGCTCAGCGCCGGCACGGTAGCAGGCACCCCGACCTGGATAGAGATGATGCCCGCCGCGAAGGGCAGGTACAGCGCGCCAGCAGCGCTGACGTTGACGGTGGTGGCAGCAGCGGTAGAAGTGCCTTGCAGCAGGCTCCGGCGGTGGCGCCCGGCGGCGGGCGGCTGGAGGGTGACACGGATGTTGGGCGTGGTGGCTGCGCCGCCGGCCCCACGTTGCATGGTCACGTTATACCAGCCAGCCGGCAGCACGCGCCCGGCAGCAAACGCATAGCTCGGCAGCTCCACCATAAAACCGTCTGTGGCGAAGGCTGGGGGCATGGCGGACACGTCCCAGCCAAATGACCAGTCCAACAGCACGCCTCCGGCCTGCTGCTCAGGCGTCTGCTCCGAGGGCAGCACGACGTTGGGAATGGAGTGGCAGAGGCTCATAAGACGGCTGGTGTTGACGAAGCCGGGCGTTGAAGGCGTGAGGTGGATGGGCGCGGTGTTGGGGAGGACGGCTGAGTCGCACGCGTCGAATGAGGCAAAGGCCTCCAGGCGGAGGGGCTGTCGCGAGCCGTCACCAGAGACCAGCACGGGAAGGCCTGAAGAGGCGGTGGCAGTGGTGGCAGCCGCAGGGACGGGGAGGGTTGCCACCACGCCGGGTGTCAGGAGCGCTGCCCCGGAGGGGTCCCAGGCCAACAGCTGGGCGGCAGGGTCTGTGGGCGCCGTGAACACCAGCGTGTAGCGGGCGACGGTGATGTTCATGGGCGTGGTCGAGGGCAGGAGGTAGGCGCAGCCGCCTTCGATGCCAGCGGCGGCGGGGTCGACAGTGGCGGTGAGGTTGGCGCTGGAGGTGTTGTTGTAGGGCATCATGACGACCGCCCAGCTATCCGTAGGGAAGATGGCTGGGAGGGGAGAGGAGGCTGGGAGGCAGAACTGGCTCATGGGTGGTGCTGGGGAGGGAGGGCTGGGAGATGGCGGGGCGGGGCTGGGAGGGCTGGGCGAGGGCGGCTTGGGGCTGGGCGGCGCGGGAGAAGGTGGTGCTGGGCTAGGCGGGTGTGGGCTAGGGGGCGCTGGGCTGGGGGGCCGGGGCGAGGGCGGGACGGGCGAGGGAGGCGCCGGGCTTGGGGGCGCCGGCGAGGGCGGCCGGGGAGAAGGCGGCGCCGGTGACGGGGGGCGAGGACTGCGGGTGAGGAAGCGGGCAGGCGGAGGTGAGGTCAATCCAGAGACTGGTGGAGCAATACATGCATGCGCCCGAGCCTCGCACTCAAGTACCGCAGCGTCCTATGCCATATGTTGCCGCTCTCACCTGGGAGGCACCGGCGGCGCGGGGCTGGGTGGGGTGGGCGGTTTGGGTGGCAGCGGCGGGCTGTTATCACGGATGATCTGCACAGCGGCCGATTGCGGAGATGTGCCCGCAGGCACGTAGAACGTGAACTCAGCAGTCGAAGCAGAGCCATTGAAGCTCGACGGGTCCACACGCATGGTTGTGGCTTTGAAGTCGACCAGGAAGTCGCAGGCAGAGTCTCGGAGGGTAACTTGAATGGCGAATGCATCTCCAGGTGAAACGGCCCGCGTCAGCACGACATCGTGGAGTGAAGACGTTGGCAGGGACGTGGCGAAAGCGGGCAGATATGCCCACAGGCCGGTGACGTTGAAAGGAGAGCCCAAGCTCGTCAAGTTGAATGCAAACGAGAATGATGTGCAGACGCGACCGCCACAATCGGCCGACGGGTTGGGGCGGGTGACACACGCGAAACCGTCCAGCATGGCGGTCATATCGGGACTCGAGTAGAAGAGCATTGGCGTCTGTGCGGGTGAGATGCAAGTCACTGTTGCAGCACCAGATGGCGAGATTCGTAGGGAAGCGCCGAGAAGAAGGGCGAAAGTCGCGATGGCTCCAGCGCGTGGGGCCATCCTTCGCGCCATCCTGCGAACCCTTTGGTCCAACAGGCAGCGCTCAGTTGAGCTGAAATGTATACGTAGGGTTATGTTTAGCACTAATCGAAGGTAGCTGGCAGAAAGCGTTACGGACAGACGGAGCGCCGTTAATGTCAACTGTCTAAACAAGTGATTGCAGCTGGGCGCTATTATCCTGATGTCTCTGCTGCTCTGCGCCTATTACTTTATACGGAACCGATGTCTGGATGGTAGCCAGTAGCGGTTGTGCATGGCGACCTGACTCCTCGTCCTGTCGCCGACACGACATGTCTTGTTCAACAACGCGTCGGCCGTCCTCTTTTCAGTCGGCATATAACATAAGTGCATCACGTGACTGGGCAGTATCGTCTCTGCTCAGTATGCGCATACGGTGCACAAATCTGTGCGCGAACGCGTCATGTCCCACACCGGTCCTCAGGGGGGTCCTATCCTGTCCTACCGATCCTAGCCCGTTGCGGCCGCTGCCACATACCAAGTCTACAGTTAACCACCAACCGCCATCGCCACCACCTAGCCTCTTGCAAGTCGCGCACGTTCCCGCGCACCTCCTCCACTCTTCTTGTCCGTCTAGCACCTAAGCTATCCTGCTTCTAACTCGAAGAACCTGCATGTGCTATCATCAGTGCCTGCCTACTCGTCTGGGCCTATGCTACGACTCCTGTTAATCTCCGCATCATGCCCCGACGTCCGACCGGCCGCTGACCTGCTCCGCCTCCGCACGCAGCATGTCCACGGTCCGTGCCAGGTCCTCATCAGGGTCGCCCTCATCCATCTCGCGGTCCCCGCCGCCATCCCTGTTGCTACCGCCGCCTCCGCCAGCACCGCGACCGTCATGTGCCGCTTCGTACCTCGCGCTCCTGCTGCCACCCTGCTGTTGCTGCTGTTGCTGTTGCTGTTGCTGCTCGCGATGCTTGTGCCGCTGCTGGTGCTGGTGCTTCTGCTGCTGGTTCTGTTGCTGCTGGTTGTGACGTATCTGGTTGTGATGCTGCTGGTACTGATTTTGGTGCTGTGGCTGTTGCTGATGCTGCCAGGAGCGGTGAAGCGGCTCGCCAACAGCCGTGGTGTCCGCCGCCGAGCCTGCCGCCGCCGGACCCTGCTGGCCACCGCCCGCCGCGCCTGCGGCGCCCGTGGGGCGCTGCCGCCGCATGAAGGCCAGGCCGCGCTTCTGCCCGTGCATCAGCGGCGGCGCGTAGCCAGGCGGCGGCGGGCCGCTGGCGGTGTGTGCGTGACTGTGCTGCTGCAGGTGCGGATGGTCGGGGCCGGCAGGCGGGAGCACCGCGGGCTCGGGCTCCCGCGGCGGGCGGTGTGCAGGGCGCTGGCCGGGGTTCTTGGGGTGCAGCAAGTGCACACGCGGCGCCGTAGCAGCCTGCTGCTGTTGCTGTTGCTGCGAGCTGGTGGAGGGACCGGGCAGGCTGATGGCAGCCGCATCGCTGGCAGCGCGGCTCTGCGTCTCGCCATTGCGAGAGGAGGACACAGCCGGCGCAGCAGGTGGCTGCGCCTGCTGCTGTGACTGCTGCTGCTGCTGCTGCGACGTCTGGGACAGCCGTGCGAACTGCGACGACTGTGGTTGTGTAGCCCCGTCAGCGCCTGGCCCTGATGCAGCCGGCGGCACCTGTCCGACAACAGACGGTGCCTGGCTGGGAGCAGGCCGGAACGCGCCGCCGCAGCCACCCGTGGTGTCGCTGTCACTAGCCCCTAGCCCTGGCGGCACGCGCCCCGGCTGCCAGGACGCAGGTACGTAGGCCACTGCCGGCTGCCACTCATACCGCTGCTGCCGCGCCTGCACCGGCAGCGCGACCTGATGCAGCTGCAGCTGCTGCTGCTGCTGCTGCTGCTGCTGCTGTAGCGGCAGCGGCGGCAGTGGTGGCGCCTGTGGCGGCTGCGATGGCGGCCACACCTGCTCTTGTTGCGGCGCCGCCTGCTGCTGTGGCTGCTGCTGTGGGTGCGTCTGGTTGGCATACGGGGCGGTGGGCGGGCGAGGACCCAAGTCCGATTGTGCAGGCCGTACGTGTGCGGGCGCGCACGCATGGCTTGCGTGCAGCTGCTGGGGCTGCGGGGGCTGCCCGTCCTTTTGCGGTGGCTGCTGCTGCGGCGGCGGCTGGGATGCTGGAGCGGCGCCGGTCCGCTCATCCTGCTGCCCCCGGGCTGCTTCCGGCTGCGGCGCTGCGCTGACATGCCAGTCCAGGGGCTGAAGCTGCTGCAGCGAGCGCATCGGCGGCTCCTGTTGCTCCCGCTGCCGCTGCGCCGGCGGCTCCTGTTGCTCCCGCTGCCGCTGCGCCGGCGGCTCCCAGCGGACCCGCTCTCTCTGCCGGGCCGGCTGGCGTTGCTGCTCCTGCGCCCTCGTGTCGGAGTAGGGGCCGCGCCCCCGTCGCGCCGCGCCTCCCTCTCCCTCCCAGCCGCCACCAGCCTCCCACCGCTCGCGCTCACTGAACCCATCCGCCTCCCGCCATCCGCCATCGACGGCCCGGCCCGACCGGTCCTGCCGGCCGGACGCCTGGCCGCCCCACTCCGGTGCGGCTCCACCCGCAGCTGCCGCCGCCTTCTCCTGCCGCCGCCTGTCCAGCTTCTCCTGCCGCTTCGCCTCGTCGTACATGCGGTTGAACTGCCGCCGCTGCGACTTGGTCAGCCGCACGGCTTCGAACCCGCCTTCGCCGTCGCCGCCACTCCCACCACCGTCAGGGCCACCGAACATCGAGGCAAATATGTTGGCCGCAAACTCGGCCCGAGCTCGGTCAAGCTTGTCCTTTTTGGGCTCATACTTGCTCACGCCGCCGCCGCCGGTGCCACCACAGGCGCCACCAGGCCAGCCGTCCTCCTGCGGTGTACCCTGCTTGCCGTGGCGCCCTGAGCGGCCGTGGGGGCCGGCGCCACCGCCGCCGCCGCGACCGGGCCTGGCGCCACCGCCCGAAGCTGCAGGCGGCCCCATGCTGAGCACCGCGTCAATGTCGTACATGGGCTCCGACTCCTCCTGCTGCTCCCGCGGCTCCACCTCCATACCATCCGCCTCCACAGCCTCCCGGCCCGCCGCCTGCAGGCGCCGATGCCACGGCTGGCCGGCGCCACCCCTGTCGCCGGCGCCCCAGTCGCGGGCACCCCTGTCGCCGGGTGCTGCATGGTGTTGCTCGTGGCCTCCTCGGTACCGGCCATGCTGCCCCTGCTGTCCGTGCTGCCCGTACGCATTACCGTGCGGACCGCCACGCCGATTCCCCCAATCATCAGGGCCGCCCTGCCTGTCGCCGCCGCGCTCAACACGCTCCCTGCGTTCGCCCCGGTCGCTGCGGTCCCCGCCGCGATCACCGCGATCACCCGCGCCGCCCGGGGCATCGGCCGCGGCGGCGCCGGCATTACCGGAGCCGGATAGGTCGGCTGTCTCGGGCGGCGGCGGCCGGTTGTCCAGCCGCGCTGCCCGCCGCGCGCGCTCCAACACCTGCAACCGCGCCGCCTCCTCCTCCTCTTCCTCACGCGGACAGCGGCCGTCACTGCTGCCCGCCGCGTCACACGACGCCGACGCAGCCTCGCCCGCCCCCGGTGGCTCAGGCAGAGCCCCGTCTTGGCCCGGCGAGCGCGCCTGCACGGCCCCATCGCCGCCGGGCAGCTCGCCGGGCGGTGGCCGCCGTCGCGGCGCCTTGGGGCCTCGTGACCTGCAAGTCGTGAAACCAGATAGCCAGGGCATTGGGGGTTCCGACATGCATGTGGGCATGCGCGACGGCGCAGGGCACGGACTGAGGCAAGCAGATGCAGCAAGCGCGGACCGTGCCCTGGCAATCCAAGAGGACGAGCCCAACCTCCGCAGTCCCCCCTCCAGCATCGCACCCTGGGCCAGCCTCGTCGTGCTCGCCGTCGCCGCCCCGGCCCCGTTTGCCGCCAGGGCCGCCCGCGCGCGCCCCTCCAAAGCCCTCCACAGCGGCATGGTGGCGGTCCCGCGGCGGTGTCACCAGCGCGGCCCGGGCGCCGTGCACCGACGCGCCGCGGGCTGTTGGGCTGACCTGCCTGCCCCCTAGCACGGCTCCCTCGCCGGCAGCGGCGGCGGCGGCTGCCGTCGCCGCGACGGCGGCCGTGTTGGTGCTGGCGCTGGCGGCGGGGCTAACACTCACTTCCGTGGCACCCGCGGCTCGGCGGCCAGGGCTCGTCACCCGTGGCCCTGCGGGCGGAGACGCCACTGCGCCCACCGCCTGGTCAGACTCCAGGCCACCCAGGTCCACACCCGCTTTCGCTGCCACTGCGGCGGCGGCTCCGGCGGAGGCGAATGCGCCCAGACCGTCGGCCGCCGCTCCACCTGCAGCGTCTGCCGTGGCGTCTGCGCCAGCTGCAGCCTCCTGCTCCTGCTGGCGCCGCAGCCGGTCCCTTCGCTTGCCCTCCTTCTCCTTGCCCTTCTCCTTGCCCTTCTCCTTGTCTCGCTCTCGCTCCTTGTCTTTGTTCCTTTCTTTGTCCTTGACTTTCCGCTCCTTCTCCTTTTCCTTGCCATGGCGGCCGTTGCCGGGCGCCCGTGGTGACTCCGCGGCAGCCTCCGCCGCCGTCTCGGCCTCGACATCCGCCCCTGCCTCGGCCTCAGCTGCCGCCGCGTCCGCGGCTTCCTTTGCTCGCACCTTCCGCGGTTTCCGAGGCTGCTGCTGCTGCGCCTCCTGCCGCGCCGCAATCAGCCTGTGGCCGGCACACAAAGCAGGCAGCGCAAGGTCGCAACCTACACCCGCCGCTCACATGGGCATCTGTACCTGTCAGCGACCACGGAGACCCACAAGCAGCCAGCCGTTCTTGCTTCCTCCTCAGGCCCCTGCCCCGTGCCGCCACGCACCTCTCCTGCAGCTCGGCGTGCACGGCTCGCAGTGTGAGGTACTGCTGGCTGCACTGCGCTTGCAGCGCCGCCAGCCGCGCCTCTGCCTCGCACACCGCCTGCTCCCGCTCCAAAGCCTGACAACGCAGCCGAGGGCGACACGTGTCAATGGGAGCGGCAGTGCACCGGTAGCAAACACGTCTACAAGCCAACGGCTCCTTATCGATCATGGCAGCGCGTCACCGGCAGCATAATCACTGCCCCCAATCCCTTTCCGGCACCTGGCGCTCTCGCTCCGCCAGTTCATCCGCCTGGCGCCCCAGCTCCGCCGCCCGCGCCTCTTGCCGCTGCTGCTCCACGCGTGCTGCCTCCGCCAGCTGCAGAAGCTCCAGCTGCTGCTGAGACAGTAGCGCCTGCTGTTGTGCCGCCTGCCGCTGAAGCACGGCGAGGATGGAGTCGGGGCTGGGCGCGGGTCCTGACCCCGGCACTGCTGGCGGCTGGACCGCCACTGGCACCACGAGCGCCGTTGCCCCGGTCCCCGAGACTTGCAAGCCGCCGCCGGTCGTGCACCCCTCTACCATGCCGTCCTTCGCGGACATGTTGTTGGCGCTAGCTAGGGTCTACGGTGGCCGGTGCCGTCGGCAAATTGCAGCGCATTCCTATTTGTACACTACGGTAGGGCGGGAACTATTTGTAAAGAAGTCATGCGAATAATAAAATGATAATTGCGTGGATTGGGTCCACGGGTAGCAGCCAGAGTTGGCGCGGAACAGCGGCTGAGGGCTGCCCGCACATGCACGCGCCCGCCTTGCTTTGTCTATGTTCTCTTACAAACGCAGTAAAAATGGTTGTTGGCATCTAGCGCCAGCACCGCCGGCACCGGAATGAGTGAGGCTGGCACCGGAATGACCATCGACCAGCGCATGCTGTGCCCTGTGCCCTCCTGTGCCCACCCCGGCGTCCCGGCGAATCACCCGAGTGCTGTCGTAACGCGCAAGGTATCGCTCCAAACTGAAGCTATGCAACATTGCACGCCATGTATGTGCCTCCAAACCCTGCACCACACATCAGGTCGTGAGCGGGCAGGGATGCCCCCGTGCGAAAGTGGACCCCACTTACGGTGAAAGTACCTAATGCTAAATGCATACCGATAGGATGATGGATTGACGACGCAATTAGCTGTGACCCCGAAGTTAGGCTCAGTTGGGGATGCCGGAGGTTGCACCCGTGCGCATGTGTCGATGGGCTGACAGCGGCGCGCCTTCCGGGGTCTTCTGAGACGCAGCCTTTTCCAACACGCTAATCGAGTGGGCCCGCGCTGTGCTTGAATGTCTCGGTTGGGGCAGTCCATGGTGATCCTACCAGTCCCTCATAGCGCCCCCCGCGCTCTCCCAGCCCCCGACCCCCGTTGACTTCTTCGCGGTATCCTGAAAGCGGCTGCGCTATAAGGACGAGAGCGTGGGGCACAAGTGGGGGATAGGGTTTGGTTTGGGGCTGCGGAAGAGTTTGAAGAGTTTCACAGCATATCAGGCTCAGCTGGGCTCAGCTGCCCGGGCTGGCTCAGGTATTGGGCAGTGGAGCTGGAGGCATGGCTTCAGCAGCAGCTGGCAGCGGAGAAGGACAACACCGTCCGCCGCCATCTTGCAAGAAGATGGCGTGCACTGGAACCGTGACTGGAGCCAGCGGCCACGGGCTTGCAGGGGCTTGCTGGTGCGCTACCCTGACGCCGAGTTCTGCTTCAAGACCAACACCGGCTACTAGCCTACTACAGGGCGACAGCGGGTGGGCGCTCGCTGTACAAGGTCCGGGAAAGGCCTTAGGTGGCCATGAGTGCGGGTTGGGTTGGTGGGGAAGGCGTGCCCAAAAACGCTTTTCCGGATGAAATTATTCCGCCGGGATGCTGAAAGTCGTTCGGTATTTTCGCTTTCCCTGTTGAGCTTTTAATCCGTCATTTCCCTGTTGACTATCACAGCGTTGCGGCGCTCTGCTAGGCTGGCTTGCAGGAGCAAGCTGCAACGACTGCGCTGACCCCTCTACTAAGTGTGCCGAGTCCTAATACAATCGTCAATTGGTTAGACAAGCAGGAGGGATACTTCGAGCCCTGCCGGTGAGGCTGCAGTGTGGAACTGTGCCAGTTTCGCTTGATGGTTGTCGCGGGGCCTTGTAGAGCTGGTGTCTGTTCGATGGCTCCATGTAACATGCTGTACATGGTGGATGAAAAATGCCCATGCTCGCTGTTGCGTGATCGTTGGTAAAACGAGCCCTGCATTCTTTGTCACACAACACACGTAGGGCGAGCGTTGCGAACGGTCTGAAATATGAGGAGGCTGTTTAAAGGCCTCTTTGGCAAGGTCGATGGGCAGAACCAGAACCTGCCCAAAATTCGGGTGGGTGTCTGCGCGATGGACAAGAAGGCGCGCAGCAAGCCGATGAAGGAGATTTTGGAGCGCCTGACGGCATGGGGCGAGTTCGAGGTCGTTATTTTCGGCGACGACGTCATCTGTGAGAAGCCAACGGAGGAGTGGCCTCACGTCGAGTGCATGCTGTGCTGGCACTCTGACGGCTTCCCGCTCAAGAAGGCACAGGAGTACATCCTCAACCGGCGCCCTTTCCTGGTCAACGACGTCTTCATGCAGGTGGGCGGGTTTGGGAGCCCAGGCAGTTTGAGGTGGATGGGGGTGTCAAGCGGCACACCCCTGCCGGCCTAAACCAACACGCTCTCCTGCCACAGGCACGATTGCCCCGACGGTTCTTGATTGTTAGCCCGCTTGCATGCCTCCTTGTGAGCCTGTACCCTTTCTAGCTGACCTTGTAAACCCCCGCAGGGTGCGGCACGTACGCCGTCGGCGCTGTCTTTTGCCACTGCTTGACGTGCCGCGGCTACTGCTGCTACTGGTGCCTGTAGGACGCGCTGCTTGACCGGCGGCGTGTGTACAAGATGCTGGTGGAGAAGAACATCCCGGTGCCGACCCACATCATCGTGGAGCGCGATGGGCTGCCGGAGGGTGAGAGGAGTTTGCGGCTTTGGGACTCGGGAATAAGTTGCGGAACGAAGGGTACTTGGCGCAGGTCAGGATGCACAACTCCATGTCAAGCGGACTGCAGGCGGATGGACGAGGGATGCAGCGAGGGTTAGAGGCCACGGTTAGGGGTGCAGGAACATGATTAGGCTGGCATCAGCAGGAGCTCCATGTGGGGCCCCGTGCACAGCCGGCACGGAACCGGCTGTTTTCGAGGCAGCACGTGACACACCGGTACCTTTACGACCCACTCCCTACCACGCCCGCACCCAGCTGCCGCCTGCCCAGTCCCACCTTATCTCTTGCTGACGCGCCCCTCCCTCTCTCTGCCTCCGCACCACCCCAACTGGGACGAACTACCCCCGCTACCCACAGGCGTGACTGACCCGCCCGGGTTTGTGGAGGACGAGGACTACGTGGAGCTCAACGGCCAGCGCATCTACAAGCCGTTCGTGGAGAAGCCCATTAGCGGCGAGGACCACAACATCTGGGTCTACTACCCGCACTCCATGGTGGGTGGCGCTAGCGCAGCGGCCAGGCTGGTCTGCTTCGGGCCCGGGAGCCGCGTTCGCAGGCATGGGGCGGGGTGTGTGTGAGGGACGCATGGCGGGGCGAAGGTTGATTGCGATGATGTTTGTTGCCAGGGTGGGCAGTGGGGCTACCATGGCGCTGGCACGGCATCGCCTCACGCGAAATGCCCGCGGCGGAAGGAGCAAAGAAGCAAAGACGCAATGAAGCAGCAGCGGCTGAGCGGGAACAGCAGCAGCGGAGGCGCAGAGCAGCTGAACGCGGCGAGGACAGGAAGTGCAGCCGATGAGATGCAACAGCGCAGGAGCATGCAGACAGAGGAGCGGAGGCTGGCAGCTCGTGTCCACAGCGGAGTTAGTACAGCGACGTCCACTACTTGAATCGCGGCGTAAACGCGTGGCGGCTGTCGGTGGGAAGCGAAGGCAGCGGCGCAGAAGCTGTGACGCATACGAGGTCCGCATCCTGGATTTTCGTCACAGGCTGCTGGGCGACGTGTACAACAAAGTGCAGCGTGCTAGGCGCGATTTACTCTGGCGCTCCGCCAGCACTTGCCCCAGAATCCCTCGCCCAGGGACGGCTCCTCTTCCCAGCTCCAACCCCATCTCACCACCGCTCTGCCCTTGGCCCCCACCCCCCGGAACTCCTCCCCAGGGCGGTGGCGTCAAGTACCTGTTCCGCAAGGTGGACGACAAGGCCTCCAAGTACGACAGCGAGCACAATGGCTGCGTGCGCCGCGACGGCTCCTTCATCTACGAGGAGTTCCTGCCCACCGGCGGCACGGACGTCAAGGTGTACACCGTGGGGCCCAGGTGCGGATCTCGGAGAGGAAGCGCGGGAAGGAAGCGGGGGACAGGGCAAGCGATGTGCGGCGTGAAGAGGGCTGGGCCCGACCAGGTTCACCGGACCGGGCGAAGGGACTGGGGCGGCGCGTGGCAGCGGCGGCTCCCGGTCGGCCGTCGGCCAACAGCACCATACAACTGCCACCAGGCTGTCTGCTGCCGTGTGGAGATGTCCCGCCCCGCCCGTCACATGCCCGGCCTCCCTCTGCAGGTACGCCCACGCCGAGGCGCGCAAGAGCCCGGTGGTGGACGGCAAGGTGCTCCGCAGCGCCGACGGCAAGGAGATGCGCTTCCCGGTGCTGCTGAGCCCGCAGGAGAAGGAGATCGCGCGCATGGTGTGCCTGGCGTTCGGGCAGAAGGTGCGTGTGGGATGCCGGGCAACCTGGGCGCGGGGGTGGGGGGGGTGGTGTCACTACCAGCCCAAACTAAACCAGACCAAGGGGCACAGCCAAAGGGCAGGCGGGCGCGGGTGCTGCGCAGCGCAGCGCGGCGGACTGGAGCGAAGGGCACGCGGAGGGGTCCGCAGGGTGCTGAGGTGTACAGCGCACCACTGCCCCCATTCCTCAGTTCTGGCGCTCTCCGTCCTGACCGCCCACAGGTGTGCGGCTTCGACCTGCTGCGCTCCGAGAAGGGCCGCAGCTACGTGTGCGACGTGAATGGCTGGTCGTTTGTGAAGAATAGCAAGAAGTATTACGACGACGCGGCCGGCATCCTGCGCTCCATCATCTTGTCCGCGCTGGCGCCACACCGGCTCAACGTGCAGCCGCACCTGCCCACCCACTCCTCCGCCACCAACCCCGACACCGGCAGCGCCGTGGTGGTGGGTGGCGGCGGGCTGGGGTGCGACGTGGGATTGCGTATCAAAGTGGTGCATACACGGCTGTTGCGTGAATTTGGGAGAGTCCGGGCCAGCAGACGCCGAGGGTGTGCATGCCCTGGATCACGTGTCGCACCAAGCACGTATGCAACCGTGCAATGAACGCCCGATACTGGGGCCCGGCACACCATTCCACCCTTTTCCCCTCGTGCTTTTTCGTCGCCATTTTACCTGACTGCCTGCGTGTGCCCTCATGCAGTCTGACGAGGAGGACGACGATGACGCGCTGGTGCCGGGCATGGACGTGAGCGAGGTGCGCCACACCGCCAAGCGCAGCCAGAAGGAGGAGCTGCGCTGCGTGCTGGCGGTGGTGCGCCACGGAGGTGCGTGGGCGGCGTGGCACGTAGGCAGGCGGCGTCGCGGGCATTTGCGGCGCCTGGGGGTAGTTCATTCCACTCCCAAAGAAAGCAAGACCCAGAACAAAAGGGCCTGGGGGCTGTGACCTGCGGGTTGTACTTGGCCCGGTCATGTACGTTCTACCGCTCACACCTGTTGAGTGCACGTGCGGCTACTGCTGCTGCTACTGCTGCTGTGCAGACCGCACGCCCAAGCAGAAGCTCAAGGTGGTGGTGACCCAGGAGCCGCTGCTGGCGCTGTTCCACAAGTACAAGGACGCCAAGGGCAAGCAGGCCAAGCTCAAGAGCCCGCTGCAGCTGCAGGAGCTGCTGGACATCACGCGCCAGTTGGTCAAGGTGAGGGGGTCCAAGGAATGGCCATGTGCGGGCTGTTGGAAGGGGAATGCCGACCGAGCGAACGACCGACTCGGGGGGCACCTGCGCTAGGGACCAGCGGCATGGACCGGCACAGAGGGGCTTGGGTATGCAGGTAAGCAGACATGGCGGCGTGTACACGGCCATGGTATTTGACCTGCTATTCTCCTGCGTCTCTTCCTGCACCAGGACTTTGAGCGGCGCGATGACGAGAAGGAGGGCGGCGTGCCGCCTCTGGGCGACGAGGCAAAGGAGGCGGCGCAAGAGGTGGGTGTCGGGGTCATCGGTACCGGTATTGGGAATGTCACCCAGCAAGATGGGCGATAGCGGGCCGCTTGAAGCGCTCAAGCCTCTTCGGGTGCGTCGTCCACGTGTTTGCCAGTCGCCGCCACGTCCACGTGGCACGCGCCGTCGTCAACCGCGGTACCCGCACCGCCCTCGGCGCAGGTGCGCGGCAAGCTGCGCATCATGCAGACGGTGCTGGAGAGCGGCGGCCAGTTCAGCGGCATCAACCGCAAGGTGCAGATCAAGCCGCTGCGCTGGGGCGTGGCGCCCCCCGCAGCTTCCGCCAGCGACGGCGTGGCCTCGCCCACTGCGGCGGCGGCGCCGGTGGCGCACGCGGGCCCCATTGCGGGCGCGGGCGGCTCCATGGAGATGCTCACAGGGCTGGGCTCAGGCATAGGTGCGTGCCGGCTGGCTGGCTGGCGGGTGTGGCTGGCTCGCTAGCGGCGGGTGGTGCACCTTCGGCAGCCGGGGCGTGCAAGGGCAGGGTTTGCATGCCTGCTGTTGTTCCGTGTGCACGCCAGTCGGGTCACGCACATTACGGTATGCAGCTGGTTTAAGGGTAAGAAGCCACCTGCAGCTTCGGTCACACGTTGCCTGCCCGCCAGCCTTTTAAACTCCTACACCATCCTCCACCTCCCCCAGACGTGGGCTCCTCCTCCATGGCCACGCTGCACAACTCGCCGTCCGTGGGCGGCGCCGTCAACGCCAGCAGCAGCGCCGGGCAGCCGGTGCTGGAGGAGGGGCTGCTCATCCTCAAGTGGGGCGGTGTGCTCACGCACGCGGGCCGGCAGCAGGCGGAGGACCTGGGCAAGATCTACCGCATGGTCATGTACCCTAGGTGCGGGCTTGTGTGTGGGGTGGGGTGGGGTGGGGGCGGCGTCACATTCGTGATAAGACACAAAAGGACATCGGGGCGTGGGCGTGGGAGGGCCGTGGGGTGGGAGCCGGCACGGAGGCAAGTGCGGGGCAGGGGCCGTACGCTGGGACCAACTCAAACCGCGCGTAATGCTGGTGCTGAGGGCTGCGGTGTGTAAAGAATTTGCGCTTGCCGCCCTTCGCCATCACAGCGGTGGTAACGGGCTGCTGCGGCTGCACTCCACCTACCGCCACGACCTCAAGATCTACTCGTCAGATGAGGGCCGCGTGCAGGTGCGGGCCGCGCGAGCCCAGGGCTTCAGACTGTCGGGCGGTTGAGAGCGGGGCTTGGCATCGGCGCGGATGCATGGATTGGGAACAGGTATCAAGAAGAGGCACTAGGCGGCTCTGCCATGCCCACCCGCGCCTCCATCCGCCAACTCTTTGCCCGCCAGACCTCTGCCGCCGCCTTCACCAAGGCGATGCTGGACCTGGAGGGTGCCAGCCTGACGCCCATCCTGGTGTCGCTGGTGAACAAGGACGCGTCCATGCTGGAGGCGTTTGGCAAGGGCGCCAGCGACGACATCGCTGAGGCCAAGGAGGCGCTGTACCAGGTGAGCGAGAGGGGTCAGGCCGTGGGGCCAGGCCGTCGCCGGAGGACCAGGGCAAGCTCCTGTCACGTCTTGGTGTGTCATGCCGCAAACTGCTCACAGACTGCTTCACGCTTTATAGTCATGAAAATCAGCAAGGCTCAACCAACGAATGACGCAGGCGATGACTTGGGATCCAGAGAAGCCCGGTGATAAGCCGCTGGCCGTCAGCAAGCTGTCGCACACGCCCATGATCAGCCCGCCGCTGTCGCCCAAGGTCAGCCGTGCCTCCTCCTTCGCCGCCAAGAGCGCCGGCGGCGTCGCCGCCGCGGCCGCAGCGGAGGTGTCGTCGCTTCAGACCATGTCCAGCGTGGAGGCTGCGGCCACAGCCAGTGTGCCGCCGTCGGTGTCGCCGGCCGCCGCCAACCCGACGGTGCTGCCGGTCCTGCAGCGCATGATTGAGCGCCTGGCCGGTCTGAAGGCGGCGGCGCGCGAGCGCATGGCAGAGCAGCAGAAGGAGGCGGAGCGCGAGCGCGAGCGGGAGGCGGTGGTGGCCACGGGCGCCGCCGCGGCGGCGGAGAAGGAGCAGAAGGAGAAGGAGGAGAGGGCGGCGAACCCTGGCCCCCGGCCCGCCTCCTCTGGCGGGGCTGCAGAGCCGGCCACCGAAGGCGCCGCCACGGCGGGTGCGGACGAGGCGGACGATGAGGGGCCCGCTGGGGGCGAGCCGGAGGCGAAGCTTCCTGCCGCACCTGTTCCCGCCGCTGCTGCGCCTGCCGATGCCGCCGCCGTCGACTCGGCGCACCCCGCGCACGACCACCCTGCGTCCGGCAAGCCGCCGCCGCACCCCTCCGGGGCCGGCGGGCTCGCGCGCAGTTCCGTCGCCGCTCACGGCGCCCATCGGCCCAGCCCACTCTCCAAGCGCTCCTTTGAGCCCGCCGCAGCCGCCGCCGGCTCGGCGCACACTCACACGCTGCTGCGGTTGGGCTCGCCCAGCGCGGTAGCCATCATCGCGGGGCTACCGGACACGCCGCTGGGGCTGCTGCGGCGCCTGGTGGAGCTGCTGCGCAAACTGGAGGACCGTCTGCGGCAGCTGGTGCGGTGCTTCTGTGGCTACGGCCGGGCTGGGCTGGAGGACGGCGTGAAAGGCAGACGACGGGATGGGAAGGGCTTCGACGGCCAGGAGGCTGGGGCTGTGTGGGGGATCACGTACTGTATGCCCACCGGGTTTGGGGGTAGATTGACTTAGTGGGCTATTCGTGGCTTTCCTTGACGTGCCAATGTGGTGTCCTTGACGTGAGTCGCCTTCATCGCTCACCTGGCTGCGCCCTGCCTGTGCGGCGCTGCAGGTCCGCGAGGACGGTGTGGCGGGTGTGCGCGCCGGCGCCAAGTACAGCTCTCTGTCGATGGACCCCAAGGAGCGCGTGCACGAGGATGGCCAGCCGTGCGGCGGGGAGAAGATGCTGCTCATGTTTGACCGGTGGGTGCGTGGCGAGGTAGAACTCATCTGTGGCATTTCCAGGCGTTGGTGGGTGCTGGCCTGTCCTGTCCAGCATGGCGTGCTAGGCAAGGTGGACCAGGTCACCCGTGCTGATCCATGTGCATCTTGACACACGCCGTCGTACCCTCTCTCTCACCGCACAGCTGGCACAAGCTGCTCAAGTCGTTCCACAACGAGAAGAAGGACCGGTTTGACATCAGCAAGGTGCCGGACATCTACGACAGCGCCAAGTATGACGCAATCCACAACGGCCACCTGGGGCTGGACGTGCTGGAGGTGAGGGCGGCTGGGCGCCGGGCAGCAGCAGCAAGTCCCCTCGGGAGAGGCGGCTGCGGTGCTGGGCGCACATGTGCTGCCTTGCAGGGTCAGCAGCGCCTGTGCACTCACATGGACAACCCAGCGGCGATCTGCTCCATGGATGTCCACACCCCGCCAACGGTTGCCAATTCAACCCAGCCATTCTTTTTTCCTAATGGCACCCACTCATTCCGCCCCTGCTGCACGACCCGCCCTACCCCACCCGCACAGGAGCTGTACGTGGTGGCCAAGCTGCTGGCCGATGTGGTCATCCCGTGCGAGTACGGACTGGACTCGGGCGGCAAGCTGCGCATCGGCTCCAAGGTGGGGCTCTGGGGTTGCGGGTCGGGGAATCGGTTTCTGCTCTTGGCACGGCATGCCCGGCAGCACGAATGAGTTGCACTGGCCAACCCCTGGTCCTGGCGGCGGTCTTCCCGGCGGCGCGCTCAGCCCCGACTACGCGTCACGCCCTGCATCCTGCCTGTCTTCCCACCCGCGCGCCGGCCCGGCCCCCTTGCCCCCCCGCCCCTCTGTACTAATCCTTGCAACCCCCCGCACAACCCCTGCCCCTTGCCCAGATCGCCAACGAGCTGCTGGGCAAGCTGCTGGTGGACCTGGCGTCCATGCGCGAGGAGTCCATGGCCACAGCCTTCATGGAGCCGGGCGCGGGCGCGCGGGGCGGCGCCGGCACGCCGGGCGGCACCCTGGGCTTCAACTACGACCAGCTGGAGGGAGACGTGGGCAGGTGCGGCGGTGGGGCAGTGCGTTCCGGAGCTGGGAGCTGGGGTGGGGCTGAGGAGGGGGAATGGAGGGGGAAAGGGCGCAGGGTGTGTTAAACTACAGGACAACTTCTCGCTGCCCCCTGGCCATCCATGCGTTCTACCGTTTGCCCGAGCCCAGCCCTTCGCCTCCTGTCCACCCATCACCACACAGGATCTCGCTGCAGGATGAGGCCATGGTCAAGCACCACAGCCACGGCGGCCTGCGCGCGGGCCCCGCCTCCGCTGTCAGCTCCTCACGCGGTGAGCAGCGCGACCGCAGCGGGCCCGCGCCCTCTACCTCCGGCACCGGCGGCGGCGGCACGGAGGGCGGCGCAGCCGCCGACGGCGCGCCAGGCAGCGCTGGCAACACCACCAGTGGCGGTGGTGCCGGCGGCGGCGAGATGGAGCCCGCTGAGACGGAGACCATCCACCGGCTGTGCCCCACATACGCCTCAGATATCAACTCGCCCCTGCGCCATGTGCGCACGCGCATTTACTTCACGTCGGAGTCGCACATGCACTCGCTCGTCAACGTGCTGCGCTGGTGCCACGAGGGGCCGGAGGCCGCCGACTGCTGCCCACCGCCCATCACGCCGCCGTCAGGCACCGGCGGCAACAGCAGCCCCGACCTGCGTGCCTCCGCCGGCGGCGCCGCCGCGGCCGCGGTGGCGGCTGCTCTCGCGACGGAGGGCGGCGCGTCGTCACCGGTGGCGGGCGCCGCCAGTGGCGCGGCGGGCGAGCCGGCGTACGGGCGGCAGTTTGACAACTCGCCGCTGCTGAGCGCGAACGCCTGCGCGCAGCTTGATGACACCACCGAGCTGGACTACCTCACGCAGGTGTGTCTCTCCCATCATTGACTAATTGTATATCGGCCCCATCCTCGGTCCTAGCTGCATGCTGCGCCTCTTTCCCCACCCCGCGCGCGCTGCATGCAATTGATACCATCCCTCGTGCGTCTGGCGCGGCCCAGACATTGTGTCATTCCCTCAAACCTTGCCCCCCTCGCGCGCGTCCGCCTAACGCCGCCCAACTCTTCAACCCTCTTTCCCCTTGCCCTCTCCCCCGCGCCCACCCAGGTGGTGTTCCGCATGTACGAGAACAAGACGGTGCCGGTGGAGAGCCCTGAGCGCTTCCGCGTGGAGGTGCTGTTCAGCCCCGGCGCCAACTACAACCCCTTCGACTTCACCATGCCGCTGCACAACAACCACGTGCTGCCCACCATCCCGCGCACCGCGCTCCACAAGGGCGACGGCATCACGCTGGCGGAGATGGAGGAGAAGCTGCTGCCGTTCTCGCAGGTAAGGAACTGCGGGTGCAGGGCCTTGTAAGCCATTTCGTGCGGGCTGGAGGCTGTGCGTGCCGTGCGTGCGTCGTCACGGGTGACGTGAAGCGGCAGGCTGCTGGCACGGGTGCCGTGAGCGCTGACGGTAGCGCATTACTAACCGTACACGCCCCGCACGCCTCGCGCAGACTCGCAAGTTCAACACGTGCAGCTACGCGCTGCAGTACAGCCTGCGCGCGCCGCACTTGATCCACGGCGGCGTCAACAGCCGCTACGGCAGCACGGGCGCGCTGGGCCACAACGGGCGCAGCACAGCCTCCATCGCCGGCAATGACTCCACTGGAGACCTGGCCGCAACCAAGGGCGCGGGCAAAGAGAAGGCCGTAGACAAGGAGGCGAAGGAGAAGGAGGCAAAGGAGAAGGAGACGAAGGAAAAGAGCGCGGAGAAGGAGAAGGAGGCGAAGGAAAAGAGCGTGGAGAAGGAGAAGGAGGCGAATGAGGCGTAAGCGGGTGGAGCAGAAGATGCCCGTGCAGGGCAGAAGTGGGTGGGGTCTGCCGCGCACCAGACATGACGTGATGCAGCCTGTGTTGGTGGTTGAATAGCTGGAGAAACAAAAGAGTGGTGCAGGCATTTGGTTGCCAGCGAGCAGCAATGGTACTCGTGGGATTGCACGTAAGGCATTTCTTCTGCATCGATACCCGATGTACATTGCCTTGTAGCAGGTTATGCAGTGCGTCGCACGGCGCGCATGAGGATATTACAGGGGGCCTCGGCAACTGTTGCCGAGGCTCGTGGAGGCCCGTCTGCAAGCGCGCGATGCACGTGCATGTGTCGGACTTGGGGCCAGAGGCTGCAGCTACGGCTGTAGTGCGAGCGAACTGGGTAGCTGAGGGCGCAGGCGCAGCAAATTCATGCGGTGCACCGAGGGGCCCATGTGGCAGCGTAGGAATGGTGCCGTGAAGCCAGTTGGTGTGGCTCAATAGGCTCAGACCAGGAGAGGCTCAGGCACATGCGAACGGCATGGCGTGATCATTATAATGAGCACGGTAGAATGAGGTGTGGGTTACAGGGTTCTAGTACCGTAGTGTTGGTACAACTGATGACGGAGGATCCGAGGTTGTTTTGTAAGAGCGCGAGCTGTTTCTCATATAGCTTAGCATCCAGCCGACGAAAGGACACATCGGGCATCGCATTGGGCACCTGCGTAAGCCCACTCTCGCCAGCGGACCGTCACTGTCCAGCCGAATAGCCGACCGAGGGCATCCGAGGCTCTAATCCACGCAGGGGAACCCCTGCTCGCCCGCGCCGCGACGCCGAGTTCCCACACGACGCAACAGTGTGTTCGTTCTCTCATGTACAGGCGATAACTCGAACGTTGTGAGAGGGCTAGCGCTGAACAGCGCAACAGCCATGTCGGTCACAGCAGGCTGTTCCCGTGTCCTGTCTACATGAGGCTAGGCCACGGGGGTCGGGGCTAGGCCCAGCTCACTTCCAGACTGGCAAGCAGAGGCTGCACAGCTGGTGCTTGCACCCCTTGACTCCCCTGGCGCATCTGGCAGCTGGGGTAGGCGGACACACCCAGTCCTAGCCTTGACACCAGCGTCTTTCTTTGCAACTTTGGGGCAGTGGCCTGCAATTTTGTTGATTTACATAAGGCGCATTCGCCTGTCGTTCCATGAGAGTACACCCCGCGCCGAGTTTACGCACCCGAATCGCGGCACCCTCGGCCACTCCGTTGATTCTCTTCTCACCTCGCTCCACCTCAGCAAGCACGGCCTAAGGGCATACGCCCGGAAAAAAGCCCGAAACCACTCAAAATTCACCCTGCACGGTCAGCCCGCCCAGATGTTCCATCAACACCCACATCCAGCCAGCACCCACCACGAGAGGCTCACACAAACACCACACCAACAAAAACGGCAGCCGCGCGCGCGCGCGACGACCAGTCCCAAAACTGGCAAAAGCAGTCAGCCAACACTCATCGTTCACCCGTAGCACACAACCAGCAACTCTCCACGAGCTGCGGCCGGGTGCTGCGAGGTGCCCACATGCCGGGTGGAGCGCTTAGGCAGCCACCTTCTCAGAGAAGCGGGGCGAGGTGCCGTACATGTACTCCTCGAAGCGGCGGACCTCGCCGATCGAGCCGTAGCAGATCTGGGTGCGCTGGTCGCACACCAGGATGGGGATGTCCAGAGCGGACACGGCCTTGCCGTCGCAGCTGGAGGCACCGCCGGCCTTCTCGATCTGCGAGCGTGAGTGTGATGCGGTCAAAATGGTTAGCGCCAAATCCAAACACACATGCCTTGGACCCTGTCGGTGAGCGCTCACGCCACTCCCTCCACCCCTCCAATCCCCGGCTTCCCCTGCGTTTCCGCACCACTGCTCACCAGCAGGGCCAGGGGAGCAACCTCGAACAGGATGCGGAGCTTGGCCTTGGTGGTGGGCGAGGTCACGTTGGTGAACACACCCTTCTCCTTGACAATGATCTGGAACACGTCGGGCACCATGCCGCCGGTGTAGCGCAGGGTGTACTTCTCGCCCAGGTAGAAGTTGATCAGGCGCTCGTAGGCGGGGTTGTCGAAGGTGGCGCGCAGGTTGCCGGGGGCGAACATCTTGCCCTCACCTGGACGTTGATGACAAGCGAGGGGAACGGAATGGCGAGTACGGTAACTCGGATGCTGGGACCGGATCGGCGTGACCCCTC
Organism: Chlamydomonas reinhardtii; assembly: GCF_000002595.2. NCBI lineage: Eukaryota > Viridiplantae > Chlorophyta > Chlorophyceae > Chlamydomonadales > Chlamydomonadaceae > Chlamydomonas > Chlamydomonas reinhardtii. The sequence continues at coordinate 5,487,948 of NC_057006.1, forward strand.
AAACCCGGGCGTGCAGACTGCCGCCTGGTTGGCTGGCTTCGTCCCTGATGAGCGCTCGCCTGCCCAGCCCGTCGTGCGCCCTGACCTAGGTCATTGCTCCATTGCTTCATTTCTCCCCTCCGCTCGCTCGCCTTCAGCGCAACACTAAGCTCCCGCTGAACGTTTGGGCACCGGCGTGGCTCACGCTCGCGCTGCAATCTCAGCCCACAAGCTGCCACGCGTCCCTTTTCTCGCCACCGCCGCCTGTACGGCTGTACCCATAACGTCCGGTCCCAGAGCCGAACTCACCGATGTGGGTGGTCTCCTTGACGTGCATCCACTTGCCGTCGTCCATCAGCAGGAACTCGTGGCAGCCGGGGGCGTCCTTCAGGGCAATGCAGAACACGGTGCGGGGACCGTAGATGCCCATGCCGGCAGCCACCTGCTCGCGGCCGGTGATGTTGGTCAGCTTGTCGCCGGGCCACACGCCGAAGATGGTGCCCACGGCGAAGTTGGTGTCGACGATGGACGAGCCGTCCAGGGGGTCGAAGGCCACGCAGAAGCCCTCCCCGCCCATGTCCACGGGCTCGGGCACCTCCTCGGAGCAGGCCAGCTTGCACACGTGCTGCAGAGGAGAGAGAGGAAAAAGAAAGGCGGAAGCGGGCATTTAGCCGTGGGATTTAGCATGGAAAGGCGCGGATCCTGCGGCGGCACCACAGCAGTCACACCCGCCCTCCCCTCCGAACCATGAAGCAGGATCCCCCGGCGGGGCTGGTGCGCCCGCCATAGCTTCCCCACACTCGCACACGCCATTGTTCACCCCCGCACACTGCTCACCGAGTACTTCAGGGCCTCGAACAGCAGCTTGTCAGCCACCATGTCGACGGCCAGCTGCTCATCGCCGAAGCTGTTCACGCAGGCGGTACCGGCGCACGAGGCGGTGCGGACCTGCAGGTAAAATTTGTCAATGCATAACATGTCTGGTCGACATTGCACGTGCCGTATGCTTGCTGGGCGTTTCTAGCTCGGCGATCGCCCCTCACCTTGTGGGCGATGGTGCGGGTGGCCTCAGCCATGCTCATCATCAGCTGGCGCAGCTTCGGGTCGGGGGTGGCCTCGACCAGGAACTCAGCCAGGCTGTCGCCGATCTGCGTACAGAAAAACCACGTTCACTTGCGTGCATGTGCGCGACCGAAGCCCCAGCTGCTCCAGCCCAGCCCGATTTGCCGGCTTACCTTGGCCTGGGTCAGAACGGCCGTGCGGCGAGACTGCACACGGGCAGCGCGGGTCGAGCGCTTCACGCGAGCGGTCACAGCGGCACCCTTGAAGGCCGAAGCGTTCGCCGAGGCGACGACAACGGGGGCGGTCGCGGCGCGGCCCATCTGCAAATATCACAGCCCATTGGTTAGAACTGTTGTTCAGGCAGGCAGCGCTACACAACAGAAGCGGGTTGGCAAGCGATGTCGTTGCGCCCCCACCTTGGGGGCCACAGCCGAGCGGCGCTCGCCGGCGATGGCACCGGCAACCTTCTGACGCATCATCATAGCGGCCATTTTGTATATAGACCCAAAAGCACTACCTCACTGCGAGGGCTGGCTGAAGTAGCCGGTCGCTATCGGCGATGGGCAACCCTATCCCATGCAAGCCTTGACGGTCGGGGAGCTGCCTGCCGAAACCAAACCGGTGTTCAATTGCATTCAACCCAGCAAAAACATGATAGAATATTTCGCTGCCTGGCAACGTGCGCGCTACGAAGAGGATTGTCGTTGGGAAATGCGACTTGCGCATGTTCAAGCCGGACGGACTGCCATATTTTAAAGCCGCGAGGACGGGAGTACACTTGGGAATTTGCAATGGGCAAGCGGGGGTTGCCGGGAGCTTGGCGAATCGTCAACAGGGAAAAGAAGCTGGCGGGTTTCACACGCGTGTCGTTTGGACTGCCAGATTTAAGCCCGCGTCAAGGTGCGTTGCTCACATGGCTTAATTGTGGGCCCAAAGCCCCATGTCAAGCCACTGCTAGGGGCCACGAACTCGTCGCTGGGGCACTTACGGCACGGGCATGTCAACGGTCAACACAGTTGCATGTCAGCAGCACTGCCGGAACACACCGGCACGCCTCCATGTGCCTTTCTCCGCAGCGTCCGCAGTGCCGCGCCTCCATGTGTCTTTCTCACCGGTGTGTCTTTCTATGAGCCTACGCACTAACATGGATCACGCGTGGAATCAAGCTGGGTCTACCTTGGTACCATAGTCTACTTGCACGAGGTGCGCACGGCACTGGCATAGCCCCACCCGAAGCAGAGGGCGTCCAGAGTAATAAGCGACACGCAGCGTAATGCAGCCTATGCACGCCTGTGACCGTGAGCAACGGAGCACATTAACGCGCCGCCTTGCCACGGCAGCATGGTTGCCTCAGCTGAGGGGAACCCCTGCCTCATCCACACAGAGCGCGGCAGCCCCGTCACCTCAGCGGCGTGCTATGCGCCATCCTTAACAACGCATGCAGCTACAGCGCAGCAGTGGCTCGCGCCAGACCCCTCATCACCCCAGAAGTCATTCAAATTGATAAGCCATTGTATCCAAACAGGCGCTCGCACTCAGAAGCAAGCTGCCGGATTTGCAACAATCCCCCATTCGCCTCTCACCTAGCGGCCTTGTCACGTTGCCCTGCCTTTCCCACCCCACCTGAAACCCTCAGTCCCAACCACAGCAGCCTCCATCGCTGATGCCCCCTGGAGCACTGCTCATTGCGCCCCGCCCAGGTTAATCAATTCCAGCTCACGGGCCGTCAGCTCACGGCGCGGCGGCCCGCCGCGGCCGTCCGGCCGCGTCACGTACGTGAGGCGGTTTTTGTTCTTGGCCGCGCCCATGGTGGCCGCCTTCATAGCGGACATGGGGTGCGGCGCCACAGCAGGCTTGGCCTCCGCCATGGTGGGGGCAGCTGCTGCAGGGGTAGCGGCTGCCGGCGCTGCGGCTGCTGCGGGCGTGGACGCGGTGCTGGCCGCTGCCAGGGCCTTCTCGTACTCACCGTCAGACAGGGAGCTGATGCGCACGCCCGCCGCCGTCACGCGCGGCGGGAACTTGATGGCCGGCGCGCGGCCCGACGTGGATGCGGGTGCTGCCGCGGCGGCTGCCGCTGGCGCTGCCGGTGTCGCGGCGGCGGAAGCTGCGCCGCCGGCGACCGCCTCCGCGCCCACCACCGCCACGAGCTGGCCCGCCGTCACCAGGTCGGAAGGCTTGACTAGGACTTTGTGCAGGAAGCCGGCCGCCGGCGCCTTGACGTCAATGGTCACCTTGTCCGTCTCGATCTGTGCAATCACCTCGTCCTCGCGCACAGCCGCGCCAACCTGAGAGGGGCCATTGGAGAGGCGAAGGGCCATTGGAGAGTGCGGGTAGCGGCGGAGGCGTGGCCGTCATTGGACGACGGTGTAGAGCCCAGTCAGGTGCTAGGTTGCCAGGGTGAGAACCGCCACAGGGATATACTGGTGTGCGGGTAGCACGGACGCAACGCAACCCACGGGAGCTATGCACATCGACCACCGTACTGTTAATATCCACCTCATGCCGCCCTCATGCCGCCGCGGCACCCAACTGCACATTCTCCTTTGTACGCTGTGCAGCGCCCCCGCGTGACAGCAAAGTCACCTGCCAGGCCCTGCCACAAAAGCAATCTTCGCGACAAACCCGTGCTGCCATGCACCCCGCGCCCTCTTCCAGGGCTTCATTCCAACGGTTCCAGCGTAACCGCGGCGGTTGTGGCTTGCACACTGTCACCCCTACTAGTCTTAGGTCCCGGGCCCTTTACAGAGCCGTGACCCCTCGGCCACCCAATTGAGCACGTCAGCCGCATTGGTTGATATCTATCCTCGCGCCGCAGCTAGCGCCAGCGCCACACACCCGATGCCAGTTCAAAGCGTAAGCGGCTATGCAACCGGCATCGCCCAACACGCACCTGCTTGAGCACTGCCGCAATTGTGCCCTCCTTGATGGACTCGCCCATTGGCGGCACCACTACATCGGGCATACGCAGGCTAGAGGTATGGCTCAGAAGCCGGAAAAGGCTTGATGGCGCCCCTGCCAGGCCCGGGATGCTCCATAGCGACGCGAATGCTTGTTGAGCAAGGTGTCGAGAAGACATTGTGATACAGTGCGGAAGAACTTTGGGACTGTGGCGCGATTGTTTCGGTAAGTCGCGAGAAATCAATAGGCGGCAGTCAGGTGTATGCGGAGTGTGGACTATACTTCTACTGTCCGTTTCGAAACTGCAAATGTTCAGACGAGAGAACTGCGACGACCGAATGAGCTACGTTCTGAATGGGTGTCCAAAACCCGGCACCAAAACCTTCGTGCTTGTTATGTAACAGTAGTCGATTGACAAGTATAACTTGAACAATTAACTGAGTACTTTGAATGCCAATACAACACACCAAGTTCCAAATTCTGGAAGGCCGCGCTTCCGCACATCAAATGTCTTAGCAGAAACATAGTTGATATCAAATGGCTGAAGAACAGACCGCCCTGGTGAGGTGCTCACTTGCAGAACTTAGCATGCGTCCAGCGCCGCGTCCCCGTCTGCTGATGCTGGGCTAACCGGGCATCTCCTTGCACTGTGCAGTCACTTAGCTGGGTCTTCGGGGCCTCGGCGCACGTAAAGCATGGTGTAGTCAACTTGTCCGATGGCTACACGGACAAAATCTGCTATCTTGCGGCCAACACCGCGGTCATCTATGATAAACGTTTGAGGCGGCAATTGTTCTTACAGGTGCGGGGTGACGTGGTCTGCGCCGGCGGATGTCACGGCTGGGCAGGGCGGGGATGCGGGTAGTGCAGGGGGTGGGTACGTGTCACACAGCACCACGTACTCCGACGCGCCCGCCAGCGGCCCTGGGACTAAGCAACAACATCCCTACGTACGCATACACACCCTCTGGGCATACACAGGGCCACACCAGCCCCATCACATGCATCGTGACCACGGAGGACCGCTCGCATGTGGTCACTGCGGACACGGGGCCGGAGGCGCTGCTGGTGGTGTGGAACGTGCGTACAGGGTTGCCCACGCGCACCGTGCAGCAGCCGCACCGGCACGGCGTGTCCACCATGGACATGTCGGCGGACGGCCAGTGGCTGGCCACCGTGAGCGCGGCTGACCCGGAGAGCGGCGAGCAGGAGGTGAGGAGAAGAACCGACGGCGGGTTCGTGGCAGCACAGGCAGGCGGTACAGCAGGTGTTGCTGAGGCTGGGCTGAGCTGAAGCAAGCAGAATGGCACAGGCAGCTGCGCCAGGCAGGATTGCTAAGACAGGACACGGTGGCTCAGGCGCGTGTGTGGCCGGTGGCTGCCAGCGGCCTAGCGTGGGGCGAAGGGGATCGGACACAGGCGGTCCGGGGGATAGGGAATGGCGCGGGGCGTTGCGGGCCAGCAGTCTGTGTGACAGTCGGCAAGCATCGTGTCAGCACCGTAGTTCATCGCCGTAGGGTGAGCGAGTAGCCAACCATGGTGCTAGCAGCATGCTGCCGCCGTGTTGGCTCAATCGTCCACCACTCATCCTGCCCACCCTGTACGCGCACCGTCCCACAGGTGTCGCTGTGGTCCATGGCGGCGCTGCTCACGCCGCCGGAGGCCGCGCCGCCCGGGCAGGGCCCGCTGCGGCCACTCGTCACCACCCTGGTGCCCGCCGGCGACGTGCAGCACAGCATCCGCTTCTCGCCTAACAACCCCGCGGAGCTCATCTCCAACGGCCGCCGCCGTGTGTACTTCTGGAGCTGGGCGCCGGGGTCGCCGCGCTTCCAGTACTACTCGCCGCCGCTGCGCTCGCGCGACTTCAAGCAGTCGGTGGGCGACTTTGTGAGCTCTGTTTTCGTGCCGGGCACCACACAGGCGCTGACCGCCACCACGGATGGCGACCTGGTGGTGTGGGACGAGCAGGGCATCGCGGCGCAGGTGGGTCCAGGCCTTGGGGGTGGCTTGGGCGCAGTCTTAAGAAGGGCGGTGCGTGGTGTGCGAGGGTTGTGGGCGAGCGCACCCGGCCAGGCTCTGGCACGTTCGCACACCGACATCAAGTTGTCGACGCATGGCTTGCCGCGCGCAGGTGGGCACCAGCGCGACCGACCGCCGCGCCATCAAGCTGATGCGCATCCACAACTGCCCCATCACGCTGCTGGCCACGGTGGGCGACTTCATCGTGTCGGGCGGCGAGGACGGCTACGTGCGCTTCTTCGACCCGCTGCTGCGCATTGTGGCGTGGTTCGAGGACCTGGCGGCGGGTGGGTGGGACCGGCGGCGGGTGGGATGGCTTGCTGCTGATGCATGGGCGGCGAGGGCTGGAATTTGGATTTCTCAGGGCTTTGCCGCCTATGCATGGGCTTTCCGTCTGGTGTGAGGCGTCGCGTAGGATACCGGTATTGCTCCCACCCGCTTCACATAACTGTGTTCGTGTCGCCGACAGGCCCGGTGACGTCGGTGGCATTCTCCGCGGTGCTTCCCGACCGGCTGGCCCACGCGGACGCAGCTGACACGCTGAACCGCTTCATGGTGCCGGACTTTGTGGTGGCCACACGCAACAGCCGCATCGTGTCCGTGCAAGTGAGGCACGGCGCGCGGCTGCGGGTTGGAGTGAGGGCAAGGACGAGCCGGCAACCAGCGCCGGAAATCCTCCTGCTTGGCCACCTCCACACGCCCCTTCTACTTTGACCTTCGCCATCCTACAACACTAGCACCATCCCTACCCCTACCCTGCCCCTGCTCCTTCTCCAGAGCGCCTCCTTCGAGGAGTACGACGCGGACCGGCGGCGCGGCAGCAGCGTGCTGGACAGCCTGCTGGCGGACGTTGTGGACCTGGCGGCGCACCCCACACGAGCCGAGTTTGCGGTGCTGGGCCGCGACGGCGGGCTGCAGCGCTGGGACTCCATCGCGCACTGCCTGCTGGGCGGCCGAGCCTTCGAGCGCCAGGTGGGAGCCTGCCTCACCTACAGCCGCGACGGCAGCCTGCTGGTGGTGGGCTTCGGCAGCGGGCACCTGCACATCCTGAACGCGGACGACTGCAGCGACCTGTACGTGATGCGCAACACGGCGGCGGGGCTGGTGCGGGTGGCGGTGTCCAACACCGGCAAGCACATCGCGGCGGCAGACGAGAACCACCAGGTGGGCATCGGTGGGCGTGTGGGTGCGGGCGGTTGCGGGTTGGTGTGCGCTATGAAATTGTGGAGGATTAGTTTGCATTCATGAAAGACAGGGAGTCGCTGCGAATGCGTGCAGCAAGTGGGCAGGTGCGCCATCCACACCACAAGCTGACTCCTGACTGTGCTCTGTTCATGCTGCGGCCTTCTCCTTGTGTGCCTGCAGCTGCTGCTGTACGCCTACCTGCCCTACAAGCACACCATGCGGTGGGAGTACGTGGGCCGCTGCAGGTCGCACCACGGCCCCATCGCCTCGGTGGTGTTTGGCGAGTCGCCCAGCGGGCAGACGCGGCTGCTGTCAGGTGAGCGGCAGGCTTCAGACCCAACCAGGTCTAGCAGTCGTCGCCTCATGAGCTTGCGACTGCTCTTCAACACCGTAGCGTAACGGTTTGAGCGCATTTACTCTCCAGCCCTGGCATATTAAATACATCCTTCACGCGCAGTGGGCGGCGACGGGCGAGTGGTGGAGTACGACCTGGCGGCCTCGTCCGTGGCGGCGGGCGTGCAGGTGGCATCCTTCTACGACTTCCCACCGGGGGGCGGCGCGCCCACCTCACTGTCCTTCGCGCCGCCCCTGGCCTACTTCCAGGCCTTCGCAGCCGACACGCACCTGCTGGTGTCGGGTGAGTGGGAGTGGGCCGTGCCTGTGTGATGATAGGGCGAGTTGTGCCATGGGCTCATGGGTTTGTGGCGTGGCATCGGCGGTGTCGTAATGGACTGCCTCTTAACTGACAGCCCTCCACCACTACCGTATGTACACACACTCCACGCGGCCCCGCAGACGACAGCTACAAGATTCGTGTGTTCAATCCCGACTGCCCGGCTGTGGAGGCCACCTTCCTGGGCCCCACGTTCGGCGGCCCCATCTCGCAGCTGGTTATGTTCAAGAGCCCCTCCGCCGCCTCCGACGGCGCCTTCCTGGCCTACCGCACCAGCGAGCGGGTGGTGGGGCTCATCGCCTGGCCGCTGGACGGCGACCCGGCGCGCACCATGGGCCTCATCGCGCACCCGGGCGAGGTGCGCTCCATCGCCATCAGCTACGACGGCCGCAAGCTGCTCACAGCGGGTGCGTGCGTATGGGTTTGGGGGAAGGGGCGGGGGGCGTTGGGGGTGGGAAAACTAGGTTGGGAGCTGGGCCGAAGTAGGCCAAGGCCATGGGCAAGGACTGGAGCGCGAACGTCTGGCACTCGTGCAGCGACATGTCAAAGGTGCATCTGAAGTCACTGATGCTGATGCTGGTACCCCTCCGCCCCTGTCCTCCCCCAGGCGCTGACGGCACAGTGGCCAGCTGGGACATCAACACGGCGCCGCTGGAGCGGTCCGCCACGGCGGCGGAGGGCGCAGGCGGCGAGGCGCGCTGGGCGGCGGTGCTGGGCGACCCGGACTTGCTTCGGGAGATGCGTGACTACTTCGTGTACGCCCAGATCAAGACGCAGGGGGAGGACGCATTGGAGCCGCGCGACGTGCCGGGTGAGCAGTAGCACCTGGCAGCAGTGGCTCTCGCCGTGCTTCTGCGGTATCGCGTGCCGGCTATGAGCCTGGCGTCGCCCGGGCCTACTAGCAGCACCCGTGCGCCCACACAACTGCCCGCCTGACCCGGTCCACAACCCGCCCCTTACCCCGCCGCCACGCGCAGGCACGGTGCCGGTGGACCTGGTTCCAGACCTGATGCGCTCCGCCGGCTTCTACCCCTCCGAATCCGACATCGACAACCTGCTGCACCACGTGCAGTACATGGCACACAGCCGCAACATGGAGTCCCTGGAAGTGGTGACCTTGGCCGACCTGCTGTGCCTGTACATCAACCACCGCCCGCTGTTCAACGTTACGCACGCCGACATCGTGGCGGCGTTCCGGGAGCTGGGCGGCCGCGGCGACCCAGGTTCGTGCGTGCGTGCGCGCATGGCTGCATGCGTGCGTGCGTGCTTGCGGAGATAGGGGTGATGGAGAAGACACTCTGGGGTGTGCGGGTTGTGATGGGAAAAGGAGCCGGGGCTGCGGGCGGCGAGAGAGCGGCGGGCAAGGGGTGGGAAGGGACGAGTATGAACAAGAACGTTGCTACTCGCCACCGTTTGCGACTACCATTAATCGAAGGCTGACCCCTGGCCCCCGTGTCATTCTCCTCGTCCCCCTCCACAGCCAAGCTGTCGCGCGAGCAGCTGCTGAGCCTGCTGCAAAGCACTGGCGAGCCGATGAGCGGCGAGGAGCTGACGGCGGCGCTGGCGGCACTGACGGGCGCGCACACGCCGGAGAAGTCCATGCCCGTCTCCGTGGCGGCCGAGCAGTTCAGCGCCGATGTGCTGGGCTTCGACACGACGGAGGCGGGCGCGGAGGCGGCCACGTAGTGGTAATGGCGGCGACGGCAGCTGGTGGGCGGTAATGTGGAGTCCTGCAGTCGGAGTAGGTGGTGTGGTGTGGTGTGGTGTGGTGAGGTATGGTGCGGGTGTGGGAGCTGAGCCGAACGCCAGTTGCGGCGTCATCCAGGCGGTGTGAGGACACTGGACTGAGTGCTGATGTTGAACAGGAGGGCTGACGCCCTGAGACGCGAACAGCAGGTCGCGGCGAGCAGCAGGACGAGCTGGATCCAGTGCCAAATTGGGCGCGCATGCTGCGTTATTTGTCCTTGCGTAAAGGTCAGACGTACAAATGTCCTCGGAGTCCTTATTTGTGCAACTGTTTACCACCCATTGGGACGACGTATGGAACCGCCCTGTCGAGTGCCAGCCTTAGGATGCGTGCAGCCTGGCTTGCTGTCTTTGCCGCGCTAGCACCTTTTCAACAATCTCTTGCTTTGCTCGATCTCTTAATCGCACAGCGCCAGTACTCGGGCTTCAGCACCTGTTCGCTCTTCACCCCTCCGGCGCCTTCCGCTCATCCATATCTCGCGACCTGTGGTCTGTCACTGGTGAATACAAACTCATCAGAAGTCTTAGTTCAGGCTCTCGGATGTGCCGAGGGCGAAGGCGCGCGACCCAACTCGACGGGTCTCATCGCTGACCATGGTGAGCGCCAAAAGGCACAAGCGGTCTGGGTTGATGAACCCGGTTGTCGACGCATAATTTCTTGGCGCTTGAGCATATCCAGGGTTTTGGGTCCACTCCGTTCTAGCTCTAGCGGTAGCTGGAAGGCCGCACTCTCGGCCTCCAGACCACACGCCAGTCGCACGCACCTCCCTCCACACGCCAGTCGCACGCACCTCCCTCCACCTTCGCGCCTTTGGTATGGGGCACAAACGCCTCTGCGCCCGCGCTACTCACATACATACCCTATCCTTCCCCCTCACCCCTGCAGGACGTGACTTCTTCATCCTAGAGCTCAGCCGCGGCGGCCGCGTGCGCACACGGCTCGGCGGTCGCCACGTGGGGCAGGGGCGGTACCTGTTCCCCGAATGGAACCATGTGTCTCCCGGCGCATGGAACGCCACTTTCCTGCTGTGGGCCACCGCCCGCCGAGACCTCCTGCAAGGCGCGCTGGCACATGCGCCGGAGGATGCTGTGGTGGCGGCGGGAAAGCAGGAGGATGCGACGGCGCAGGTGCAGCAACGCAGCCCGGCTGCTGAGCCGCGGCAGCAGCCGCACCGCCTGCCGCCGGGCTTCAACGCGCTGCTCCACACCAACTACCTGTGGCAGCTGCAGCACTGGTATGTGGAGACCACGCCTCGGAGGCCGCCTGTGCTCACGGCGCAGCTGCACAAGGGGGGACAGGAGGACGGCAGGAGCCCACTCACTGTCGCGGCAGGCAATCCTCAGCCCCGTACGTCGTTGTCCATGCTTTCCTCAGAAGCTGGGGCGGCGGGTAAGAGTCCTGCTTCTGCCAGTGCTCTGCTGAAGCAGCACAGGCAGCATCAGCACCAGCAGCACCAGCGCCGTACCAGCAGCCGGCGGCGGCATGCGCACAGGAGGCGGCTTCAGGAGTCTGCTGGTGCTGGGGCTGGGGCTGGTGGTGATGACGCACCAACCTCAGACGGCATGGCTGCCGCGGCTACAAACCCCAGCATGTGCACTGAAATGCACAATAGCAGCCGTGGCAGCAGCAGCAACAGCAGTAGCAGCAGCGCTGGCTGTAGCAGCAGCAAGCGCACAGCCATAAGCAGGCCGCTGTGCACGGCGGGCGCTGCCAAGGGCGAGTGGGTGCGGCTACCGGAGGGCGCCCGGGACTGCCCGCCGGGCGTGTGCCGGGGCCCACTGTCGCCCCTTCTGTACGGCAGTCCGGACAATGTGGCCATGGACTTCCACGATGTGTATGTGCCGTACAGCTGCCGGTACAGGTGGGGCCGCCCCGGTCGGAAGGGTTACTACGCATGTGTACTGCATCTGCGCCGATGGCGATTGTCCACGTGCTCTTCCTACCGTGTGCTCCTGCTGTTGTTGATCGTCCATGTGCTCTTCCTACCATGGCTCTTCCTCTTTATTACACCTGTGGTTGATCTACTCGAACCGTGCTGATAACTTTGTCGCATCACCTCTCATGCACGTCCCTCGCCGGATCCCCAACCGCGGGCCGCACAGGCTGTACACGCCCGATGAGGCGGCGGCCTGCCTCAGCGCCACTCGGCTGGTGGTGCTGGGTGACTCGAGAGCGCACGAGCTGCAGTGGTACCTGTCTATGCACTACCCCGGCGTGCACGCGCACCACCACCTGCTACTGCCGTACCGTGTGGGCATTCGCGCCCTGCTGGCGGCCGAGGCAGCGGCACTGGACAGCCGACTGGCGGCCGCGGCCCTTGGCGGCGGTGCAGGTGGAGGAGATGGCGGTGGGCCATCGGCTGGCACGGCGGAGCAGCAGGCTGTTGCTGGCACCACCACCACGGCCCCGGCCCCGGTGCCGACGCTGCGGGAGCTGATGAGCGGCTATGATGTGTTGGTGCTGTCCTCAGAGCTCCACGACATTGCGGGTGAGGGTGCCGCGGTGCCGCGGTAGGGACCTGGGTGCGGAACCTGTGGTCGTTGCTGGCTGATCCAGCGGGATGATGTCAAAGCATTGGGAGGGATGTTTCACAGTTGCCATGGTTGGATTGCGACCCAAATTACCGGTACTCACAGGCCCATCCACCCATTCATGCTGACTCCATTCCTTCTGCCTCGCCTACTGCCCCAACCCTTACAGACTACGAGCACGCTGCCGCGGACTACCTCCAGCCCTACGGACTGGACCCGGGGCTACCCGGCCTACGGGTGTCAGTGGCCGCAGTCACCAACAGCACCACCAACACAACTCACAACGCAACCCGCCCCGATAGCTTGGCAACGCACCGAAGCAGCACGGGACGTGCCGCCGAGGCACTGCACCCCGGAGGTGCGCCGGTGGGGGCGCAATGCGCGCCCGACACGCCGGAGCGCGCGCAGCTGCCCAAGTGGCGCCCGGTGGCGCAGTACCTAGACGCCCTGAGCGAGCTGGTCACGCGCTACGAAGAGCTGCGTGCTGAGCTGCAGCAGGCCGGCCTGCTGCGCGTGCGGCGCGTGCTGTGGCTCCTGCCCGGCTACCGGCCCGCCGCCACGCCCACCTGCCTGCCCAACCAGCTGGAGCGCATGCTGTGCCTCCAGGAGTGGGAGGTGGCACAGGTGGCGGGGCGGGCGGGCTGGGAGGTGCTGGACATGGGTACCATGGCGCAGGACGGCCCCGCGGCCTGGTGGAGCGACGACGTGCATGTGGGTATGGTGTAAAGGGGGGCGGCTACTTTGCTGTGGGAAGGGCGAGGGGGCGGGGCGCTGGGCATTGCCGGCAGCAAGATAGCATGCGTGCTGGGAACCCGGGAGGTGGGGCAAATGGACATCAATGTTTGGCAGGTTTGGGAAGGGGGACGCCTTTACGCCTGACGCACGTATGACGGAGGAGACGTGCGTGCCCTGTCGTCCTGTGCAGGTGTCTGGCGCAAGGTCGGGTCGCAAGCGGACCCACAGCGGGCTGCAGGTGATGCAGCTGCAAGCGCTCTTCAACGTGCTGTGCAACCCGCAGCAGGAGTAGTGTGTGGACTAGTGGTGGGATTGGGCACGTACATAGGGCAGCAGGTGGTTTGGGCGGGGCGGACAGTGACGAATTGGACAGACATGATCAGCGGACTGGTGTGGACTGGCAGGCCTTGGTTCCTCCCCGGGCCATGCATGTTGCAATTGATGCGATGTTGAAGCCGCAGGTGGGGGCGTAGCATAGTGATCCGCTGGGCCTTACGAAATGCAGGTGTAGGCGCGCACGGTAACTGAGTTGGTCAAAGTATTGGTGTCGCTTTATGGTCGTTACAGCCTCCAACTCACCACACGACCGTAGCAGCAGCACCACATGATATCACCCATATCATGTGTATTGCAATAATCATGATGGGCTTCATGGGCCCAACGGCCCCTCACGGCCTCACTGCGTCACCCGTAAGGCCATAACTGAATACCGTAGTGTACAGCCCTGGTCCATCTCTAAATACGGGATGCACGCCAGCCGTGCATGCCCGTTGTTCTCACCAACCTCCACGCCTCACACGGCTTTCCTTCAAGCTACCTCCACGGCTGCAAGACAATCAAGCCACAGCCTAGGGCCCCTCCCCATGCAAGTCCAGCACCTGGAATCAGCTTGGCAAAATCCAACCCCACTCCGCCGTGCACCATCTCCCCCCCAAGCCGCCCGACTACCTACGGTGATGTACAACGACTCGCATATGCAGCTGCAGGTCTCCTTGCCGCGCGATTGTTTCCTTACGGGATTGGTTCAACGTTAAGCCCCCCCCCCGGCCCCCCCCTTCTCAGCTGAGGTCCACGAGGTGGGGCGGAAGGCCGCCGGTCTCGCGGCTACCGCTACCACCGCTGCCTATCCCGCTGCCGCTGCTGCCACTGCCACCTGCCCCATCGCCGCCGCCGCCGCCGCCGCCGCCGCCCTGCTGCAGCCAGCGCTCCACCAGGTCTCGTACCGCCTGTGCGCACGTCGTCACAGCAAACCAGCACAGCGCGTGTGAGGCCACGAGCTTTGGGCGCCCCCAACATCTTAGGAATAAAATGTAGCCCAATGCATCCCAGCCAACTGCGTGGCACGTGTCATTGAGGTTCAGCGCCAGCTTCAGAGGGCCATCCCCGCCGGATCCTGTTCCTCTCACAGCATCGCCACCCGACCTCGCTGCCTTCTCTCTCCCATAGCACAACAGCACACTCACATCGCCCGCCAGCCACGCACCAGGTTGGGGTAGAGGTCCGCCTCCGACAGCGGGGCGCCGTTCACCGGGTCCGTGTTGTGCTGCAGCACCCACCTGCACGCACACGACGGCCCCGGAGGCGGGGCGGCGGCCGTGGCCAAAGGAAGACACGGGCGCATGAGCGTTTTGGCCGATGCCGGGCTACAACGGGCATGCCCACGCACCGGACTGTACGGCAGTGGCAGTACAAAGCGACCCACAGCCTACCGTACGGTACTTACTTCTGGGACAAGAACCCCAACGCCGGAATCAGCAACCCCGGCCCCATGAAAGGCTACCCCCCCCCCCTGTGTCCTCCTCCCGCACCACCGCTCTCACTTGCGTATGTAGTCAAAGTCGAATGTGGTGCCGCTGGGTCCGACCACAGGCACCCGCATCAGGCTGTGCGAGATGGGGCTGCGGCCGGGGCACACCGAGACGTGGCACGACAGCACAGGAAAGGACGCAGTTTGTCGGGGCCTCAGGTAGAGCCGCGCCGTACGATAGCAAGCACGTAACGGTAGCTGCAAATGTCCGCACTCACTGTGCTGCACGGGCCCCATCCCTTCTTATACAAGCCTGAAGCACCTCCCGCCCTCCCCACTCAACCCAGCCACTCACCAGCACAAAGCGTCTGGCGCCGCCTCTAGCGGCCGCCCGGGCCGCGGCGTTGTCGTGTCCAACGGCGGCGGCATGCGGCGGCCAAGTGCGCCCGCCGCGGACAGGCGGCACCGCAGCAGGTGCTCCAGATGCAGCCGCAACAGGAACAGCAGCGCGGGCGGCTCCGGCACGCCGTTGACGCTCTGAGGGCAAGGCACCGAGGGCTTTGCATACCGTTGTTGCTACTGTTTCACAACACACACGCACTCACACGCACACGCACGCACGCACGCACACGCATTCATGTATGGTACGTTGTACACACACCTACAGTATCCACGCACACATAAGCACGTGCAAACACATTCACCCCGTTCACAAACACACATGACACACAACGACACACACCCATTTATGCACCCACCCATCCACCCACCTCTCGGAAGTTGTCGCATGCGAACCACAGCTGCCCGCCGTCGTCGCTCCACTCCCACGCGCCCGCCACGGCGTCCGACCTCCTGAACAGCAGCGGGTGCAGGTTGGCCGGCGCGTAGGCATAGTGGCCGTTGTCATCGGGCTCCAGCTCCTCAAACTCCTGGGGCAGGAACTCCAGCTCTGCAGTCCAGACCCCGAAGAGGGGTATGAGGGGAGCATGAGCCGCAACAGGAGCATGGACACCACTCCGCCTCCCTCCTCCCCTGGCGCTCCACGCTTTCCTTCGAGTCGTGCCCTGGGGGAGCACCCCAGGGGGAGCTGCTTCGTTCCTGTGCCACTCACCCAGCGTTGGCCGGTTCAGCAGAGAGGCGATGACCTTACAGAACTTGACAGACTCCAGAGCGGAGGCGTCAAACAACTGACCGGGCACGGGGGCGTTCGGACGGGGGCCGTGATGGGACGGGTTGAGTGCATGAACGCGCTGCATCCAGGATCTCAGCTGGAAAGGAAGGGGTGCTTGCACCAGCTTGCACACGCCCGCCGCGCCCTTCCCCCCGCCCCGATGCAACGTGGAGCTCAACCACGAGCTCAAGCCCAATACTTGCTAGGCTGAGGTCCTCCTGATTCCGCGGCGCTGGCCTGCCACGCCCCGTCGGGTGGACAGTTCCGGCGAACTCCGGCCCCTGCCACTGACCTGCAGCTTTGAACCCGCCCCTGCTTACGCCCCTGCTTACCTGCACTATGAAGCTAATTGTGTTGCCAGCTATATACACGATAATAGATATGGCGCCGATCAGGACTCCAACGCGCACCAGCGTGCGATGTCGCCCTAACTGGGGAATGAGCCGCGAGAGTAGTACAGTAAACATTTTATGTTCGCTTATAGACTTTACAATACAGATCCAGCTGGTCGCGTAAACTCCGCGTCGTGGCTGTCCATTTGTATTCCTGTTTCTATTCAGACTTCCAGGGTCGGGCAGTTTGCCGCTTTGCCTGTATACAAATCGCTATCGGTCGACCGCACAGCGACAGTATTTGCGGGGCACTGGACGAGCGTACATCCGGTTGCAGGTGGCACGCGTGTCACGGCTGCTGTCCCATTCCTCGGGCCCGATTGCTTTAGGTTCAGCCCCAAAGCGTTGTTTTCGTAGTGGGCCAGTGAGGCAGTGATGGCAATCTCGCTCCGCGCTAGTTGAAATAGTTGAAACTGAGCCAAATCGCGTGCTTATAACGGCAATTGTGCAAGTGCAACAACTCCTGCCTCTCGCAGCCGCACCGTGGCCAATAGCCAATTAGCCATCACCCAGACGACCGGGAACCATATGAACATATCGTCATCTGCTTCACACATGGCGATGGCTAGCTATGTCCTGCAGGCAGCGTCTAAGTCGGCCAAAATACGCATGTACGAGCTACATCCCGACCATCCCTGTCAGTTGCCCCTGAGCCAATCAATGAGGCGCTCTAACCGGGCTCACAAAGCCAATAACTGATTGCATCACATGAACAGCTTTGCACGGCGTACATTTGTTCGCTTGCACCACAGGTCTCCATCACCCGCCACCACCCTACGTCCGACATGCTTTTAGCCCCCACTGCCTGCGTCCTGCACGCACGCCCACCGATCCGCACCAACGCCCAACGCTTTCACAAGCGAGACGCCGCCGACGCGCCACGCCAGGCCGCGCTACCCCCAACATCTGTATCCAAACTCCCCGGCCTCTCAATCCGCCAGCCGGTTGTGCGAGTGCGTGATGCTGAAGCCGCTGGGCTCCAGCACGATGAGCATCACGCCCAGCATCATGAGGAAGATGTAGGGCAGGCGGCTGCGGATGGACTCGCGGAACAGCGCCGCACCCAGCAGCACGCTCATGAGCACGTTGCAGCGCTTTATGGCCACCACGTACGACACCAGCAAGTGCCGCACCGCGTTCAGGAATAGCAGCACCGCCGCCAGCTCCAGCGCGCTCACCTGCGAGCAGCCAAATGGCATACATCGCATGCAAGGTGTTTGCATACATGCTGGGAGTGGGAGCCCCGACTGCGCCTCGTCCGACGCCACGCAGAGCACCAGCGCATCCTTTCATCCTAGGCCGCTTCCAGTCCCGCTCCCGCTCGTGCACCCGCACCGGCCTCCGGCCCGCCCGTGCACCCGCACCGCCCTCCGGCCCGCCCCCAGCTCTGCCGCCCCTACTGGCCTCCAACGCACCGCCTGCTCGCCTACCCGCTAGCCCACCATTCCCATTCCCACTTTCGTACTCAGGAACTCATTCCTGTTCCCCATTCCCAGCGCCGCTCCCTTCCCAGTTCCGCACGGCCTCACCGCTATCATGACTCCCAGGTTGTCCCGCAGCAGCAGCAGCAGCCGCGGCTCCGTGGCGCAGATGTACATGAGGGAGGCGCCGCCGATGGTGAGCCGCTGCACGGCGAAGTACATCCTGTGGTGGTAGAGGCGCGTGAGAGGGAGTGCATGTAAGCGTGTATGTGCATGCGGTGGCTGGTCTGGGAGTGACAGTACACTGCGTGCCGGGCATCCGGACACCACCAAGGCTGGCTCACAAGCGGTTTGGCACTTTATTTGCCCTGTTTGTAGCGCATCCTGCTCTGCGTGCGGACAGGTGTCTAACCCGTATGCCCAAAAGTGCTGCTGCGCCCCCGCCCCGCCCCCAGCGCGCCTCAGGCGCCCGCAACCCACCAGATGGATGGCCCCGTGAGCACTCCTAGTTTGTCCAGTGACGCCGTGATCGACCAGATCACCGCCACACCTGCACAGCCGCAGCAGCAGCAGCACAAGCCGCCGCAACGGCAGGCCACGCGCTCATGACCCAGCCAAGACATATGCACAAGGACCCGCTGTGCCCGCGCTTCGCGCCATCATGTGGGCATGCGCCCCTGCCCGCACTGCAGGACCCTCCAGACAGCAGTCGGCCGGTGACCACAGCTGCTCCCATGATGCACCTACAACACCCCATTCCATCACGTTCCCCAACCCTCGCCACACGACTACCCCACCCCCGCCCCTTCCGGCTCACCTATCATGAGCACCGTCCCCGGCTCCTGGTGCCACGGCAGCACCGCCGCCAGCGCCCCTGTGCCCGACGACCACGTCGGCCGCGCCACCAGGTCCGACACACTGGACGGCCGCCGTACCAGCCCCAGGTGCTTGCCGCCCAGCAACCGCCGCACGCCGCCGCCGAACACGCCCGCCCCGCTGCCGCCGGATCCCCCCGCAGCACCGTTGCTGACGGGTCCTGACTCCAGGTCGAGCCCTGCCCCGCCACCGCCGCCACCAGCGCCACCACCTGCCACCGCCAAGGCAGAGGGCGCCGCGCGCTGCATGAGCAGCCCGGTCGCCGCCGCTGTTGACGTCGACGTGGCAGTGAAGGCCGCGGCAGCGGTGGCGCCGGCGCCGGGCCCGCCGAGGAGCTGCAGCCCCCCGCCTGAAGCAGCCGCCGCCGAACCCGCTGCTAACGTGCCGAAGCTAGACGCCGAGCCCGAGTCCCCTGAAGACTTGAGGCCGGCGGCCCCGGCGCTACTGCTGCTACTGCTGGCACTGGCGGCTCGCAGGTTGAGCAGGTAACCCCCCAGCGCCACCACACACACGCCCGCCACACCGCTGCTGCCGGGCAGCTCGCCTGTGAAGGCGACAGCCGGTGGGTCCACGTGCTTTAGGGGAGACCCAGAAGCCAAAGGCAGGGTCCAAATTCCCCATTCTTGCGCGCCGCCGCACGATCCAAGCCCATCGCGACAGTCCAGGACGTACCCAGGAAGATGTATGCCGTCACGATGAGGATGGCTGGCGTGAAGGCCAGGTATGGAATGGTGAGGCTGAGCGGGCTCATGCACACGGCCCGCTGGTACATAAATCTACTGAGCAGCAGCAGCAGCGAGGACGACAGCGTGGCCGTGGCAAACACCTGGGGGTGCTTGACCGTGGATATGGATTGCCAGTGCCCAGATAGCACCACCCAGCTGACGCTGAATACCTGCAGGTGCGCCGAGGCTAGTGCTGATCATTGGGCAGTATGTATTCCAGAGGCGGAACCCACACACATGTGTATCTTGCTTGCCTAGCGTTCATTCCCACCGTACCCCGCCCACCCACCCCCACCCCGGCTCACGGCGTCAAGCAGCGCAGGCACAGTGACCAGGCCGTCGTTGGAAATCCCCCATGTCGTGCTGGCATACTTTCGCAGCGTGTCGATGCAGGTGTGCGTAACGGCCGCACACGCTGCGAGGACCAACCCCGTTACAAGCATTTGGGAAGTCCGATCGAGTCCTCGCTCAAACTTCACGGGCTGTTGGTCCAGTGCTCATGGGGAGACCAAAGAAACGCTCCGTTAGTAGTGGTTTATTAGGCCACAGACTTGAACCATTTGAACCAGTCTTCCAGTTCGCGTGCAACTTCCACCTTCAAGTGCTTATAACTTGTCGTTGATGTTATATCTGAGCAAACTTGAATAAGAGAGTTTACGCCTATAGATGTCGCTGCAAAGACGTTTGAGAAAAACTCCTGTCTTTTGATAACAAGTATTTCGTGCGATGCAAGGGCTCAATAATAATTTACAGCGTTCGATTGTAATGTGCACTACAATAGGCGTCAGAAAATCGCTTCGCTGGCTGGCCGGGAAGCTGACCAGTCGGCTTCGCCTTGTCGGTCACGCAGTGTGCATGTTGGCTGGCCAATTATCTTCATTAAGATTAACAGACACTGGTAGCCGGCACCGGCTTCTAGCTTCGCCGGAAGCCCCTGCATGGGACATCGGCCTGATGCAGGGTTCTGGACACACCAGTCCCCGAAGGAAGCGAAGTTTTCAAAGTGGGCCTGGCGTCCCACTTATGAGTGTATAGTTTCAGCCACAAAAATGTCTGCGCTTCGCATTCCCTGCGTTTCTGAAGTGGCGTCGACTTCGCCTCGCTGCATTCCGCAGCTTGCAGCCCGTCGCAGCTTGTCGCGCCGTGCCGGCCGCCGGGCGACAACTCAGGTGCTGAATTGCGCCGTCAATCCCAGGTCTACGCCCAGCATCAACGTTGCAGCCGCACTTGAGGCGCCGACTGCCTCGCGTCTCGCGTCCCCGGCCGGCGTGGCACCAGCTGCAGGCTCGGGAGGCTTTAACAGCGATATACTTGGGCTTGGGCAAGCCATCGTCGACTGGTCCGCCTCCGTCGACTTTAGCTTGCTCTCCACGTTCAATGTGCCGCTCGGCGGGCGACGGTAAGCTTGCAAAGTCTCAAGTAGTTATACAGGGTCGTTTGGGTGGGATCGGCCCCAGAGAAATGGTGTGTTTTTGTCGGAGCGATTTTGGCCTCACCGCCGAACAACCTTGTCTCCGCTGCGGTTTTCCCAAACCCAGCGTCATCACCGTCGAGGAGCGTGCGTCGGTGATGGAGACGCTTGATGAGATTGGCGCGCCCAGCCAGGTGAGGGCGACGGAGCGTGGTCGTCAGTTCCCCACAACCGCGCATGCCACTTGGTGCCCAACACCGCCGTCAGCCTGGCTAGACTGGCGCTCTCTTGTGTTTTCATTGTCGAACTTCAGCATGACTCTCAATTTGAGGGCATATCGTTGGCGGGACATAGCAAGCGTGGCCTTTCCGGGGCCTCACTTTGTCGCCGACGGCCCACATCCGCAACAGCCCCGGTCACACCGCCGACCCTGCTTTCCACCGCCCACCTCAATCTACTGCCCCTCGCCACACCTCATCTAATGCAACGCTTTCCATTCATTACCACGCCACCCACTCACCCTGTTGCATCCCGTCCACTGGCTTCCAGGTCAGCGCTGGCGGCTCCCTGGCCAACACGCTGGTGGGTGTGGCCCGCCTGGCGCGCGCCGCCGGCAAGGACCTGCGCGTGGCTCTGGGCGGCAGCCTGGGGTGAGTGGCTAGGGTTGGAGGGTTCGGGGTTGGGATACCGTATAAAGTGGAATAATGAAAGCGGGTCCAGGGGGTTGTCCAAGAAAGAAAAGAAAGGGACACAAGACGGAACAACAACGAGCTGCTGTACGCCCCATTACTGGCTCTTTCTTACGATTTGTGGCCCAACTCCCCTTCAGGACGGACACGCTCGGCCAGTACTTTAACTCCCAGCTGCGCAGCGCTGGCGTGCGCTGCCTGCTGGACACGCACCAGCACCACGCGGCGCAGCACGCGCTGCACCCCCAACCCCACGACCAGCACCCCCAGCCCACGCACCCCACCCAGCAGCCCCAGCAGCAGCCCGCGCACTCTGCGCAGCAGCAGCAGCAGCACCCCTCGCCCGAGGGCCACACCGGCACCGTCATGGTGCTCACCACGCCCGACGCGCAGCGCTCCTTCCTGTCCTTCTTCACCTCGGACCGCCTGGCGCTCAGCGAGCGGCTGCGCTCGGCCGTGCGCGGCTGCCGGCTGGTGGTGATGGAGGGCTACCTGTGGGAGATGGAGGGCGCCGAGGCCTACATGGCCGAGGTCATCCGCATCGCACACGCCGCGGGCGCGCAGGTGGCCATGACGGCCGGCGACCCGGGCGTGGTGGCGCGGCACCGGGAGGAGATGCTGCGCACCATTGCGCGCGGCGTGGACATGGTGTTCACGGTGCGTGGGGGGCGGCAGGGAGGCAGGGGTTGCGGGTCAGAGGGGGCGGGTCGGAGGGGGCGGGTCGGAGGGGCCGGGTCGGGGAGGAAGCCAGGGAGGCTGCTTAGGGTTTGGACGGGTAGTTCTTCCCAGTCCCGACATGGCGCGGAGCTGTGAAACGCCAGGGGGCACGTGGCTGGCTGCTGCGGCATTTGCCCATTCTCACATACGCCCACGCTCTCGCCCACCCGCAGAACGAGGACGAGGCGGCCAACCTGGCTGGGCTGCCCGGCCCGGCGGCGCTGGCGTCCTCGCCCACCGCCTCGGAGGAGGAGCTGGAGGAGGCGGGCGAGCGGGCGGCGCTGGCGCTGGCGGAGCTGTGCCCCGTGGCGGTGGTGACGGCGGGCAGCAAGGGCAGCTACGTGTGCGCAATGGGCGAGATCCACGCCGTGCCGCCGTACTGGCTTCCGCAGGGCCCCGTGGACACGTGCGGCGCCGGCGATGCCTACATGGCGGGTTTCACATACGCCATGATGGCGGGGTACGACGCGCGTACGGCGGGCGAGTTCGCCAGCCGCGTGGCGAGCGCCGTGATCGGGCGGTACGGCCCGCACCTGAGTGACGAGGACGCGGAGGACCTGGTGGGGCAGCTGCCTGAGCACACCGGGCCCATGCGGGTGGCGCTGGGCGGCGCGGCGGGGCAGCTGGAGCTGGGCGGTGGGGCCGGCGGCTTCTCCTTTTAAAGGGAGGAGACGAAGGTGTGGAGAGGAGCGCGGAGTGGCGAGTGGCGCGTTGGTGCGACGGTGCGGTCCCCGCACCTGCATTGCATGTG
The DNA here is from genome assembly GCF_000002595.2 of Chlamydomonas reinhardtii. NCBI lineage: Eukaryota > Viridiplantae > Chlorophyta > Chlorophyceae > Chlamydomonadales > Chlamydomonadaceae > Chlamydomonas > Chlamydomonas reinhardtii. The sequence goes on from NC_057006.1 coordinate 5,510,676, forward strand.
GCATGTGCGCTTGGCGCCGCACAGGCGCTGTCCTGGAGAGGGAGCGAGGAAGGGCGCGGGAGGCGGGGGCGTGAGCAGGCACAGGCTGCCGCGCGCGCGGTAAGAGTGATGGAGATGGAGTTCGGGTACGAGAGGGCTTGAATTCAAACGCGTGTCGAGCAGAGTATGAGCGCTTCTTTTTATATTATTTGCTGCGGCTGCTGCTGGCTGAGGCGGTAATGGGAAGGCGCTGCGCCCCACCGGGGTGTGTGTATGAACATGACATGACAGTGGCAGGGTGTGCATACTTCGCAGTCAGACATGAACATCTTGACTTTCCAAACATAACACATGGCAGTCGTGCTGCCCGCAATATGGACCTTGTCCTTACCCCGACTTTGAACTTTGACTTCTGACATGACGACTGACGACGTTTTGACTCGAGGCTGTTGACGGCTGACCAGATTCGGAATGCGCAGCGTGCTTAGATTGTTTTTGTGGTCCCCTGCCTGCCGCGGTGCTGCACACGCGGGTCTGCACTCTTGCTACCGGGGTTCAGCGGCAGGGGCCGGTTGCGGAGGTGGGCGTGCGCGTGTGAGCCGCGTGAGCTCTTCGGAGCTGAGGGGGAACTTGTGTACTGTTGGTTGGTCTGCCCCTGAGAGGGGCCGCCCTGTGTACGATAGCTTTCGGTTTTGTTTCTGCCTGTTTCAGCCTGCTATTCGGTTTGACTCAAGAAGTGGAATTAATGCCTCATGGAGATCCCTGCGCGGGAGGCAAGGCGGGATCCGCTTTCTCACGATTGATTTTTACGCTCGCCCGTGCTTTCACGCTCCCTGCACCGCCAGTTCATGTTGACGGTGTGCGGACTTGATGCGGCGGAGGTCCCAGTGTGTTGGAGTGACGCATCGGAAGACCAGGGCGTGCATGGGGTGGGCACCCGGCCGGTGAGCCATCGCCGCGAGCCAGCGCCCGCCTCGCCTGTTCGTCCATTTTCCAAGGTGCCTGCGCCCTCGGCTTGTAACTTAAGACCAGTTGATTTGCTCTCGCGTCATTCAGCAACAACCCGTAGTAACTGCGGCGCAGCCCGCTCCCGCCTCGGCACTCGCCGGTGCGCGCGAGGCCGCTGCTGGGTCGCCGCGCTCAGCTGCGCGCAGCCGCGTGCCGTTGCACCGAACTTCTCTCATTACGGTTCCGTGGACATGAGCTGCGACGCCTGCGGTGTGGCCGCGGCGCCAGTCGCGGGCGCTGGCGCTTGCCCGGCGGGGCCGACAGCCATTTACGAGCTTTACAAAGGTGACAGACTCGTCCTGCACTCCATTCCCGCCTCCTGCATCGAGCAGCGCGACAAGTGCTTCAAGGACAGGTCAGGCTCTGCGGCGGGGGCTGGAAATACCAACCGACACTGACCCCACTAGCGGAGCGTCGGCACAGTGTCGTGGGGGCGGAGGATGAGTCACCGGGTCGCTTTCCGTCTTGCCTTCCTTTCCACACGCACCCACCCCCTTTCCGTTGCATGCACTCGCCCCCTCTCCTCCTCGCACACGACACACTCGCTGCCCTGCAGCTCCTCACTAATGAGCGGCAGTGTGCTGTTCTTCAAGGGACTGCGGCACCAGCCCAGCGGCCAGCAAGTGGGGTCCGGCGTGGCCAGGTTCGGTGAGCGGCCAGGGCGGCCAGCAGGCGGGGGCGGCGGGGTCGGGCAGGCGGGAGACGGCAGCGCATCGCGGGGAGCTGCAACATGTGCTGCACTTACGGAGCCTGCGGAGGTGCAGGCGCTGCCCGCAGATCACGTCGCCGCTACGTGTGCAGTGTATTGAGGCGGCGAGGCCCTGTGAAGCCAGTTGTGCTGCCGCTGTGCGTTCCAACCTCCATCCCCAGTTCCCCACCCGCTCCCTGCAGGCGACCGGGACCGTGTGAACCAGACTGTGTTCGCCTCGCTGCACGACCTACAACGCGTGTGTGAGTGGTGATCAAAGCTGTGGTCAGGCTGTGTGGGATTGAAACCCGTGGATGAACCTTTGTGCAGGAATTGTGCGAGCTGATTTGGGCGCGCTGACCACCATCACCGTTCCCTTGGTAGCTGCACTCCTTCAGTATCACTTGGCACCATGGCTGCCCCCACTTCGGGCTTGGACCCAATGCTCCTCCTCTCAACCCCGCTCCCAAGACCACTCCCGCACTCCCGCACCCCTTCACCTCAGGGGAGTCGCACGAGCGCATGGAGGCCGCCAAGCCGCCGCACCAGCGCCACCCCGGCGGCCCCTACGTCTACTTCGCACACAACGACATGGCCAACACCGCCAACGCCTGCGGTGGCCAGCCGCCCCCCAGCTACTGCGACTGCCGCCCGGGCGGCCCCGGCCCCGGCTGCCTGCTCCGCACACGCGACTTTGACTTCCGCGGCCACTGCGAGCGGCAGCCGCTGCCGCACCTGCCGGAGGAGGCGGAGGCGTGCGGCATTGAGGTGCGCGGGCGGGCGTGGAAGCGGGCAAGGCAAGGAAGCAGGGCGAGGCTTGGGTGGGTAGGGGTGCGCTGAGCGCTTGCGACGTTGGCAGGCTGCTGCCAGCTTGTGCGTTTGGTGATGCATCACTCAAAGCGCACGCTTTGTGTTCTGCTTAACCCCACCAACACACACATCGGACATGTCCATTGCCCCTTTAGCACCCTGCCACACTGGTTAGGATGGTAGTGTTTCCCTGTGACCCCCCTGCCGGCCAACCATCAACACCCCTGCAGTGGAACGAGCTGCGTGCGGCGCTGTCCTACGACAATCTGGTGGGGCTGGCATTCATACACGACCCCGGCCACGACCCGCGCCAGCACAAGGCGGCGGCGGACGCGCTGAGGCAGCGGGTGGCGGAGGCGGCGGCACACGCGGCGCGAGAGGCAGCGCTGGCGCGCAGCGGCGGGGCGGCGCTCGGGGATGCGTACAGAGTGGACGACGAGGGCGGTGCTGAGCAGCAGGGTGGGCGGAGGGAGGCGCAGGTGTTGGCCGGTCGCGGCGACGGTGGTGGAGCCACGGCGGCGGAGGCGGAGGCAGAGCAGGAGGAGGGGGAGCAGGAGGTCGCCGCCCGCGGCGAGCGCGCGCTGACGTCACCAGCGGTGCCGCGTCTGGAGATGTACGTGTTCATTTTGGAGCAGGAGCACGGCGTGAATGGGCACCTGCTGGTGGAGGAGCAGGTGGGCGAGGGGGAGATGGGCGAGGCGGAGAGGTCCGGGCGGCGGCGGCGGACGGTCGGCCGCGCGGTGACGTTTGACGAGTACCTGGCGCGCTGGCATCAGCGCCACGGCAGCGGCGCAGAGAGTCAGGCAACGAAGGCCCGGCGGGTCATGTGCCCGGAGCCGGCCGGGGCAGTGGCGGAAGAGGCGTAGAGGGTGGTGGACACACGTACGGCGAGTGACGGGCGCCGGTCGGTTGGTTGTGCACAGGCAGCATTGGCACATACGACGGAGACGTGTGGGCATTCGGCTGCACAGGCGCTGACGTGTGTGTGAGGAGGCCAAGAGGCTGGGACGCTGTTGCATTGCTCAGCGTTGTTCTGTTCGGGGAGTGGCGACGCTCCCCGAGTAACCTGAATCGTGACCTGAATGGGCTGGCTGGCGTCCATGCTTACAGACTCATACGCAATTTCAAGTCATCTTCGTGAACCCTGTCTCCATCAGCAGGTCCGTCTCGTTTGCAATGCAATTTAACCGTCGCCAGCATGTGTCGTCCATGACCATGCTGTCCCACACGTAAGACCACGGACTGCTTTTCACACCACCCTGAGCCCAGCCCCCCGCAAGCCCGTGTTTTATAAACAGATATAGTACCGTGTCACGTTGCGACATATATACGCGCGATCTCCCAATCCCAGTCAACACCACACACTGTCATGTATCCACCATGGGTGTAGCATGACCGCCCTGTCACTTCCGTTTCATCGTGCTTGCTCGGCACCACGAACACACTGCTCGCCATCCACAAAAGTAGTTTATAAGCACTGGCTGACGAGCCTGTTGCCAAGCTTACCGCCGCACCAACGGTCGACTGTACATAGTTTCATGAATCCGACGCTGTCCATACAGCCGTTGTGGCCGCCGCAGCGCACAAGCCGTCCACGGCCGCCGCCGCTCCTGCCGCGCGACTCACCACCGCGGCAGGGGCTTGCTGTCCGGGGCGCCCTTGCCGGCACCGCCCGCTGCAGAAGGCAAGTTCAGGGCAAGGGGGCCCCGAGGTCAGTGCCGCGTGTGTGCAGGTCTCCAGCCACACCACGACAGTGCACATTCCTCAGGAGCTTTCCACGCAGCGCACACCTCCCTTACGCCACCCCGCACCGCTGTTGCCAGCCTTCTTTCCTCTCTACCACCCCCCGCCCCGCCCCGCCCCGCCCCGCCCCGCCCCGCCCCGCCCCGCCCCCCGCCCCCTCCCTCAAGTTCCCGGGCACTCACTTCCGGCCTTGAGGAACTTGGGCTTGGCCTGGATGCCGCCGCATCGCGGGATGTGCCGCTCCGCCGCCTGCGCGCTGAAGCGGCGGCCGCAGCAGGGGCACTGCACCAGACTGGGGTCGGGCGCGGAGGGTACGTGCGGGATGTTGCGGATGTCCTCGCCGCGGGCCAGGGCCGCAGACACCTTGCGCATCTCAGACATGGCCTGACGCAGCGCGTTGCTCTGCGGGCGGGCGTGTGTGGGGCGGCAGTACAGGTGAGAAGGTGGAGAAGGGAGGTGGAGGGGTTACATTGATGAGAAGGGAGGTGGAGGGGGAGGGGGAGGGGCAGGAAGGAGGGAGGGGGTGGGGTTGTGGAAGGGAAAGGGGGTTGCGTGGCGAGTAGCTGTGCAAGGATGCATTTGGATTGCAGACTGGCCACGCGTATGCTTACCTTGGCCTTCCACGCAGGCTGGTTGCCGCTGCCGCCTCCCCCAGCGCCGCCACCACCCGCGCGGCCGCCGCCGCCTGCCCGCGGGCGCCCTCCAGTTCCCGACGGCGCTGGCCCGGAGGGCGGCGAGGGCCGCGCGGGGGAGGAGGCTGTCAAGGTGCGGGGGTTGACGTATGCCGCAGCATCCGTGCCGCCCACGCGCTTGGCGGCGCTGTTGAAGACCTTGCGCTTGCCAGCGAACACCTGCAAGCCGCACAACAATTTGCATGCATGGAGTCGTGTCGGCAACCCCGGATAGCCAAGCATGTTCAACACCAAAGGCTCTTGGCGCAGCGCCCTGTGACTGCCTCAGGGGCTGTCACACCACCACGAGACCTCCGCCCGCGCTACCGCACCCCCGCATGTCCGCACACCGCCCTCACCTTGGCGCAAACGCGCGAGTGCTTTTCGTACGCCCCCGGCAGGAAGCTGCGCCCGCACGTGCCGCACTGCACGCGCGGCTCCTCCCCCTCGTCGCCGTAGTAGTCACCGCCCCCTCCGCCGCCACCGCCGCCCCCGGCATCGGGCGGCAGCCTGTAGGCCGCTTTGGGCGGCTCCGGCCCCGCGTCACCGTCATCACCGTACCCGCCGCCGCCGCCACCACCACCGCCGCCACCCGCCGAGGATGCGGCTGCGGCGCTGCTGCCGCCCGCGGGTCGTACCGGCTTCATGGGCTTGCTGGGCGTGCACATGCGCTGGTGCTTCACCAAAGCCTCGGGCCTGAACAGGAACAAGCAGGAGGAATGGCTCGGAGGTGAGGGAAGAACGGCAACTGCTCACAAGGTTGCGGGGCCGCTGGGAGACACGCAAAATCAGCTATGCGAAGGGATGGAGGTGCTAGAGTACGGGTCCTGTGTGTCTCAGAACATGGCTCCACCACCCCAGCTCACCTCATCTTGCGGCCGCAGTTGGCACACGGCTCCAGCTCCATACCGCCGCCGTCGTCATACTCGCCCGGCGCGCCGCCGCCGCCGCGGGCGGCGCCACCTCCGCCTCCGCCTCCCCCGCCACCTCCTGCCCCCGCCCCCGGCCGGGCCATGGGCCTGTCCGCTGTGCACGCCTTCATGTGCGACTTGAGCGCCTCAGGCCTGTGGGCGTAATTGTGCGGGTGCGTTCGTGTGCGTGTGTGCGGGTGTCTCAAGGCCTGCTTAAGTGAACATGTTGTCCTTCAATGTTTCAGTCATTACGGTTTGATGCCATCACGGCCTGCCACACGACTACCCGTGTTGCGAAAAGCCGGTGTCCCGCAAACCCCCCTTCAAACCACCTCCGCCTCTCCATCCCCATCATCCCGGCTCCGCACGCGCGCGCACACTCACATACACACACATGTAGCGGGGGTTGCGCGATTTCCGGTTGGTAAGACCGGCGGCTCACCGCAGCAGGTATGCGAGGTAAATTCAGGTAACATCCGTAAACCGTCGCTTTGCTGCATCGCATACACTGTCTTTGCGCAACGTTTTCCTTGTGCTCTTTAACACACATACACACACACGCATGCACACACACAAACATCCCAGCCCCCCCCCCACACACACACATACAAGCCCTCACCTCATGGTCCTGCCGCAGTTGGGGCAGGGGTAGAGCGACACGCCGTTGTAGTAGGCGAACATCTTGGAGTTGAACTCGTCGATGCCGGCCGTGTCGGTGGGCAGAGGCTGGTCCAGCTCGGGCGGCGGCGGCGGCGGCTGCTTGCGCTCCTTGGGCAGCTTGTTCGCCTCCACCTGGGTGCGTGTGTGCGTGTGTGTGAGTGCCGAGCTAGGATTAGCACTTGCTGTGGAGGCGGCAATGGTGGTGCTGGCAAGGGCGAGGAAACGGTGGGCGTGTGCAACTAAGAAAGCTGTGTGACGCCTGCCGGTGGCTCCCCTGCGTACAGCAACGCACCTTGAGCCACTTCTCGTAGCACTGCGGGATGTGGATCTTGAGGCTCTGGCTGCCGAACTGCGATCCGCACAGGTAGCACACGTACGCACGTGGCCGCTCGCCCTCGCGGCGAGCCGGTGTGCCGCCCCCGCTGCCACTGCCTCCTCCTCCTCCTCCGCCGCCGCCGCCGTACCCGCTCTTGGGCCGCGCAGGCGACGCGGCGCCCGGCCGCGCCCCAGGCGGCGGCGCGTGCTTGTTGGGTCCGAGCGGGCCGCCAGGGTTGCTCGGTGTGCACACCTTGGCGTGCCTCTCAAATGCGTCGGGCCTGTGGCCGGCACACACGACATAGCACCAAGTAGCACAGGAACACATTAAGGTAGCTAGAAATTGGGAGTACCGCAGCGGAGGCAGACAGCCCCACACCGGGGCTACCCCTCCCAAGCCGTATGCAGCATTGACGCTCCGTGGGCCCCACCTGAATGTCCGGGCGCAGATGGGGCACCCCACCAGCGACACCTTGTCCCAGTAGCCGTACATGCGCTGCGGAAGGAGCGGAGGACCTCAAATTAAGTAGGGGCACTAAGTATAAAGCAATCATCTCCTGTGATACGGAACATGCGTGTCATACACGATACACGTGCTAGAACCCGGTTCCCAGCCGCGTAGATGTACTGACACCACCATCACCTGCCCAGCCACAGACCACCCTCACACACCTGGTTGAACTCCTCGATGCCCGCCGCGGTAGTGGGCAGCTCGCCGGCCTCGAGCTCAGGCGGCATGGGCGGCAGCGGCCGCTGCTCCTTGCGCGGCTTTTGGCTCTCCACCATGACCCACTTCTTCTGGCACTGCGGGATGTGCTTCATCAGGCTCTGGCTGCCATACTGCTGCCCGCACAGGTAGCACGTGAAGCCGATGGGCCGCTGTCCCTCGCGCCGAGCCGGCAAGCCCGACGGCGACGGTGGCGCGCCGTAGCCCCCGCCTCCACCTCCTCCTCCTCCGCCGCCGCCGCCGTACCCGCTCTTGGGCCGCGCAGGCGACGCGGCGCCCGGCCGCGCCCCAGGCGGCGGCGCGTGCTTGTTGGGTCCGAGCGGGCCGCCGGGGTTGTCCCATGTGCACACCTTCGCGTGCCGCTCAAAGGCGTCAGGCCTGTATGCGGTAATCCGAAGCGCCAGGCAGCACAGCTGTGACGTGACGTGGTGGCCACCGGCCCAGTGAGTTGACAAGCTGTGCGGACGGAGCCGCCGAGCACGTGCTGCCCCAGTGCCAGTCATGCTCTGAGCTGTCCTTGCTTGTTCCCTTGCATGTCAGCTGTGGCGAGCTATAGGCGCAAATGCAAGAGCTGTTCCAAGTTCCCTCCCCCAGAGGCCAGGCCTCTCCAGGCATCTCTCATCTCGTGCTGCCCCCACCTGAACGTCCGGGCGCAGATGGGGCACCCCACCAGCGACACCTTGTCCCAGTAGCCGTACATGCGCTGCGAAGTGGTGTCCGAGAGGGGCAGGGGGTCACGTGGAGCCAATGCAACATTGCAGGTGCTGCTGAGTGCATTCGAAATCGCTGCGCAAGCACGAAAACATCCGCCCGTGTACGTGTGCTCGCCTTCCCCCGCCCGTGTTCATTGAAAGGACGGACATGCCAGGTCAGGATTGCCTGTGCCTGCGCAAGACCGCAGTCTCCTGTCCTCATCCGCTTTCCCTTCCCCACACACCTGGTTGAACTCCTCAATCTCCTGCGTTGTGTACGGCAGCTCGCCGGCCTCCAGCTCAGGCGGCATGGGCGGCAGCGGCCGCTGCTCCTTGCGCGGCTTTTGGCTCTCCACCATGACCCACTTCTTCTGGCACTGCGGGATGTGCTTCATCAGGCTCTGGCTGCCGTACTGCTGCCCGCACAGGTAGCACGTGAAGCCGATGGGCCGCTGTCCCTCGCGCCGGGTCGGCGTCTGCGGCCGCGCGCCGCCGCCGCTGGTCCCGGGACGCATGGTGCTGCTGGCGGCGGCGCGCGCCTCCGGCCTCAGCGCTGATGTGCCACTGCGCAGCACGGAGTCCAGACTGTGGTTGAACTTGGCTGCAGCATACACCGCCTTCACCTGCGGGGCGGCGAGTAAAACGTCGTCAAGCTACTGACCTGGTCGCCAGGTCGGCCCGTCAGTTCTTAGGCAGCACGCGTCCCTACTGCCTCCATGCTGTCGCTTTATTCAACCCACGATGCGATGACAAGTCGGGGCCTATACTTTGGGCTCGGGCAGGCATCCTCTCCCAACCCTGCCTCCGCACCGGCCCAGTGGGCCGCGGCCGGCCTCGCCCCACCTGCGCGAGGCGCTGTGTGAGCGGCACCTTGCCCGCCGGCGCCGTGGCCGCCTCCCAGCCGCCCGAGGTGCTGGGCCGCCGCTGAGTGGTGCCTGCAGCCGCGTGCGTGGCGAGTGAGCGTTGAGGGGTGAGCGTGTAAGTGCCGCTGTCACCAAGTGCAGAAAGGACACACGCCCGCGCGTGCAGGTAAGGCCTGCCTGCCTTTTATCAATATTATCATTAACCATGTTGCGCATACGTTGGAGGTTACGTGCTCCCCCATGTGTTTGGCGCGCCTGCCCTGGTCCTGGCACCCCGCCCGGCTCCTCACCTGCCACCATGCCGCCGGCGCCGCTGTACAGCGGCGCGCCCCCGGAGTTGCTGATGCGCCCGCTCGCCATGCCCCCGCCGCTGCCTGCATACCCGCCCCCGCCCAACTGCTGCATGCCTGCCCCTCCGCGGCCGCTGCTGGGGCGCCCGTATGGGTCCGCGCCGTTCGTGCGGCTATAGCCGGGCCCAGCTCCGGCACCGGCACCCCCAGCGCCTCCATAGCCTCCGGCCCCACCACCGCTGGCGCGGGCGCCCCCGGCCGCGTCGAAGGTGAAGCCCCCACCCCCCGGGTTGCCTATCGACCCCGTCGAGTTGCGCAGCGAGGAGCTGCGGGCCAGGGAGTGCGAGCGTGCCAGGCCTCCGAAGCCATTCCCGAGCGTGACCGTGGAATAGGGGGAGTTTCCGTAGTCCATTGAACCCGCCTGCCCAGGCGCGATGCTCCTGCCGCCTGGGCCTAGATGCTGTAAGGCGTGGCAGAGTGCTCCGCCATCTACATGGACGTCCGCTGGTAGGGCGTCGTCAGAACCCGGCCACTAACTCCCTCGACATGCAAGGATGCGGCACACACCCTTTGCCGCACGAGGAGTAGGCGTAGTGGTAGATATATGTATAGACTGCTGCTCACTCAGCCTAGTGTCCGCGCTTGACCATTAAATCGGTGCAAGGCCAATCGAAGGCGCGAAGCTGGGCGTTCCACTACGTTTGGTGGTATTTATAAATATACGGTTTTTCGAGTATCCTCTTTGCAGCAGGCGGTAAAGCAAAGCAATGGACGGAATGAGCGGCCAGCTAGGTTCCCAATTCACAAGTTCTTGGTGGCTTCGCATGCTCAGTTGCCATGGCATCCCACCAAATAAAATCTGCTTTTTAAAGTGTGGGGGATCAATTGAGCGCACAATTACGTGCTGCGCGTGCACTAGTTCACTTGCAAGCATACAGCCCGCGCAGCACCTTGCTTCTGTACTCATAAGTTGGTCCCTACCGACTTCTAGAAAGAATGCAAATGTCTCATAGGGTCTCGCGGGCAGCGACAGGGCTAGGGTGTCGGCGCTCTGTGGTGGCCGTGCCGGTGGTGGCAGCCCCGCGCCGTATCTGCATTCTCGCGGCCAAGAAGGGCGATAAGGGCGGCAAGGGCGGCAAGGGGGCTAAGAAGTCGGCACTGGCGGACTTGCTGAAGAAGAAGGTGAGGCGCGCTCGCGGCCAGGCACAATGTCGTAGGTGGCGTGTCCAGGGATGCCGCGTGGACGCCACGCCACGGCCCAGCAGCCACACCCCGGTCGCCCCGATCCGTGTACGCGCATAAGGTGGTGTGCTAGCCTAGCATGCAAAGCACTGATCTGGACATGCTGAACACATAGGCGAGCGCCTTGCCATCTGACTCACGGCCGCCCCCGACGGCGCTCCGGCCCCGTAGGAGGAGGCTACCGGCAGCGCCGCCGCCACTGAGGGCGCCAGCAATGCAGTGCCCGCTGACTGCGTGTCTCCAGAGGGGCGAATGCTGGTGAGCATGTGAGGGAGTACATGCGGGAGAAGATGGCTGGGTGGTTGGGGGCATGTGCCCCCGCATGATGTGCCTGGGGCGATTACCAGCATGTAGCCTCCGCTCAGCGCTCTGGTGCAAACACCTGGTACTACACCCTCCACCAGGTGTTCACGCTGGCTGACTCTTACTACCGCCTGACAAAGAAGTGAGTGGCGGCGGAGCTTCCGCTGCTAGGCAACTAGGCCGCTTCGGCTGGGGTTGGGACTCTGTCACTAGACACCCACGCGTGAAGGCGGTTGGCAGATATCTCTCAAAGCATTGTGCCGTGCCAGCGCCGGCTGGGCCTGATAATAGCAAGACCTGGGGCCCTGGGATGGCAACGTTCGATCGCAAGATCCGCAACGCACCTTTCGACAGCTATGCTCCGCGTCGGATTGCCCTCTGCCTTCGCACGCTAGCCGCCTGACCAGAGCCAGGAGCCCAGGACCCAGCCCACACGCCGCTGTCGCTTCGCCTGTGTGCTCGTGTGTTTCCAGGTACCTGCTGGAGGGCGTGGACTTTGAGAAGCTGCCGGCGGCGCTGTTCCGGGCGCCCTTCGCGCTGCTGGCACACAACAAGTTCCAGGTGAGTCCGGTTGCGGGGAGAGGGGAGGGCGTGTGTGGGACAGTACAAGTAGTGTTGCGGCGTGTGCTCGGGAGGGAATAATAGACAGTACAAGGTGTGTTGCGGCGTATGCTTGGGAGGGAATAATGGACTATTGGTGTGGCTTGCCTTAAGGTTATGCACGGAGCTGGCTCCAGCTACCCGCTAAGCGACCACCTGCCCGGCGGGGCCAGGGTGTGGCAATCTACTTGCGCCGTATGCCCTGGATCTTTCCATTGCCACAGGAGGGTGTCAAGGACCCCGTCTATATCTACGGCAACCGGTGAGCGCCACGTGCTGGGCAGGGCGTGCACAGGCGGGTTGTCTGGAGTCGGCAACTTGGCGGGCGAGCATGTGCTTGGGGGCTTGAAGCGTGCGCGCATGGTTTGTAGTCCACCTGCACATCCATCACCTGCTGTTGCTACGGCAGTACACGTGAGCAGCAGCGCCAGGCTCACCTGCCCCACCACCTGTCCCGCACCTCCCGCCCTCATCATCAGCGCGGCTCTGGATCTGTTCGAGAAGAGCTGGGACGACCTGCTGAAGATGCCGTCGCGGCTGTCCGCGCCGGTGGACGAGTCGGCGCAGACGGACCGCGACGGGCTGCTGGAGAAGGCCGCAAAGACCGGTTACGTCACAGGGTATGAGGCCTGGCGCGTGTCATCAACCGGCCGCCGCTTCAAAATCAAGGTGCGCCTGCGGGAAAGGCTGGGTTGGTGCAGGGGTTAGTAAGTTTTTCACGCCAGGAGCCGCGCGGGGCGCCGCCGCGCCGTGTTGTGTGGCACGTGTTTCAGGGACGGGGTCCTCTTGGGCGTCGCTGTGCATTGACGCATGCCGCTGTCGTTGTCGCTGCCTTCGCGTCTGTGTCCGCGACGGCGCGACCCTGCGTGCAGGACGTGACGCTGTTCAACTTGATTGACCGGAGCGGTGAGTCGCGCGGCGGGCCAGGGCGGCGCGGGAGGCAACAATGGATGCCGCTTGTGCGGGCTCGGAGCATCCTGGGAGAGCGGACAGGTCATCACGCGCGCCCGCGTCCGCACACGGCTGCCACCTCTCGTTGCCTCATGTCACACACCTCACGTTCATGCTGCAGGCACCAAGATCGGCCAGGCGGCGGTGTTCAGTCAGTACGAGACCGAGGACGGCGTGGGTGAGTGGGCTGGGCCCTGCGGCTGCATTCATGGCGGGCAAATTTCGCAGGTGTCGACAGCAGTGAGCCCTGCAGGGTTGTGTGTCAGGCTTATGAGGGTATGCCATATGTCATACAGTAGCTGGCGGCGGGACCATTGCCTTCTTTGGCCGCTCTCACCACAGTTCACACCATCAAGGGAAGCGAGCCGGACGTGGAGGAGGAGGCTGCGGCGGCGGGACCAGCCATTCCCACACCCGAGGAGATTGAGGCGGCGGAGGCGGCTGTGGCGGAGCAGGCAGCGCACGTGCGGTCACTCAAGGAGGTGCAGGTGGGGCATCTTGTATGTGTGTTGTGAAGCATGAGGCGAAGGGAAGCACAAAGGCCATGCGAGCGATGCGGTGTCACCTGGTGTGATGACCCTCGCTGTGTGTCATGTACCGTGTTAGGAATGCGTGTACGTGCTTAAATGGACGCGTGTGCCAGTCTACCGCAACTATGCTTTGCATGTCTGATTGAAATGCCCGCCTGTTATTGCATGGGTTTGGCAATTGCAGGGCCTGCAAAACAACGACATCCCAGTCCAGATCGCCGTCATGGAGCTGAAGAAGCGGAAAGAGAAGCTGGCGGCGCTACAGAAGGCGCTGGATGACGCGCTGGCGGCCAGCAAGGCCGCGTTTGATGACGACGACGACGAGTAAAGAATGCGTGTGCGCAATGGGTTGAACAAGTGCCGGCGTGGTGGTTGTGCTGGGTGTGTGTAAAGGATGTGTCAAGGGCTAGAACGAGTGTCACAGTAGATTGCGACATTACAGTAGAGGTGGCGTCAACGGCAGTATTAGGGCAAATGGTTCTGGTCCGTCTGTGGTCTGGCCTGGCCTGGTCCGGCATGTTATAAGCTGACGTGCAGTTGGCGTATGGACGAGCCAGGCCTGGTGTATGTGCAGGGTTGCGCATGTGTAACCTGGTGCCTGATGATTGGGAGAGCAAGAAATGCATCGGCTGCAACAGGGACCTGCTGGCGCAGCTCACGAGGGAAGTCTGCTCTAGACCTGCATAGGCGAGGCATCGATACAGCCCACCCACGCCAGCGGACTGTCACAGTGTCACTGGCCAGCCATGCTGTCCAGCTAACCGGAACATTGGCTCTCTTGCAGTCGCCGCGTTCCCACACAAAGCAACAATGTGTTTGGTCTTCGCCTAGGCCGGAACGGTGCAAATCCCATGGCGAAGCGCCCCAAGCTACCCAGCCCCGCACCCCCTTCCCCGTGCCGCCAAGCTAGTCTTAGGCTACCCCTTTAACCGGCACTAGGCGCAATTAACTTGTCAAATGAGCTCAGGCCGTCCGGCCTCGGATGCCCTCACCACGGATGCCACGGAGGTCGGCTGGACAGTGACAGTCAGCAACTTACACGCCAGGACAGGAGCCCCACGAGGTTTGCAGGCCCCCCGCGAGCCCACTCTCAATCGTCCATATTATGGCATTATTAGAATCAGGCATCTAATGAACCGGTCTATCGGCTCATCCCACAGTTCGAAGCGTTGGGGCTGCCCTAATAACGATGCGGAATGGGACATGCGTACAGATGTGTATATGAATTAAATGCACGAACTAAGCAAGGCCCCATTGCTATAGATTACGAGTCGTCATAAGTGAGTGCTTATGGCCGTGTCTGTGGCATACACACGCCAGACGTCTTTAAAAGGCAGCACGGGTGCGCACGAGCGCCTGGGTGCCCAACTGCCGCACCAATCAACGACCATGATGCTCAGCCTGCTTGATAAAGACGATGGATGGCGCACATCACTCTTCTCCATCCGGCACGCGCTCCCCCGCTCCATGCCTCCGCTGCAGCGTGAGCTTGCACCTATCAACCGGGTGTCAGGGCCACGCGCACACAGAACGAACAGGCAATCGAAGATGCCTCCTCTGCCGCGTCCTGCGGGGCGCCACCTCCATAGAAGCTCCACCCCGCTGCCAAGCAACGCAGGAAGCAAAGGGCTTCTGGGAGGCAGAGCATGGTCAACACGCGCTAATTAAGAATCCCCGCCAAAAAGCACGGGTCTTTGTAATGCATATGGCAATAAAGGAATAACTTGTGCCGGTCCTGATTGTCGGCCTAATGGTTCCGCAGCAGCTGCTCAACAAGCAAGCAACCCACATCGCTGTGACTAAGCCCACCGTGCTAATTTCGCACCCATGTTGTTGTGTGTCCAGGCCAGCCTTCGCAATACCGCGGCAGTAATCGCCATGTCATCATATCCGCCCATGCAACACAATGCACAGTCCATGCGCGCTTGGTCTGTCCCGCGATGTTATGGCATGCGTCACCCTCATGGTTTGTGGACTAACCACGCAATACAGAACAGCTTCAAGTAGCGGTCCGGCCTGGTCCTGGCCCATGCCTCGCGCCCCCCTTCAGCCATTGATTAGCAGCAGAAAGAGGCGGTGGTGGCAAGCGTGCTGTAGTTGGCCTTCTCGCACAGAGCAAAGTTCTTAGACGTGAAGCGCGGCCAAGTGGGCGAGCCGCAGGCGGTGTAGGCAGCGCCGCAGCTGGTGGCGTTGACGCGCGAGGTGCATGACGCCGAGGCCGCGCCGTTCAGCGTGTGGGTGCTGTAGCCATAGACAGTGTAGGACTCTGTGTAGCAAGCGGCATTGGCGACAAGGCAGCGATTGTTTCATGAGGCCATGTTGAACATACGTGGGCCATGTTGTCAAGTCAAATGGATCACGACGCGGCCAACGGGTGCTCCTGGGTCCGGCACATGCTCTGTCCTCCGGCAATGTAGCCCAGCTTACTATGCACCGCCTGCACCGTGACAGGCCCCTGCCCCAGCTCACCCCCTGCGGCCGGGCCCTGGATGGGTGCCCGCTGTCCGTTGACGGACCCCAGCATGCCCGTGGCCGCCAGCAGCATCCCGCCGGTCCCCTCCAGGTACCAGGCGCCGCCCTGCAGCACCAGCACTCCGTCCTTGGTCTCCACGCGCAGCGCAGTGCTGGTGGCGCCGGAGGCCGCGGCGACAGCCGCCCGCGTGACGCCCAGCACCGACATCTTGGCCTGCGCAGTCACAGCCACCTGAGGCGGCAGCTGCATGCCTTGAACCTGTGGGCGTGGGCGGAGAGGGAATGGTGGAACCAGGCCGGAGCATATGCTGCTGCTGCTGCCCGCGGCTTCTCATGTCCCAGGAGTCTTCGCGCACATAACACGGTCCAGAATGGCGAAGTGCCCATGCAGAGGCTTCGCTCGCGTCAACTTGATGTACTCCGTAGTCCCCCAGCCCCAGTAAGCACGCACCACGATGTGGTCGATCTTCAACAGGTCATCGTACGAGACGCCCTCGTACACCGCCATCTTGACGGTGGGCACGGTGGTGGACAGGCGCGTGACGCTGCTGCTGTTGCCGGCGCCGCCGCCGCTGCCGCGCAGCACCAGGCTGCTGTTGGCGACGGAGATGTCCGACATGCCCAGCGAGATGGGCGTGCTGGTGCCCTTCACCACCCACGTGTTGCCGCTCACCTGCGCGCACCGGGACCACCGGAGGCTGCGCGCTGGGACCCATAGGATGGCTCCAACACGTGCAGCAGCCCTTACTGTACGGCTGGGACGTCAGGCACCACCAACCAGGCTACCGTATCGCCACCAGCAGCATGCGTTGAACGCAGACAGCTCACAAGCCCCGCCCTGCCCCTGTACAGGGCGCCCTGTGACCCACTCCGCACCCCCGCACCCTCCCCCGTCTGCCGTGCAGGTTACCTCCGTGTCCTTCTGCGCAAGCATCACCGCCCAAGTGAGCGCAAACAGGGAGCCTAGCAGCAGGACGAAGTAGACGACGAGGCCGAGCAGGAGGCCTCTGTGGGAATCCCAGGTGGCAAGTATACCGTATAGTCACTATGTGGCTGTGCATGCGCCTGCCGTTACTGCGTTCCCACTGGGCTTTGCATGTGTGGATGCTGTAAAGGCATTGCTGTTCCGTGGCTCAACTCCCTAGGGCCTGTGCTTTCATGGGCTGCACTCCGCCCCACTTACAGAAATATTTTGTTTTGGAACTGCTCGCGCACCAGATGGTTGATGACCTCCTCCAGCTCTGGATGAAGCGGGCCGGGTCACGGGGGAGCCGCACTGGTTCATTTGCCAGCCAGTGAGATGCACCTGATGAGGTCGCCCTGCTGGCCAGTGCCTATTAGGGCACCCACAACCCGCACGTGGCGCCTGGAAACCCTAGACTTGGTCCTTTATGTGCTTCTCCACGGCCAACACCAGCTTTTTAGCGCATGCTGCGGATCCCGCATGCCGCAGCGTCGCGTGACCGGCTGCTGCCCGTGGCCGGACCCCGCTGCCAGCGAGCTGCGGACGCGTGGGGAGTCCAGCGGCGCACCCTGGCCGCGCAGCGCACCTCTGCCCAATGCACCAAGCCGCCTGGTCACGGGCCCATGCATCAGGGACCCTGAAGCACGCCTTCCCCAGCACCGACAGGGACTCGCCTGGCGCACGTGCGAGAAATGTCGCTTGATGCGCGCTCACCTGGTCGCGTGATTTTCTGGTCACCGTCCTTATCATACTGCTTTAGCACCTCCCTCAGCTTGGTATTGACCTCTGCATTGCAGGGCACGACCGGCCGGTCCATGTGCGTGTGTATCAGCGGATGTGGTCACACTCTGGCCAGCATTGCCCAAGAGCACTAGCCCACGTAAGACTTGAACGCAATAACGAGGCCCAGCACACTGGGAACACTACGCGTGCCGGTCAGCGTTCGAGTTCGTGAAGGGCCCAGCCCAAGCCCAGCTCGGTCGCTAATCGGGAGACAGGTCTTACTGGACATCCGGATATGGCTGCGGTTGCTGCCTCCAGAAGTCCGCTCTTTCTCCATGTTTTGCGAGTTTGGCGTCGCTTCTACTGCTGCTGACATTCCTCAGTACCTCCTAACCTAGCGTCCTTGCTTGAAATGGTTGATTCGGCTTCGCAGAGCTCTGGTTGCTGGAACCAGCACTCTAAAGGGCTCTAATGGCAGCGAGCCGCTCGTGGCGCAGATTCACTCCTCGTAGCTTCAGGATTACGCTAAACGAAGACAGCGTGAGGTCCTTGGTTGGCTTACAGAAACTGAGAAGCGGTCAGAAGCGTGGACTGACAGTACTGTTTTTTTGATACTTCCAAAGTATAAGTCGCCGGGTAAGAAATGTAATGAGCACCACTCTTCCGCAATTGTATACCACACATGTGTTCAAACTGGACTGGGTGGCAAATTGCCAAAACTTCCAATCTCTGCATGCCCCGCTGCCTTCTCTGTTGCTCAGCCCATGAAGGGCATCACTAGACCTTCAACAGACTGATGCAGCAGAAAGCGCAGGCAGCGTGGCTTTTGGAGTCCCAGCAACTCAGCATCAAGGACGTCGTTCTCACCGCCCGTTCACCGCCCTCCACCGGCCCTGGCCTCGATAAGTCCCCCGCAGAATTTACAAAAAGCTCTGAGCACGGGCAAGCTGCAAACACACTTTTTACGCTTACGGCACGCGGCTAGGGTTGATCTTAGGCCAGCCACATGATGCCACGCATGATGCCGAGCTCACTCCCTCGCTCGACCCGCGCTCTGGCCAACATGACCGCTGGGCCAGCAGCACCCAAGCAGCCCCTGTACCCAACCGTCATGAGCACCGTTGCCTGAGTGGCTGGGTCCGACATCACGTGCCCAATCGCTGAGCCCAGCGCCTTCGTAGTTCGCATTACATGCACACATGCTGCCGAGTCCACACTGCCCTGCCGAATCCACGCTACTACCCAGTTCAGTCTGTACTACCCTGCCCAGTCCACTTTCTGCCCACCGTCACCCACATGCGCCGTGTTCTGTACACGCCATATCATTGCGAACATATCCACTGGAAGCTGTCGTCTCTCAAAAAGCCTGCTGACTCCAAGCTTAGGCCCAACAACACTCCCCCACTCAGTCCTCGTTTGGCGCACACATCTCCCCAAACTTTGCCATTCCCTGCGCACCGTTGCGACAAGGACACATCGGTGATAACGGACATTTCTGCAGCTGTGAAAGGAGGACACCCAGCCACACCTGTCGGTTACCCACTTGTCGACTACCGTCTTCCCACACGGCATCCAAAGACCACCCGGAACGGGCCCTACCTCTCGGGCACCTGCCGACACGGCAGCCTGTCTGCACTGCAGGCCACGTTTAGTGGCGCCCTTCACACTGCCCGCCGCCCCTGCCACCCCCTGCTGCGGCGTTGGCGGATTCGAAGATGCCGTGCTGCCGCTGCACGATGACCTGCTGCCCAAAGTTGCTGCAGCCCAGAGCTGCCGCCGCGGTGTTGGCTAGATGCACGCATGCTTGCGGCGGCCTTGCCATCTCCCCGGCAGCCTGACGATCGAACGCACCGCGCCGCCGCGGCTCCCTACTTGGCCAGAGCCCATGGCCATCGCCGCGGACGCACCGCCAACCACCGCTCCAGCGTCTTCTGTGCGCCGCTCGCTGTGCCCCTGATGTGACGAAGCCGCGCCTGCCTCCGCGCCACGGTGGCGCTTGGGGGCTGGCTGCTCTATCCGCCCGCGTGAGCCGGCGGCGCCTGCATGGCTGCGCGGCGCTGCCTGCACCTCCTCCGCACCTTCCTCCGCTGCCAACCCCTCACCCTCCTCACCCTCCTCGTCCTTGTCCTCCTCCTCGTCCTCGCCGCCCTCTTCCTCGGGCTCCTGCTCCGGCTGCTGTCCGTGCTTGGCCCTCAGCGTGCGCTGCTTGTGCTGCTCCAGGTCGTCCCCCGTGAACAGCGGGTAGCGCTTGCCCGGCAGCAGGAACCAGCCGAAGATCTGTTCGCAGGGCGGTACGCGTTAGAAAGCAGGCGCACCAGCAGGACAAGGCGAGTGGGGTGGGGGGCTGGCGGTGGAAGCAGGGGCTCAAGCTGTGGTGTGGTCCCACAAAGCATTCGATGGTGTGTGGCGCCGGCATCCTGGCGGGGGCCCCTGGGTCAACAGGTCATCGGGCCATGCGAAAGTAGCGGGCATCCCAGTTCGTGTGCCATACACAGTAGCGTCGCCCCCCTTGTCGCACTCACCGAGTACCGCGGCCGGTCGGTGGTGAGCGCAGTGACGGCGTGATAGCGCGGCACCTTGAACGCCACCACACTGTTCCACTGCGGCACGTAGCGCCGGCCGGAGGGCCCTGCGGCGGTATCCTCCAGGTCCACCAGCACTAGCGAGGGCAGGAGGGCGAGGTGAGCAGGCGGAACAGGCGTTTCAGCACTGTCCAATCATAATCGATCCACGCCTGTGGCAGCCCACACGGCCGCACACCTCCCATGCATAGCCCTCGCACGCGCTGCACCACAGCCCAGCTCCATGCCCTCCTTCCCGCAGTCCTGATCCCCAGTTCTCACCGCCGCCGTACTCCTCCTTCCAGTCCTTTGTGAGGTAGTAAATGACTGCCAGGTCGCGCGAGGTGGTGATGATGCGTCCGCTGTCCAGACGCACCTGCGTGTACGCCCGGTCGTCGTGCGGCGCGATGTGGTCGCGCTTGCAGTACCTACGGCGGCGGCGGCGGGTAACACAGGCGGGTGAGCGTACGGGGGCCATCAGCCGGGGCAGGGTGAGGTATCTGGTATTGATGATGAGTGGAAGGGGGCGGTGCTCACTTGGCGGCGGAGAAGGCGTGCAATGCTTCCGGCCGGACCAACGTGAAAAGGCGGATGACTGCATCCAGCCCGTTAGCCTGCTTGACGGAGGAGAAGGAGTGCGAGATGTTGTTTTGCCGGTAGTCCTCTGCGGACAGGGACCAGACGGCACGCAACACGTTAGATGCCAACGGCGGCCATGTGCCGCCCCAGTGGCAGCGGAAGACACACAGCTGCATCCAGTCCGTGGCAATGGCTGCGGCAGGGGTGAGCGGCCAGCACGGCGTCCCGACCAACTTGCCTCTCGCGGCGGTTTCATTCCACTTGGAGTCTGGTATTGATTTGAGGACAGTCAGAATGCCCTCAGCGACAAACTCCGGCAGAAAACTTGAGATACGGGCAAGCCCACCGGCTTCAATGACTGTCGCTTCAACATCGTGCTTAAAAATGCATTCGCTCGCCGCCTCGTAGTCATCTATCCATTCCTGCCATGTCTGTTTTCGTCCAGCATGTGCGCCCCGAGCACCAGGCTTTCCACCGCCGCGACCCATGCCCGCCGACTTCTCTAGTTTACACCTTTGGCTGGAGGCGTTTGCGCACAGAGATGCACATTTATGCGTGCGCGACAGTCCGAAACGCTTAACGGATTTGGGGGCAATCCGGCGATGTGCCTGGCAAGAATGGCTTGACACCGGCACGGTATTGCCGTACCGGCACGGGGTTGGATGGGTGAGTGGGCAGAGGCCTGCTCCTTCCAAATAGCGGGATTCGGCCTGCTCCTGCCAAAGAAACCGCAATACTACGAGAAAATACGCCGATGTTCCCCAAGCGTGGGGGACTCCCGGGACACCTGTTCGGCGTCGGGAAAGCCCCCTCTCGTGAGCCCCCTCTTGTAATGTCATTCATGCGTGGTCACACGTCGGTTCACACGTTACTTCGCCCCGCTTCACCACCAGCCTCTCGAGATCTTCACCATATCCACGATGCCGTTTTACTAACCCCGCGCGGCATGCATACATACATGCAAGGCCGTCCGCAACCAATGGCTAGTAACTAACTTGCGATTAGCGTGTGCCTACCTAATTGCGTGCTTCCGGAGCGCAGACCCGCAAACAGTTTAGCACATTCCCCCGACAGTATTCTGCCTCCTGCGTGGCACTGCCATGATCGAGACCTTCACTCACGCGACCTCTACGTCACGCTATTGCAGGACGCAGCTGTTTACACCCTATCGCAAGACGCAGCCGTTTACACCGCTTACTGATCTAACCGACGGACCACCCCGCTCACCCCGCTGCAGGTCACTGCTCACCCCGTTCGAGTCACAAACTGCGCTCAAGAGCCCCCCGCCGCAACTGCCCCCCGAACAACCCGCCACACGCCCCCAGCACCTCGCCGCTCACCGCCGCAGCCGCCCGACGTGCTGCTACAAACCCCGCGGGGCGAAGAAGCCGCCCCACATGCCGCCCCGCCCCTGCGCCCGCCGCGCCTGCTCCTCATGGATCAGATCTTCCAGCTTGTCCACGCGGTGCAGCAGCTGGCCGATCAGCTCTTGCTGCTCCAGGTTCTCAACACGAAGCCGCTGCGAGAACGGCATTGCAAGCATCAGGCAAGCAGGGCGAAATAAGGAACGGCATGCCTGTATGCGACGTGCTATGATGCACTAGGTGGTGCTTTGTGAAGCAGACAATCGAGGTGCCTTGTTGGGGGTGAGCAGCAACAGGCACCAAGGAAGCCGGCGGGCGTGCAGCAGTGCACCAGCACGACGTACCTCGCGCTCTTTAGCGGCCTGGTCAAGGATTGCAAGTCGTTCCAACTCCTCTTTGTGCTTCTTCTCAATTTCTTTCCGCCGGTTGCGGTCGTACTCGAACGTAACAATTAGGATGCCCACCTGTCATTAGGTGATGCAACACGGCGTCAGAGCCCCCCCACAGCATCAGCAATCACACCAAGGGTCCACCATAGAACCGTTGCCCAACCTTGGCTCGCCATCTTTCTCACCCTGCCCTTCGGCGCGCCCACCGCGCCGCGGTGCGCACGGCGCTCAAACCGCACCCCAACCCATGAAGCCCTTCAAGCCCCCAGGCCTCCCCATCATGTGTATTGCCAGCCAGCAGCGACCCCGCAGGCTCTCTCACCGCAAACACGAAGCCCTCCGATGCGATTTTGCTTGCCAGCTCCACACTCTTTTCCTCCGTCATGGCGCCCACGAACGCCTTGCCGGAGCGGCCCTCCGCGCCGCGCGTGATGTACACCTCCCACCGATGCATAACCTGCAACGTGTGGCCACCGTGCGTGCTGACGGGCTTCAAACAGTGCGGGGGCTCTGCGTGTCCGGGGCACCACGAAGCACACGGCTCCCCAGCAAGGCTTGGGCCACTCCGCCGGCAGCAGAACCAGTTTAGTGTACGGTTCACTGCGGCGGATGCCACCTGCCGCACCCACCTGCGCTGTCGAGATGATGTACTTGCGCGCCACCGGATGGTTCAGGGCCCACTTCTCAAACCGGGCGCCCAGGGGCTTGGCCATCTGTGTGGGCCGTCCACGGGAGCGATGCGGAAGGGGGACGTGGTGAGGGGTCAGCTACAGCCGCCCAGAGCGCTGCACTAGTTATGGCAAGACACCGTGCTGTGTCCCCGGCTTCCTGATCGCGACACGCACTGCCACGCATATGCACCACGTGCTTCATTGTCATAGTCTGTCGATCCAAGCGCCGTTTACGTCCTTTTCCCTGAGAGCAGGTAGGGGGACTCGCACCGCGTCACCCAACTGCCGCCAGCTCGGGACCCGCACCTGCTTAAGCAGCAGCGCGCCCATCTTGAACACGAGGGCCGCCATGGCTAACGACTATTAGACTATTAGCGCTCCTCTAGCGCCCAGCGCCGGCCTCAGTCGCTCGTCAGCAAGCGCGGGGAGAACCTGATTGGGCGCTGCGCCCTCGCGCCGATGCCGCTTCGCCGATTGAATGGAGCTTGCACAGTGGCTGCAATGTTCACGTGTTATGGATGTAGGAGGCAGGGTCAAGACGAGTACAACGCGAACTCTTCCGCCACGCGTGTTCTAATAGATTTGGGAAATACCCCTGAATCTGCCGGCATGGGTGGTTCTAATATCTCAACTAGACCGTGTTTTGCTAGGGGCTAGCGCTGGGCCCAAGAATGGAATGTGCAATCGAGCTGTGTCAACCCCTCTCAATAGCAAAGTCTCGGCATATGCGTGGCTCATTAAGTGCAAACTTAGCTATGCATTCCTTGTTTTGACTGCGAGCTCATCACGAAGCTCGCTGCAGCTGCCCGCGTTTCGGACTGTTCGTTGACGGAAGAACCTAGTTCGCAATCAAAATGCGACCAAAACAACAAGTATGTTATTGTGCAGCAGCTTCCCAGGCCGAGGCCCTAAAACCGACCGTGGTTCTGCCGCTGCACAGGCTCAGGTCACCGCCGCGGAGGACACCGCGTCGGAGCCGGAGCCGGAGCCCAAGCCCGTGGATCGAGTAGGAGGGGGAACGCATGGGACTGGTGTGACGTTGGCCATGCTTGTAGGAAGTTGGGGACCCCGATGCCCGCCGTGTCCATCCCGCTCGCAGAAGTCGAGGCTCAGGTCCTTCCGCGTACGCACCATCTCCTCGGTCTTGCTCATCGGCGGGTTCATCGGCATCATTTGGGCGGGTCATGTGCCGCTTATGTTCTTCATCCTGCTACTCCAGGCATGTCACGCACCCGGGCGTGTGTCTGTGCGTGCGTTGGGATTTGACCGCCAGGACGGCAGGCCAGCGAAGCGTTTGTCTGTCGGCAGGGCCCCCCTTGGAACCTTGCCTGGGGGCTACACGCCGCAGCAGCTGATGGCAGCATCCGCATAACCTCTACGGCTCGCTGCCACGGACCGCCAAGCGCTGCCTTGCGCACGCCCACCACCAAACGCGCCACCCCTGTATGTGCTGCACATGCACATACCCGCACCTCCAGCGCGCCCCCGGACTGAGGAGTTCGTGGGTCAAGCAAACTTGAACCCGTGTACCGTGAACATCCATGCTCATGCCCACCTTCACACGCACATGCACGTGCACCTCCCGCAGTTCCTGGTGGCCCGGGAGCTCTTCCGCATCGCCTACATAGCGGAGAAGTCCAAACGCAGCCTGCCGCTGCTGCGCACACAGCAGTGGTACTTCTTCTTCACGGCAGTGTTCTGGCTCTACCTCCGGTGCGTGTGCGCTGGGCAGGAGGAGGAGCGGGAGGGGAGGAGGAGGAGGAAGGGGAGGAGGAGGAGCGAAAGGCGCCGGGAATGGCGAGGGCCGGAGGTCCGTTGGGGGCTGGCACGGTAACGCAGCATTTTGGTGAAGCATGTCACACCACACCGCGCTGAGCCTCAGCATGCACACCCGGTCCCCTATCCTTGGGCCTGGAAAACACTAACCCACTTTCGCCTGTACCTCCGCCTCCGAACCCTCCCAGGTTCATCAAGAACAACTTGCTAGTGGAAGTGACCAGCGACATGACCCTGGCTCGCCTGTTTGTGTGGGCGGTGAAGCACCACAGCCTCATCAGCTACTCGCTCTACATGGCGGGTGCGTGCGCGGGGCTGTTGTGGGCGTGGGGGCGCGGAGCTGGGGGGCAGCCAGGCTTGCGTGGGGTGCCGTGTGGGAGTAGGGTGGGGTCTGGGTGGTGCGTGTGTGCGGAGGGGATGTGGAGTAGGGGTCCTAGGGGCCCTGGGGGTAGTTAACTCCAAGCCTCTGGTAACTGAGACCTGGAAGGTGGGCAGCGGGCGTTGCGGAGCAGCACCTGCGGCTGAGGGGGAAGGAGCTGGCCGGGCTAGGCGGACGCTTTTGTGACCTTTGCTGTGGAGTGTTTGGGCAGCTGAAACGGTACAGCCGTACACAGACGCCCTGCTATAGCTGGAACACTGGAATTTTACCGCATTGGCCGGTCTGCAGCAACGCTCCATGTCTTCACGCCGAGCACGGCCAAACCGCAACGCTGCACGCAGGCTTTGTGGGCTTTGTGCTGAGCCTGAAGAAAGGTCTGTACCTGCACCAGTTCGCGCACTACGCCTGGACGCACATGATCATTCTCATCACCACTGTGCCCACGTGAGCGCGCGAGCTGCGGCGGCGGCCTGCCGCACCAGGCTCTTTGGGAGGGGTGCAGCGGCAGGGAACTGAAGCATGGGGCATAGCGCTGGGCTGGGCATTCAACTCAGGGCGGCGGAGCGTGGACCAGCGGGAGCAATGGCGCAGTGCGGAATCACAGTCGGTCGCGGGGCTGTGTACAGTACTGTTGCCAAGTGCCGAAGCACGCCCCCGGCTGGGCGGGTTCAAGCGTTGCTTCTGCGGCCTCGTGCCCTCGCCCGACGCCCTCCTTCCCTGGCCTGGCCACCGCCCACCGCAGCTCCTTCTTCGTGTCCAACGTCTTCTCCGGCATCCTGTGGTACGTGCTGCCCGCCTTCCTCATCGTGGCCAATGACATCTGCGCCTACCTGGCTGGTGGGTGGCGCATCGGGCTGCAGGAGGAGGAGGGGGAGGAGCAGGGGAAGGGGGGGCAGGGGGGGGGCTGGGGGACATGTGCCGGGACATGGATGATTCGCTCGGGGGGGGCGGGGGGCTGGGGGACATGTCGTGGGGACATGTGCCGGAGCCCAGCAGTCAGGCCCGCGCAGGCTGGAGTGGGAAGGAACAGGAGGTCGCGGTGGGCCGGCTGGCCAGCAGGCAGGCGGCAGCTCGGGTTCCTGAGGACTCGGCCCAGACGGGGCACGCTGAGTCTGGGCAGCCCACGCGGATCGCCCACGACCGCGCATGAAACACTCATGGGGTGCAATCATGCCCGAGTGAACGCAATCTCCTTCCCCGAACTCCCTGCCCTTCTCCCTTGATCCCCTCGCGCATCAGGCTTCTTCTTCGGCCGCACGCCGCTGATCAAGCTGTCCCCCAAGAAGACCTGGGAGGGCTTCGTCGGCGGCTTCCTGGGCACACTGGTCATCGCCTTCTACCTGTCCGCCTACATGTCCAAGTACAAGTGGATGACCTGCCCGCGCAAGGTGCGGGTGCGCAGCGGCCGCCAGGCGCCTGCACGGACATCGCCGGAGCGCCGACACCGACACCATTTAGGGCTGCCCGGGCACACGGGCTGTTGGGCAGCTGTTGCCTGCTAGACCTGGTGGAGGCTTCCTCGCTACTGGCTTGGTGACGCCCCGTTCCTGCGCCCGCGCCCGGCTCCGTATGTTACTGAGCCACTCCTTCCTCCCCCCATGTCCCCCTCCCTCCCCCCTCCCCGCCTGCCCCCCTCCCTCCCCCCTTCCAGGACCTCACCGTGTTCAAGGGCCTGGACTGCACCCCCGACGACGTCTTCATCCCCGCCACCTACACCCTGGCCGACGTGAACGACCTGCTGCCGCCCGCCGCCGCCGAGTACCTGCGCCTGGCCGCCGACCGCCTGCCGGTGCCGCCGGCGCTGAAGGCCGCCGCCGCCGACTTCACCTTCACGGTGGCGCCCATCCAGCTGCACGCGCTGTCGCTGGCGGCGTTCGCGTCCATCGCGGCGCCCTTTGGTGGGTGGCAGGTCGGGGGCGATTGGGAACGTTGGTTACGGTAGTAAAGAAGGGGGGTGCGGTGATTGGAGTGCCTACAAAGCCGTTGGGAGGCGGGTGCGTGCACGCGTGCAGTTGTGACGTGGCCCATGGCACACGTGGGCATTATCAGGGCGCGTGTGGAGCCGGACGGTGTGCGTGTCCTGGTATAAGTTGCTCGGACCTAAGTGCATTGCTGTGGGCCCCGCAGGCGGCTTCTTTGCCAGCGGCTTCAAGCGCGCCTTCCACATGAAGGACTTTGGCGACACGATCCCCGGGCACGGCGGCGTCACCGACCGCTTTGACTGCCAGGTGCGTGTGCCCGCGTGTGTTGGCAGGAGCGGTGTTGGGCAGGAGCAGGAGAGGCTGCTGCAGAAACGGATGCCTGGCGCAGAGCATCCGCCTACAACCGAACCGCCAATGACACCACACACACGCCCACCCTCTACACGTACACACTCTCAAAACGCCTGGTATGCACACCCGCCACACACCGTACATGCGCAGATCGTGATGGCCGTCTTCGCCTACACTTACTACTGGTCCTACATCTCCAAGCCGGAGGTGACGCTGGGTGACGTGCTCAACTCCGCCACCAAGCTCAACGACCACGACCAGATCCTGCTGGTGGGCAAGATGGCCAACCTGCTGGCGGCGGAGGGGCTCATACCGGGTGAGGCGCAGCGGCAGCAGGCCGGCACCGTGGCCGCCGAGGGAGGGGTGCTGGGACCGTATGGGCCGAGTGATGTGGGGTTTTTTTAAACTCTGAACCAATTTCGTAAGGAAACAGTCGCGCTGCAAGGAGAAACTGCAGCCGCATATGCGAGCTTCTGTACATAACCAGTGGTGGGGGCGTGCACGCCCCAGTCGATAGCTGCACATTGCTGCGCCTTGCCATACCGGTACTTCAAGCGCCGCTCCCTCGTGTCCGCCGCTGTTTGGCGTCGCCTCCGCCGCCCACACAGGGAGCATCGTGGATGCTCTGCGGAAGCACCTGGGCAACCGCTTCACCTGGGAGGTGCCTGACAGCTGAGCGACAGTTGGACACGGACACCCGGCTAGCAGTAGCCGCAGCAGTAGCAGCAGCAATGTAGGGTAGGCTGGATGGCGGCTGCAGCTGGCGGTCGACGACTGGCTGGTAGCTGAGCCAGGTTTGGGCATGGAAGTCCTACAAGGACTTGTTGCGTGTGGTGTTGCAAGAAGCAAGTCAGGTACTATAGATGGACGCAGTGCGTCTGTGGGGGAACGAACGGGCTTCTGGAATGCTTCCGAACCGTGCTGGGCGCGGTGGCTATGGTAGACAATGCGCTTGCTTTGGGGACGGGTGGTCACGAGTTTTGGCTTGATAGGCATCAGGTATGATGGTAGGTCTTAAATACGAG
This sequence comes from Chlamydomonas reinhardtii, assembly GCF_000002595.2. NCBI lineage: Eukaryota > Viridiplantae > Chlorophyta > Chlorophyceae > Chlamydomonadales > Chlamydomonadaceae > Chlamydomonas > Chlamydomonas reinhardtii. Next base: position 5,538,835 of record NC_057006.1, read on the forward strand.
TCAACCGTTTGGGACAGGTTGGGACTTTGATGCCGCACGGGTGTTTCCAGCGCCAGCTCTTGCCGTATATCGAGTTCTCTGGGCGTGCGCAATGACCAGGTTGACGGTGTAGTGCTGTCAGCTGTGGTTCTAAAGGGTGCGAGAGTGGAAGCGTGCGAAGCGTACGACGATACAAGGCAGGTCTGTGATACCGAGCGGCACCTTCCCAACTTGTAACTCTACATGGCCGCTAGGTCCCAAGGACTTGAGTAGACATGCCAACCGCTGTCACGAACGCGTTTCCGCACTGATTGAGTCCCTGTCTGGCGGTGCACCTTCACTGACCTGCTGCTCCGTTGACCAATAAACGTCACACATGGGACCCAGACCACTTTTACTGGCAGTGGCCGAGTGGCCGACACATACGACAATACACAGTGTCATTGTACATCGGCACGAGTGGCCCCTCAGCTGCGCAGCGGCCTACCCCTGCTCGCTGCAGCTCTGCACACCTCAGTCACCAACCGGTAAACTGGTCAGCTGGGAGGCCGCCGGGTCCATGCCCACCAGCCCACGCCGCTACGCCGCCGCCAGATACCCCAGCATCATGGTGCTCACCATGTTGACGCCGCCCATGCCCGCACTCACCAGCGCCACCCGCTGCCTCGCGCCGACGTGCCCTGGCCCCGGCCGCCCCGCCGCCACCACCTCCGCCGCCAGCCGCCCGCCACCCGCCTTCCTCCCCGCCGCGCTGCCCTCCTTCGCATCCCCGCCGTCCCCTCCGGATCCTGCGGCACCTGCCTCCTCCTCCTCCTGCTCCCGCGCCTCCAGGCTGACAAGTGCGGCCACCGTGTTGAAGGAGCCGAACAAGAACACGTGCTCGCGCTCCAGCTCGCTCGCCCTCGCCATGCCGCCGGAGCGGCTGGCAAGCGGGGGACACAAGAAGGAAGGCACAAGGGACGTTTGGACACCAGATAGCTGTGTGCCTGATACCATGTACACGGATGCCATCTAGGGCCCTGGTATCGGCATATGCACTAGGGTACCACATTCAGCAACGCCTAACGCCACTCCCAGCGCCGCCCGTAAGCAGCCTGTCCCTCGCTCAGGCCCGCGCTCACCTGAGCCACACGCCGTAGCCATAGCCCCAGTCGCCCCACAGCTGGCCGCTCCAGACCGCCCGTGCCTCCGGCGCCAGGATGCCCATGTGCTCCAGCAGCGCCGCGTTCAGACCCACCGTCTGATTGAACCCCAGCACCAGCGGGTGCGACTCCAGCTCGGGTGTGAACTGGCGAGTCAGCATGGACACAACCGCGTCGTGAGAAACAACACGCGCGCCGCACACACAACGCCCGCTGCCGTCGAGGGACGCGTCTTGCCGTGGCGGCGGCGGCGGCTGCGTCTCCGCCGACGCGCCGCCGGCGCGCATGCGGCTGCCGCCGCCGCCGTGCGCACCATGAAGCCTGCGCCGGGCCCCGCCAGTGACCGCGCTTGTTGCTGCTGCTATTGCTGCTGTGGTAGCGGCGGCCGCGGCGCTGTCGCAACATGCCGCCAGGCCGCCGTTCGCCAACAGGCCCAGCAGGCGACCCACGTCTGCGGCCGTGGTGATGCCGCCAATCGCCAGTGTAGGATTGCTGGACCAGCGCCCCTTGCCCGGTGCGTCCAGCCGCCGGCGGGAGAACCAGCCGCCTTCACTGCTGGCGGCCTTCTTCTTGGCGGCCTTTGCCTTGGCGACCCTGGCCTTGGCGGCGGTCTTGCTACGGGCTGAGGTGCTGGCGGCGCCCGTGGCGGCGGCCGCCGCGGCGTCGCTCGCGGGCGCTAGGCAGTTGTCAATCAGGGGCCCGTGTGTGGGCACCACGTCTGAGAAGTAGTTGATGATCCTGCGGCGGCGGCGGCGGCGGCGGCGGCGGCGGCCGGTGCACCGTACAGAAGATGGCATGGTCAAGACCGGTGTGGGCAGCAGCAGTCCGGCATTTCAGCGCGCCGGTTTATCTGGCAGCAGCGAAAACAGCTTTGCAGCGCCCACCAAATTGCCCCCTGGTCCCCAAAACCCCTCGGCCCACCGTGTATTGCACAGGCCTGCCGGCACCAGCACCATCTCTTCTAGCACCTCGTGGAAGCCGCGGCCCGTCACCGCCTCCACCACCGCCCCCAGCACCTGCCGCAGCCACACAGCGCCAGAGTGTCATGCCGCAAGCCAGGGCGGCAGCATCAGGCGGGACGGAGGCCCATGGTGCCATTGGCTTTGGTGGTACGCCGCCGCCTTGAGGCCGTTCTCAACATCCAAGGTACCGCGCACCGCAACCCTTGCCGCGCATGCCCATACACACACATGCACACGCGCTATGTTTTCCTTGTGCTCTTTAACACATGCACACGGACACACCTGGTACCCGATCTCCGAGTACCAGAAGCGGCCGCCTGGCTCGCACGTGACATTGATGCGGCCCATGGTGCGATGGGCGGACTCAGTCACAGTGATGTCGGCGGGCTGGGGGGTTACATTCATGGGGGGGGGGGGGTAAGGTGGGTTGGGGTTTCACCAGGTCCTTCCGTAATACCTCAGATACTTAACTTACGCCTGCACTCAGCCCTGCAAGCCCCAACCGGTACGGTTGTGTCCACCACGCACTGCTCCCCCAACCCCTCACCTGCAGCACAAGGTCATCTGTGTATGCATTGTCGTAACCCGCAGTGTGTGTGAGCAGGTGCGCAACCGTCATGCGACTGAGGTTGAGGGGGTTGACAGTGAATGCAGGCGTTGAGCAACAGGGGTCATGACTTAGTGGTGCAATGCTGGCCCGCGCATCCTGCGTCCTCTGTCTGTGCACATGCACAGGGTTGCCGCGAAGTGCTAGCACCAGCCACCAGGCGCATGCAATTCATGTGTTTCATGGCCGCCCCGCCCCGCGCCGCACCTGTACACGCCGTGGCCCCAGTGCGGCAGGTAAGTGTACACAGGCTCAGCCACCTCCAGCTGCCCCTCGTCCTGTTGCGTTGCGTTGCATTGTGTTCGGAGCTTGTGCGGCCCGAATACAATGCATTACAGGGTCTGGGTTCGACCACGCGCAACTGCTATCGGGCGCTCACCGCCACTCCCATCGCACCCCGCCATCACCCTTTCCCTGCCGCCCCTGCCCGCCCGCACCTGCAGCGCCAGCACCGTCAGCGCCACCAGGGCCTTGGTCATGGAGCGCATGGGGAAGAAGCGCTCGCCGCCCCTGAAGCGGTCGTCAGCCTGGAACAGCCTGCACCAGCACAGGGAGGAAGGGAGGGAGGGTTGCATTCAGGATTGGTTAAGAAGTGCGGAGGGAGAGAGGCGATGTTTCCAGGTCCGCAGGTGGGGACCAGCACCACCGCGCTCGCCGCCGACATCAGCGCCCAGCTGGTTCGCTCTCCCAGTGTCCTCGCCCCCCACCTCTCGCGCGCTCGGCAGACTCACACATGCTCCGGGTACTGCACTGTCGCGTGGTGCTCCACCTCCTCCTCCTCCTCCACCGCTGCCACCGCGCCTTCAGCCTGGCCGGCCGCCTTCCCGTCCTGCTCGGCGCCGCCGCCGCTGGCAGCGGCGGCGGCGTTGTCATCGTAGTCCGCCGGCCAGGGCTGCAGCACCAGCGGGAGGCAGGCCCGGAAAAAAGCACCCTGGGGGTGGCCCAGACCCGCCTCAGGGCCCGGCCAGCTCTCCTCGGCGTCCGCGGGGTCGGGCAGGACGAGCGGGCCGCTGTGGGAGCTGCCGCTGTCGTTGTGGGCGGCGTCCCACTGCGCTCGGATCTGCAGTCACGGAGCGGCAAGGCGGCCGGGAGCGGAAGCGCACGGCAGGCACGTGCGCACCGGTTAAGTTGCATCCCCGGTTACTCCTAGCATTTGATGGGGAGCCCGCATTCACTTCCCGGTGTGCCCACTCCGCGCCTCCAGGCAGCTCCAGACCGCCAGGCCCCCTCATGCCATTACAGTGATTGCGGCGGCGGCCGCCTGTTACCTGCTCCATGGCACAGGCGGTATCGTGAGGGCCGCGGCTGAAGAGCGGCAGCAGCCCGCGCGGAAGAGGCAGCAGCGGTGACCCGGCATCAAAGCCGAACATGAGCGAGTCCAACTCCCCAGGGTCAACGCCCATGTTTCCGCCACCTCCACCACTACCAGCACCGCTCCCGCTGCGGGCGCCTGCGCCGGCAGCAGTCTTGTTGCCGCCGCCGGTCACGTTGGCAGCAGCGGCAAGCTGTCGGTTCATTTTGAAGTGGGAGCTAGGTCCCACGTCCTCAAGAAGAAGGAGGTTTGTGCGCACAAAGGACTCGAGCCGCGGAAACGATTGCCCGTTGCTGATACGCAGCTCATATGGTGCTGCACTGACATTGCAGTTGCGGCTGAGCTTGCGGCGTGCGGCTTCCGTGCCCTTCTTGCGCGCGTTCGCCAGCCGCCGGCCTGTCCCGCTGCTGCCGCTTTTGCCACCGCCCTTCTTGCTGCGGCTACTGCTGCTGCTGCAGCCGCGGGCGCCGCCGGAGAAGGAGGAGGAGAGCGTGCCCGGGAGCTTCACCTGCTGGTGTATTGCGACGTGTGCCGACACGTGCCCGTCCGGCAGCGACTTGAGCAAGGTGGTGGTGCTGAACAAGATTGTGTGCACGGCCACCAGACACGCAACGAGAATGAAGACGTAGTTCTTTTTGATGTAGGTGCTCAGGTGGACGCCACCGCTGCTGCCATTCCCGCGGTGGTTGTGGCCATGGTTGTGGCCCTGCCCGGCGTGGAGGTGGGGTGGGGCCTGGTAGGTGGGCAGCAGCGCCTCGGGGTGATGCGCGGAGAACATGGGCCTCTGAAGACGGTGTCGTTACTGGAGTTGCGCGTGTCGAGGTATGGGGGCCGGCGCTTGGCCCGAGACCGATGAGAAACAAGTTGTCTAAAGGTTTGAATGTAATTTGAGTGTTGAAGTGTGAATGGCGCTGCCTTGGCGAGCTTCGATTAAAGCTCCGGAATCAACTGACAGAGGTGAGAAGGCAGGTTCTCGCCTTGAACTCTTAAAGCAAATGATGTCGAGGTTACTGTAGCAGGATTATGGAGTCGAGAGCTAAGCAAAGTCTGTTGTGGTCTAACAAATACCCGCGCAACATCCTTCCAACTTTGGTGAGTGCCAGGCTAGGCACAGGCTTCGTATTCAGTCAAATCTGCATATGTTGTAGTTCATTTGCGACCGATTCTATCCACGGCAAGTTGGGGAATCGGGGGCCGACTGGGAGGTACATTGAGATTGGGGTTGGGCAGACGGTGCCTGCGTGTGCCCCCCCACCCCTCCCCATCCTGCTCGTGATGATGGAAATCGGCAATCCTATCATGATTCGCCCCACATGGGTCAAAAGTTTCCTCTTGGCATCACCTTGGCGTTGTGAATGGCAGCGTGCTGGTGTTTCCAACATCGTTAGGCGCCCCGTATCTGCGAGGGGTCTTTTTGTACCTGAGTGAACTAGCACACTACCTGAGCTGAGACAGTTGCTCTGCCCAAGCCGCAATGGGTCCTCGAACGGGGACGGGCAACAGCGTCCATGCGTGCCACGAAACCCACGCGTCATCGAATGCAGGATACAAGGTACGCCAAGAAAGTGTTAAGTTAACTTATGCACACTGAGGATACCTTCTGCGTAAAGCCCCGCGCAAGACGCTATCAAGCATACTTCAATTCAGTCACATACGCCTTCCTGTTGTTGCCCCGAATTCCCTTCCAATTTAAAGCTATCAATAACGAAAGCGCTGTGAAACAATGACTAGAAGGCGAAAATAGGTTGACGGGCGACCTCTCGAAGTGGAAGTCGCTGCCTCTGACTGTCTCTGACTTTAGGGCGTAGTTTTAAGCCGATTTCAACATGGCGACCTTAACGTATACAGTGTTCTCCTTAGGCGAGGCGCAGCTCCATCAGTTGCACACCAGCAATGGCAAGGTGAGTGCGACGCCTGCGTCGTCAAGCTGCCTGTGCCATCGTGGGGAGCTGAAAATCTCTTCCTACTTCCACAGCTGTTCGTCATGGGTGAAGTGGCAGTGGAGCTATTCCAGGAGTCGCCCACGGCCTTCTTGCAAGTGGGTGGGGGTTTCACCAGTCTCAGTGTCACTGTGCACGCGGAGTTGTGCTGCAGTAGTCAACGGTAGCCGCAAAAGTACTTGCATGTAGTGCTATCGCGTAATAGCTGGTGTTTCTATGCTAGACCGCAACGCTCGCCGGCTGAGAGCTTCCTCAGAGGGAAGGAACCACTTGGGGGTGAGGACACGGGGTAAGGACCCGCATGACACCATCAACACTACGACGCGGGCTCACGGGGACATTCCGTCCTTGCCGTCAACAACAGCTCCACCCTTAACCTCACCCTCACCACATGCCCTGTGTGCAGGAGCTCCGCAAGAACAAACTGCCCAAGCTCCAGTCCGCCAACCGCGATGTGCTGCACACCGTGGCTGAGCTGCACCTGCCGGTGGAGAGCAGCGCCAACAGCCAGGGCGTGTGCCTGCTGCCGGCGGCCACGGTGGAGACACTGCTGGTGGACAAACGGCGAATGGAGCTGGTGCAGCCGTTCAAGCTGGCGCTGCTGAAGCTGGCGTCGCAGGTGCGCGGGGCTGCGGGGGGGGGGGGCGGCGGCGAGGGCAACGGAGTGGTTGAGGAGGGCAGGAAAGAGGGCAATGGACCGATGTGCCCGGTTGCAGAAAGGTCTGTGGAGTTGGGAACATGCCTGAGAATCTCGCCAAGAGGGGACGCGCTGGCTGTCAAGGCCCATGCGGTGAAACAAAGGTGCAGTCCCGGGCTCCAGCCGTGTAGCCGCAGAACCACCCGCACTCCTCAGCGCACACACACACACACACACACACAGTTATCATCTCTACAACACACGCACGTCACATAAGGACCTCGAGCAACCCCATGGTCGAGCTGCCATTCGTCCATCCACCCTCTGTCCTCCACCTGCCACCTGCAGGAGGCCGCCCGGCTGATGGCCGCGGGCGAGTACGAGCTGGCTCTGCCTGTGGCGCTGGACGCGGTGCAGCAGGGCCAGGCGCTGTTCAAGCCCGCGCCCGCGCTGCAGCTGTTCCCGCTGTACCTGCTGGCGGCGCAGGTGGGGCGGCAGGGCGGGCCGGAGGGCGCAGCTGGGGGACCGGCAGGACGCACCTGAGTACAGGACGGATGTGAGAATATGGTCCAGCCGGGAGGCGGCGGCTATGCGCGACATGGGTGGCGGCGGACCAGTCCGCCCGAGCACACGCAGCGCGCGCCGCTGAGCTGCTGAGCCGCTGAAAGCTCACCCCTGCACTCCTCCCCCTCCCCGGCTCTCCACCCCCGGCCCCTCCCCCTTCGCTTTCACTTCTTAAACAATCATATGAATGTAACTCCGCTGCAGGCCAACCTGGGCCTGCGGCGCGCCAAGCAGTGTGAGGACTTCCTGGCGCTGGCCTCCTGGCTGGCCATGAAGGAGCCGGGGCTGACCACCAGCATCATGAAGAGCCAGCTCAGCAGGCTGTACGGACAGCTGTACGCATTCCAGGTGTGCCCGGGGCGTGGTAGCTGGAGGCGTGGCGTGGGGTGGGGTGGGGTGGGGTGGGTCATGTCAACACAAAATGTGACACAGGCCGGTGTAGGCGCGTGTGGATGGGGTATGGGGGCGGGCCGTGGCAGGAATGGCCACGGTGTCATGGAGTGACGTAAGTGGGCGCAATGCAGGGCCGCGCCAGTAATCCATAGTGACACTGTGCTGCCATTGAATGACCGCCCCGCCCCTCCCTAACCCCTAACCCCTAACCCTTCCCCCCACGCCCTTTCCCCTTGCAGTCCAAGCACGCGGAGGCGCTGCACGCGTTCGCCGAGGACGTGTACTACTGCTCGCTGGAGTACGGCCCCGAGGACGTGCGCACCAGCCTGGGCTACTACAACATGGGCAAGGTGGGCCGCTGCAGGAGGAGGAGCTGGGCCGGGACCGGGCGGCAGCGGATGGGGGCCGTGCGCGCGCGTTTCCGTCTTCCATAACAAGTGCCTGATGCTTACTCACGGTGCTTACTGCGCCGCACACATTTCTGTTGTTGTTCTACTTTTAACACAAACATGATGGTGACGGATGCGCTCTGCAGGTGTTCCAGTCCTCGGCCGAGCTGGACAAGGCCGCCTCCTGCAACGACCAGGTGGTGGCCATCTGGGCCGCCGCACTGAACGCCGTGGTGCTGGGCCTGGCGGACGGCGGTGGAGCCGCGCAGCCCGCCGCGCTGCCCGTGGGCCGACTGCAGCTAATGGAGGTGGTGGACATGCTCACAGACATCGCCCGCAGCCGCGCCGCGGCGCTGGGCAGCGGGCACGTGACGGTGGGTGAGGCGCACCTGGTCACGGCGCTGGCGTGCATACAGCTGGAGGAGCGCGGCCGCGCGGGCGAGGAGCTGGAGGCGGCGGCGGCGACGTTTGGGGAGGATGACGTGGAGCGGCTGCGGCTGGTGGAGATGGCGCGGGTGATGCTCAACGCGCTGACGGGCGGGTGAGGCGGAGCGGCGGCGGTGGCGGCGGCGGCGGTGGCAGGCAGTACGGCGGTGTGGCAGTTTGGCAGTGTTGAGAGGGCGGCGTGCAAGGGGGGCGAGGAGTGGGCTTGGCGTTGTGGCGCAGCTGTGACCGGTTGCGGGTGTTGACTAATCCGCCGAGATAGGAATGTAGTTGGCTGTAAGTTGCAGGCGTTAATGGTCCGATACCGATGCACAGCGGACCACCAGTCTAGCCCATTACACTTTACAGTGCCCCCCACAAGTGCGGCATGGCGCCATGGTGTACTAGGGCCATTCGTGGCTCTCGCCAATGCGGCGTCTCCACACGCGAACAATGGGTTGAGCTTGTGCCTTGCGTCTGCAATGGTCGGCCGCAAATGATGACAGCACGTGATTTGCTGTGTGAGTATGATAAAAGGGAGTGTTTATTCCTGTGGACCATGATGATGCAGCCCAGGACCGGCCGATCATCCTGCATTCCACCGAGCCATCCAGTACACGTACTCCAGGCGCCAGAAACGAGCAAGGTCCCAAGCTTGGTCCCAAGGTCGGAAGCTATAGTTTGAGCGCAGCGCTGACTGCGTGGCCACTATCATGATGGTCCAACACGGACGCACAGCGGACCGCCATCATGTCATGAAAGTATCATCAGTTCACAGCGTTAACACAGCGCGGACTGGTGACTGCAAAACACACATCAAGACACACTGCATCCTCACAACACACCGGCCGGACACCTACCGTACCAGTAACACAGCACCACAGCACGCCTCACTTTCTGACCCTCTTCAGCAACCCCCCAATGCACGCGGTGCTCACAGCATTGCAATGCCAACACGCGACCTCCTGCAGTGCTTGCCAGCTGGCGATCTTCCCTCCCTCTCCTCCCCTCTCCGCTCCTCACGCATGCGTTCCTCCGTCTCATCAGCCCAGCCCAGACTGCTCCACCACAATCTACCCTCATCAGTTGTTGTCATTGTTCTCGCCGCCTTTCCTGCTGAACAACGCATACTCCACCGACAGCACGCCCACAAGCAGCGCCAGGCGCTCCTGGTGGCTGGAGCCCGGCGGGAAGGTCAGCACGTAGTTGCTGAAGTCAAACACACAGCGGCAGCAGTCGCCGCTGCCGCCCCCGCCGTACGTCTTCTGCACCGCGTTTATCAGTTTGCCGTCCGGCGACACCACGTCAATGAAGAGGTTGGGTTTGCAGCAGGTGGCGCCGCAGCAGTTGTTGACGCGGCCGCAGCAGCACGTGGGCGCCACGAGCGAGTACTTGTGCACCAGGCTCTCGCGCGTGGCCCCCATCATGACCTTGTGTGTGTAGGTGCAGGTGCAGCACTGCTGGTAGCACATGCCGCAGTAGCTGTCGGCCTCCTCCACAACCTGGGACACGCGGAAAGAAAGGGAGTAAGGGACTAGAACATTACGGCATGTGAGGGAGCGGCCGGTCTACACGGAGCGGCCGGTGGCCGTAGAGAGCAACACAGCCCTGTGCCGTGCCCAGCAAAACCTTTGGTACACGCCTGTGTGCGCTTCCGATTCTCACCATGCCGATCTGCTGCCCCCTGCTCTTGATGGTCATCTCCAGGGGGCAGCAGCACCCAGCACCCATCTTGCAGGGGCGCTCCACGGTCACGGCCTCGGTGTTTCCCTCATACATATGCAGCTGCAGCGCGCGCAGGTTCAGGCCGCCAAACGCCGCCAGGCACACGCGCAGGCAACATGAGGAGTCCTCCTGCACAAACATGACCTGTGGAGGGTTCGGGGGTGTGACCCTTGGTCAGGTGCCTCGGCGCGACTGCTGCATCGCGGTAGCTGCGGAAACCCCAGCCAAGCGCAAGGGCTCTCGAACACAAAGCCCCGTCACCCGATACACACTTACGCCCCATGCCCCGACCCGACCCCACCCGAGCTCCCTGGCCTCCATCCTCTCCAATACCCATGAGACAACCTACTCTTCTTCTCCCCACCTCGTCCTCCTCTTCCCAACCCTGCCGCAACCCTGCAGCGCCCATCCCCGCCCCCGCCTCCCCCGCCTCCCGCCTCCCGCCCCCACCTCGGGCAGCATGTCCACCTCCTTGCTGCTGGGCGCCCACGTGCCGGGCTGGTTGGGCTCCGTGGCGGCCCGCACGTGGCCGGGCAGCGCCCGCACGTGGTACTTGTTGGCTGCCTCGTAGGCGCCGCCAACACGCGCCATCACCGCGTCCACCACCTGCGTCGTCTCCTTGATCACCACGCCAGGCAACGCCTCCAGGTTCCCGGCGTACCCGCCCGCCGCCGCCATCGCCTGCTGCCCCGGCGCCTGCATGACGCCAGCTGCTGCGCCCGGCTGCATGCCCCCCGGAGCCCCGGCAGGAGCGGAGCCCACCATGTTGGCGGCCATAACACCGGCGCCTGCCGCGCCGCCGCCGGCCATGCCCTGGCCATAGTAACCCGCCGCTGCCCCGCCGGCGCCGTAGCCCATGGCACCTGGGTTAAGCCCCATGGCCGCCTGCTGCTGGGGCGTCATGTAGGCGGCGGCAAGCACGGCCGGGGGCGCCGCCGGTGCCTGCAGCGCCGCCTGCGCGGCGGCCTCGCGCATCAACTGCTGCTGCTGCTGCGCCAGGGCGAAGTACTGCTGCTGAGCCACGGTGGCGGCGGTGGCAGCAGAGGCGGCTGTGGCGGCGGCGACGTCGGGTGAGAGTGACGGCGCCGCGTAGCCGGTGGTGGCGAAGCCCGCTGTTGCGGGCGGCACCGGCGCGAGCGGGTGCGGCTGCTGTGGCACCTGCGGCGCCACGAGCGCCGGCTGCTGCAGCTGCTGCGACGCACGAAGCGCGGCGTAGACTGCGCCCTGAGGCGGTCCGGCTTGTTGCTGGTACGGCAGGAGCGGCTGCGGCGGGGCGCTGTATCTGGAGTAGGCAGGTACGAGTGCGGGAAGGGGGCCGGGGCCGGTTGTCGGCTGGCCGCATGCGGTGTTGCAGCGGGCCGCATGGCGCCAAAGGATGCGTGGATGGGTGGAATCCCGGGGGAGTGAGGGCCCGCCCGGCAGCTTAAGACACCACACACAGTCTTGCCCAGAGGCCAATAACTTACCCGCTATAGGCCCTTCCAGCTGGAGAGAGCGGTGACGCCGGCTGTGGCGACCCCGCTCCCCCAGCGCTGGGGTAATACTGCTGCCTGATAGGCGGCAGCGGAGCTAGCTGCGCCCGGTTCTGCTGATACTGCTGCTGGTACTGCTGCAACTGCTGCTGGTATTGTTGCTGCATCAGCGCGGCTTGGTGAGCCGCTGTTTGCGGGCTATACGCCATAGCGAACTTGCGACAAAATGCTAGTTGCAAATGTAAAAGCGACTGCTTCCACACTCTTTCAGCTTTCAAAATTGAGATATTTCACGCTAAGTAGCATATACAAAGTGCTCAGGGAGGAAACATACCGCTTGAAGCAGCTTGAAACTTTCAACTTTTGCTTTCGACTTCGACCTGGTCATATGCTATGCAGCCAATCATGCATATGCAAAGTGCAACGGGAGCTGCAATTATGTGCAGACGCCCTTTAGAAAAATGGCATGGTGGCCAAACTGATGGCAAAAGTGTGTCACGCAGGACCGCAATTGCGCTCTTGATTGGCCCAAACGGGACAGCACGCTGGCTTTGACCAGCGAGGAGAAGCCCTTATGGGTGGATGGGCGATCTGGCAAAAGAGTGCCCAGACCTGACTGGGTTTGCCGCCCGCGCGGTGACGCAGGGTGACGCCTGTACGTGGCCATCGGCCCTCACCCGGGGACAAGTTCCCTCGCTGCGCCCACGCAACGCCTCTAGTCTGAGGCCGCAAGCATCTACCTCATCTCCCGGACATTGCCTGGATCGCTTCGCCCAGGGGGCACAGCACAGAAAGCTAGGTAAGGGGCAGGCCCAGCACGGAACGTTTCGAGGAGGCACAGCACAGCAGTTTTTGAAGTGGAGAAAGTCTTATGGGGGGCGTCTGCGCAAGTAGTCTGTGCGTAAGCAGTGCGTTTCTGAGCGAGTAATCACCACCGGCGCAGCAGGGGATAAGCAATTGACGAGGCCATGATGTCTCACAAGGCGGATTCTTACACGCGGGATTGAATGACCACTCGAAGGGTCCTCACGAGTGTCAGTGTGGCACCCGCCGTGCGGGTCCCGTGTGTGTCGCCGTGGCGTTCCGTTGCGCCCGGCGGGGACCGCTGCGCCCCGCCACACGCATCATCACTACCAACATTCGCACATGCACCTACTGGACATGCGCAAACCTTATGAATGCGTGCACAGGCAAATGAAGCAAGATATACTAAAGCAAGGAATGGGCCGCAGCTAGCTTTCAACCTGCGTGGCCCCCTGCACTCAAAACCTGCATGCATCACTGAAGCCCTGAGCCAGTGCACCCCAGCTCTGAAAAGTGCAACGCATGTATGTGCAGTGTGTGCTTCGGCAGTGCGCTAATTACCCAAGCTCCACGGCTACAAACCACAATAAGGACACACCACGAGTCAAAGGCATTCGACTGTATGACCCCCACACGAAAAGCAGGTATAACCCGGTCAACCAACTTGCTATTCCTCTCCTGTTCTTGGATCTCACATATGCGTGCACTTAATGCAACTCATAACTCGATACGCTCACAAAAGAATGTAATGCCAGGTGCTGCCGCTGGGCAGCCAAGTCCTGTCTCCTTACCATCACCAAATGTGCCATTCGTGCCATTCCCCATCAACAATGACGAAGAGCCCGCTCGACTATCCAGGTTGGAATTCAGTACACAAGTTCTACACAAAGGCTCGGAAGAAGCCCATGATAGATGCGGCCGCGTCACCACCTGCCCTGTCCTGTCACCAATGCGGGCAGTGGCGCCTTGCCAGCACGGCTACTTGTGCATGAAGCATGGGGACGTCGCTACGGCACGGGCGCGCACAGCAGCCCCTGGCGACATGGAAGCTAGTTGTTCTCATCACCCTGCATCAACATGAACGGGCGTAGCCAACACACGGTTTGAGAAATGCAAGTATGACGACTGGGCAAGATCCCGCAGTGACACGCGCACGGCGACGACGATCACGCGTTGTTGTGCCCCTGGCGTCCTTGGCTTCATTTCATTGCCCCCCCCTACTACGAGTACCCGTCAATCCTGAGCATAGGGGAACATGCACGCACGCAGACCTCGTGCCACCGCCAGGCAGACCCGTACGCACAGCCCTGGCGGCACGCTCCAAGCCCGTTCCCTGCTGGTCACAGCTTAGGTTGATGACGGAAGCCCCCGGCACAGCCCCTGCTACTGTATTATTAGCCGCTGCGTGCACGCCGCCCTTGCGTGCACATGACCCCAGCCCCTGCCCGCCCGCCCGACACACATCCCGCCGGCCCGCCCGCACGTACCTTGCGCGAGTGGTAGGCGTATTCCATTGAAAGCACACCGGTCAGAAGCATCAGGCGCTCCCAGTGGTTCGAGCCCTGGGGGAAGGACATGACGTAGTTGTTCATCGCCGCCCCCATGCGGCAGCAGTCCTCCGCGCCGCCCGCGCCGTAGGTCATCTGCACCGCGTTGATGAACTTGCCCTCGGGCGACACAACATCAATGAAGAAGTTGGGCTTGCAGCAGGTGCCGCCGCAGCAGTTGTTGACGCGGCCGAAGCAGCAGTAGGAGTTGACCAGCGAGTACTTGTGCACCAGCGACTGCCGGCTGTTGCCCAGCATGACCTTCTGCGTGTAGGTGCAGGCGCAGGTCTGTGCGCAGCACTGGCCGCAGTAGTTGTCAAAGTCCTCGACCACCTGCGAGCCAAGGAAATAAACACGTTGAGGGCTCATTGCGTTCACAGGTCTGGACTATTACGCCTGGCTGCCTGGTAGACGGAAACTCCCGCGCGCAGCTAGCTGAGGGCTCGCTTGGCAGCAACCCGGCATGTGAACGCGCAGGGACCAGCACCTGGTGCTGCTCATGCGGGCAGACGCCTATTGCTGTCCCTGTTCGGTTCCGCTTGCTGCCAGCAGTTGCGGGCTCACCATGCCGACCTGCACGGGTACACAAGCAAGCACGGCGGAGTGGGATTACGGCGGGAGCATACGGTGGTTTGTGGATGAAAGAAAAGGTCATCGCGCGGCGGCAACAGCTCAAATTTTATGGGGCGCAGCCCAGAACCCATACGCAAGCAACGTGTTTATTCCCGTTGCCTGCGTAGGCACTCCAAGTGACCGCTCAATCAGCCAGCCACATGTAAACTCGCACCCACCATCTGGCCGTTGTTGGTGAGGGTGAGCTCCAGGGGGCAGCAGCAGCCACCGCCAACCTTGCAGGGCCGGTCCACCAGCAGCGGTGACTTGGCGTTGTTCTGGTAGAAGTGCAGCTTGAGCGCGCGCAGGTTGAGGCAGCCAATCCAGGTCATGCACAGGCGGTCGCACGCAGAGGACTCCTCGCTAACGAAGTAGACCTGAGCAGGTGTGAATCGATATCAGTGAGGCGGGCGGGCGCGCGCGCGTGTGTGTGTGTGTGTGTGTGTGTGTGTGTGTGTGTGTGTGTGTGTGTGTGTGTGTGCCAAACATGGACGTACGTACGGAGGTGCTACGGCGGGTCAGTCCAGGCGTCGCAGAGCCCCACGCACGGCCGTCCGCTCAATCAGCGAGCCCGCGCACCGGACGCACCAGCGAGCGCGGATAGTGTACAGCGCTCCACTCACCTCGGGTAGCGCCTTGATCTCCTCCTTGCTGGGCAGCCACGTGTTCTGCTGGTTGAAGTCGCTGGCCGCCTTGACGCCGGCCGGCAGCTGCTTCACCTCGTACTTGTTGGCGATCTCAAAGGGGACGCCCAGCGCCCCCATGACCATGTCCGCCACCTGTGGAAGGAGTAGAAGGGGCAGCGCCGCCGGGTATGCGCCAGGATCTGCCAGGGTAAACATACACGCGCACGCTGCCACGCACATCGGGCGCTGCACCAGGCCAGGTAGGTAGGATCGACACGCGCCGAACACTATGCACGTCTGCACGCGCGCTGGTAAGTGTTCTGCGAGCAAACTTGCCTGGGTCACCTCGCGGATGACCACGCCGTCCTGCGTTCGATGACGCGTACTGGCATGGACGAGTGTCAGGAAAAGTGGGGCCCATCCCCCAGAGCGGCACATGCAAAGGGTGCTCATTTGCAACCCGCAGCTTCTGAGTCTTTAAGGCGTAATTAGAGCGCGTCGAGCGCAGCGCAGACGCGACCACTTTGGCATTTGCAACTCACCAGCGCCTCCAGGTTGCCGGGCATCATCTGAATGGCAGGCGCCTGCTGCTCATAGCTCTCAGCCACGGGACCAGCACCGGACGCCTCAGCGATGACGCCAGGCATAGCGCCGGGCAGCGAAGCATGCTGAGTAGTCGACATGTTGACTCTTGGAAATTGCGTGACAGAGCTTTACTACCTTGGCCGTGTGTATATGTGTGATGCACAAGTGCGAAGCTTAATGCGGGTGCCCGTGTTACTCCCATCGCGGGCGAATAGTGAGTGCGTGAGTGCCATGCAATGGTGCCATCTAATCAATTATCCAATGCAGCTCAGATCCGCGGCACCTTCGGAACTACGGGATCACCTATTCCATACGTGTCTTCAAAGCAAAGCCCACACAAAGGAAACGCGGTCACATTTTTAACGCGCTCTGACGGCGCGGGCTCGCGTCCAGTAATATTTAAGACATGCATATGAAGAGCGCAAGCTTGGATAATCCTCAAGCCAAACCAACGTGTGTGGCGGTGTAGAGTGACTCCCCCGACGCGCCCGCCAATCGCCGTGCCTCGCCAGGCCCGCCTCCCGCCCGTGCACGGATGCCCTACCGCCCAGAGGCCTACTTCCACGGGACCAAAAGTTCCCCGCGATTACCAGTTCGGTATACTTCAGATGCTGCAGGCACAACCCGCCCAAAGCCAACAACCGAACCATGCTTGCCTGAGGCGGTGGCATGCCTCTACCGCACTTGCTTCAAGGCGTCCAGCTCCTTTGCCCGTGCCACAACAGCCTGCATGTGCGTCCCAGGTCATGACGGCGAGGCACAGGGAGGTAGTTGTTAAGCACTGAAGTGACAGTCTCATGACGCCCCCTGGCGCTTGTTCCTGCCCGGGCCTGGCTCGGCACGCACCTGCAGACTACGCTCCAACGTAGTCTTCAGTCCTAGCCGGAAGCGCACCGCCTCCGCCGCGTCCCGAGCATGGGCCGCCGCCGCCGCCGCCGCGGGATCGAGGCTGCTGGAGCTGCCTACAGTGGGCCCCCTCCCGGCCGCTGCCCCGGTAACTGACCCCGGCTGAGATGGGTGCATCGGCCATTCTCCTCCTGAGCCGCTGTTACTGATGGCGGCAGTGGTGCTGAGCGGTGCAGTTGCCCCCGCCCCTGCTGCCTCTGGGTTCACTGGTGGCACAGCTGATGCTGCCGGCTTTGTGGTGAGTGTTACGGCCGCGGCTGCTGCGGCCACGTCTAGGGACGCCGAGGACAGCAGCTGACGATCCTGTGGGGTGTCGGGGTAGTGGGGTACTTTATGTGTGGGGCTACGGTGATGCAGGCACAGAGAGAGGCACGGCGGATGGGACGTTCTGACCTGGCCGTTGCCCGTCAACAGTTGCCAGACACATACACGTCAGCGAGACACTGCCCGGAACCATAGAAGCAAGGAGTGCGCGCCGTCCCTAGTCCTCGCAGTATCTTTCAATATGAACTCTGTCAGAAAGGGGGTCGTTGCACCTCACCAGTCACCGACCTGCTGAATGGTGGTGGGGAAGGAGCTGTACAGGGCGCTGGCCAGAGCCGCAAGCAGCTGCATGATGCTGATCTCCTGTTCACATGGACCAAAGCGGCGGCGGGCAAATCGGCGCATGAGGAGCAACACATCCAAGGTTCTTAAAGCCACCTGCCCTTGTCTCGTACCATTATTGAATCCGGTCCCCCTCGTCATCCCTTCGCTGAAGCTTTGAGCAACAAGCGGTTACATACAGTCCCTGCGACTTGCGGTCGATACGCACGCACCTGCTGCCGTGCCAGTAGCGAGCTCCATGCGCCGATCTGCTCCACACTGCGTCCCACCAGCAGCTTCTCCCACGCCCGGTCCTGGGGGGCATGCCGTCATGGGCACAGCGAGCTAGTTTGTACCGGACACGATGCGCTCTCAATGGAGACCGGGCGACGTTAACTGGATTGGCCTGAAAGGCAGGCATGAACGGCGTGGATGTGCGCGCACCTGCAACGTGCCGATGCGCAGCGCCGCCAACAGCCGGGGGTCCACGGGCTGCCGCACAGGCCCCGCCGCCACCGGCCCGGAGCCGGTGGGAGTGGCGACCGCCGGCGTGTCGTCTAATGCTGCCGCGGCCGAGCCCGCCACGGCCGGGGCCTCCGCAGCTACTGCCGCCTTGGGCGCCGCCTCCGCCGCAACGCCGGACAGGTACACGCGTATGGACTCGGCGCCGCCGTCAGCGCCGCCCCGGCCGCCGGCCCCTGCGGCCAGGCCGAGCTTGTGCGCGATGAGCTCCCGCTGCCAGCCCGCCAGGCCGCCGGTGTCGGGGTCGCCGCCCTGGCCCTCCACCAGGCTCTGTGTGCACGCGCCGTCGTGAGCCGCAGGTGTGAGGGTGGCATGTATGCCGTGGCAGGGGATAGGGGAAGGTTCAGGCAAGTTGGGGCCCAGAAAGGCAGAACGGCGAGCGAGCACCGGACTAGTCCTCACAAGTGTTGCGGAAGGTAGGGTAGGCGGTGGGCAGGAGTCACCAACCGTGCCGTCGCACCTCGATTGTCTCCATGTTGAGGTCAAAGTAGAAGCCGTCGTAGGGGTTGGGCTGCAGCGTGAAGCCGTACGACAGCAGCAGGTTGTGGTTGTCGTGTGTGCCGTACGTAAGGCTGATCTCGTCACCGGCGCGAATCTGGCGATTTAGGGGGAGAGCGGCACAGACACACAAAGTGGGAGAACAAGAGGTCCAGGTTAGCTGCATTGCAGGCAGGTCACTGGGAGATAATGCACAGGTAATACATAATGTCCCAAATGCACACACATGCGCACGCACACGTACACACGCCCGCGCACCTGCTTCTTAGCGTACATGGCGACCTGGCCGTCTCTGCCGCCGCGTATCTCGGCGTTGGACGCCTCCCGCGGCGCCACGTGGTTGGCCATGTCCACCAGCGGCACACACGTGTGCGTGGGCCGGGGGCCCCTGCACGACACAACATCAAACAGGCGTCTATTGTCTACAACATGTGTCTACATCCTCCCCACACAACTAGCCATATCTGCAGCCGTGCGGCCGTGCCGCCGTGCCGCCGCACCTTCCATACTTGCAATGCATCTGTCCCTGGCCGCCTGCGCGCACGTCCTCCGCACCTGCTGAGCCCAAAGCAGCGCGACATGGCCACCGCCACCGCCCAGCCGAACAACTCCTCATCCACGGCCAGGCCGCCGAATGGGCTCGGACCGGAGGTCGTGGCCGCAGCCCTCGGCCCCTCCTGCGCCCTGCCCTGCGCCATCGGGCCCTCCACCACGCCCTGCGATGCCGCCACACCCTCGCCCTCCGCCTCCTGCTGGCCGCCGGTCAGTTGCGGCAGCAGGTGGCAGCCCACATGCCGCAGCCAGTACTTCTGATTGCGGATGTCCTGTGCGTCACAATGAAAGCCTCTGATTGGAGCCTGCATTATGAGGGGTGGTATTGCGGTGCGCTGCGCTGCGTTGCGCTCGATCCGCCGGCCGGCGCTCGCCTGATGCTCAGGGCGGCATTGCGGTGGACACATGCACAGTATCACCTCTCTACATACCTCCTGCTTGCCCGCCCGCCCGCCCGCAACACCACCCGCCCGCCCGCCCGCCTGCCCGCCATCCCGCTCGCGTACCCATCCGCCTACCCACCGCACACACCTGCACCAGTGTACCGTACTGCAGCTCGTCCACCGCGTTGTCGTACATCAGCATGGCCACACGTGGGGTGGGCACACCGGGCGCCAGGCCGGGCAGGTGCGCCAGGTACGGCAGCAGCGGCGAGGCGGCGCCGCGAGACAGGTGGTACAGGATGGTGAGCGCCTGCGTGGTTGAAGCGAAGTGTGAAGAGGTTGGGTTGGCGAGGTCTCAGAGCCATTGCAGACCCATAACGTGGCTCAGGGCCGGAGGAGCAGCCGCTGCGCCTCGGACCGCATCCACAGCCTGTGACACGGGCGAGCAGCTGCTGCGGTGCCTTGCTGCCGCCGCACGCGTTCCGGCAGGTCGAAGGCAATCGGCAGAGCACGCGCCACTTGCGCCAAGCTACCCTAAGCAGTTCTGCAATACTGAACATGCCGCTCCGCCGCTCCGCACAATCCCCACTATCACCTGCTTGAACTGCCAGGCCGGCGCCCCCGTGTCGCTGCCGCGCGGCATCTGGTCGAACAGCCGCAACAGCGCTGCCGCCTCTGCAGGCGGAATGCTCAGCGACGCACTGCCGCCAGCCTCCTCCTCCTGGCCCTTCGGGCACGCGCCCTCGAACCCACTGCCGTCTGCTGCCGCCTCCGCCGCCACCTCTATGTTGTCGTACCGGAGCTGCAGCGGCGCCGGCACGCTGATGAGCAGGTCACCGGGGGCGTGGTCGCGGGACGCCACCAGCAGCCGGTCACGTGCGCCTGCGGGCACAGGTGCCAGTGTTTCTGAAAGCACGGATATGCTTATCGCGCCTTATTTTGTCTGATAACCGAATATGTCCGTCCTTTAAAAGCCCTGCAAATAACTAGTAACTCGGAACCTCGTGTGAGTCTCACCAGATGGATACAGCACCTGCCGCAGCTCCACGCCATTCACAACACCGCCATGCGCAACCAGCCACTGCTCCAGCGGCGGCGGCCAGCTGCCACCCGCAGCGGATGCGCTGCTGCTCGCTCTGCCTTCGCTACTGCTAGCGGCTGCTGCCATGGTCGAGTAGAAGCTAGCATGGCGAGGGCACAAGCTGGGCCCCTGTAGCAGCTGGGGCAGGGAGCGCAGGCCCTGTCCAGGCGCCGCTAGGAACCCGGCGCTGGGGCCCCAGCGCCCGACGGCTGGCAAGGCCCAAGCTCTGCCGTTCGCAGTGCTGCGATAGAATCTTGCGAGTTGACCACTGGAGCCGCTACGGTCAGCTGCTTGAGCCGACCGGAAGGGTGTGATATAGCCAGCGGGCCCAGCAGCAGCGGCGCGGGTGCCCACATTGGGTGGTGGTGTCCGCCCGCTCGGCCACCCCGGCACGTTGGCACCTGCTTTGTTCACTTGCTTCATTCCTAAAAAGCAAGCGACAGTGTCAAGAGTGCATTTAGCAGCCTGACCCAGCCGCGAGTGTGCAAAGCTGCACTTTGCCGTTCTGCGGGTTAAATATATAATCGCAAGGGAGTTTTAGATATATTATTATTGTGTATCTCAGAATCGGCAGGCCTGCGGTGCAGTCGTCGCTATGGCGGAGTGGATTCTGCATGCAATGTGCACTGTTCCGTCGCTCTTTGGCCAATTGACTGTAGGATTTCAGTCATATGTTGTATACTAGATAGGTATATGTATTTGCGGCTTAACTATTCACTGAGCCTGACAACGGCAGAGAAGCGAGCTCTGTCGCTACCCCTCCATACGCCTTCACAGGCCGCTTTCTCATTGTATATTCATTACAAGAGCAAACTTAGTAAAAGGCGCCTTGCTGCTGGCTGTCCCGACCCTTGCTCCCCCGCGGCTGCCCGCGCGGAGGCCTAGCACTCCCGCTGTTGCTAAGGAAATCGTTAGCAGTCCTAGAGACAAAGCGTTAAGACGACCACCCGTGTAGTCCTGGTGTAAGGTTGCTGGCAGGCTAATTCAAACCAGTTTGAGCGGTTGCTCGGCGCCATGGAGCAGCAGGAACCGCTGCAAAAGCGCGCGCGCATAGCCCCAACAGAATTGCAACCTCAGGCTGCCTCGCCGGCGTGCGCGGCGCAGGCGCAAGGAAGCGCGGTCTCCTCCGCCACCGGCACCACTGTCGCTCCTGCAGCGGCGGCCGTGGGCCTCGTCAAGCCCGCCGCGGCGCCCCCGGCAGCTTCCTCCACCTCTCCTCCCAGCGCCGGCACCACCAGCACCTCCAAGGCTGCTCCCGCAGCTAACGTGCCCGCGGCGCCCGGGGCGCCGGCGCCCAAGCCCGGAGCGGCCAATGCCAAGCCCCCCAGCTTCATCGCCGACGCGCGCGAGGCAGTGCAGTTCCGCGCCGTCACCTGCCGCGACGCCACAGCGCTGCAGGCAGAGATCGCCGCCGGCGGCGCGCCCGTGCACGTGGACTTCCTGCACCAGCACTTTGGCGACTCGGAACAGATCCGCGGCTACTCCAACCTAAAAATCACGATCTGGCTCCACGTTCAAACCTACCACGCCTGGATTGACGTGTCCTTCGCCACCAAGCGGCCGGGCGCGGACAAGCTCAGTGACATCTGGGAGGGCGCCTTCCCGGAGGGCTACTTCAGCAGCAAGGTAGGGCGGGAGGAAGGGCACAAGGCGGTGGGGGTTGGGACGGGGAACGCGTTGGCAGGGGGCTGGTTCCGGGTTCGGGGCGTGCTGCCGTTGTGTGGGCTTGGCCGCACAGGGCCCGCATGGGGCTGGACGCGGAGCCTGCCACAGCCGCGTAGGCGACAGGCTGGCTAGTCAGCTTGCAGCATGCTAGACCACGGCGACGCCCCTTACTCTGCGCTGCACTGCCCGAACCAACATGCCACCCTCAGGAGGAGTTTGTGGAGCAGGTGGAGCGCACCGCCGCCTCGCTGCCCGACCTTTTGACGCTGGGCGAGTGTGTGGGCACGGTGCCGGTGCGGCCCAGCAGCGCCGCCGGGCTGTACGGCCTCAGCGCCGCGCCAGCGCCCAGTGCGGGTGCGGGTGCGAGCGTAGGGGCTACGGACGGAGCGTCAGCCACGCAGGCGGGGTCGCAGCAGCCGCTGGAGGTGTCGGTGCGGCGGTTCCAGCTGCTCACGGCGCCGCCGGAGGTCAAGGTGCGCTTTGGCTGCAATCAGTGCGCTGCGCTGCTCTGACTTTTGTTCGGGCATGCTGCGAGCTCCAACTTGCGTATGTATGCAGCGCAACTGACTGCGCAGCGAGGTCGCTGCGTCTAACATCCCTCATGCCCGCTGCCAAATGCCCCCGACCCTAACGTGCCTGCTCTCAGGCCCTGCACGCCCGTCTGGAGCCGCTGTTGCTGTTCACCATCGACGGCGCCAACTTCATCGACGGCGACGACCCGCAGTGGGAGCTGCTGCTGCCAGTGGTGCGCGCGCCGGACGGCGGCTGCCTGGTGGTGAGCAAGGGGTACACGGATACCAGCATCTAGCGCACAATGCGTCGAGGTCCAAGCAAGTAGCTAGCGTGTTGCTAGCGGGCAGTGAGGCGCCGGGAGCCGGGTGGGGACAGTGCGAACGTAACAGCAACACCCACGTCGTCCAAAACGGCATATGTCGGCATGCTCCTGCCCATTGCTCCTGGACGTGAGCCTGCTCTGCCACCTCGACGACAAACCCACCGCGCCACCCCACGCGTCTGTTATCCTACTGTTCCTGGCTACGCCTTCACTTCTTAAAGTATCATGGGTGTAACCCCGTTCCCACACAGCTGGGCCTGACCACGCTGTTCAACTTCTGGGCCTACCCGGCCTCCTGCCGGCTGCGCGTCAGCCAGGTACTGGTGCTCAGCCCCTGGCAGGGCCTGGGTCTGGGCAAGGCGCTGCTGAAGCTGTCGTACGACCTGGCCATAGCCCGTGGCTGCGCCGACCTCACGGTGAGACCGGTGGCGGTAGCGCGCTGTGTGCGCCGAGGGCAGATGCGACCCCGTGGCTGAAAGGGGGGGGGCGTTGGTCACGGTGACAAGGACCGTCAGGTCTCTCGCGCGCGGCGGCGTGACTGTCCTGCCTGGGTGTTTGCAGGTGGAGGACCCCACGCCCAACCTGCAGCGGGTGCGTGAGAAGCTAGAGGTGGAGATGCTGCGGCGACTGGACTGGGTGACGGCACAGGCCAACAAGGTGAGGGATGGGCTCTGCAGGAGAGTAAGCAGGGAAAATGAGAAGCACAGCAGCTGGCTGCCTTGATATATTGCGATTGAGCCTTGGTACCGCGTTACCAGACATAGAACACTCAAGCGCCTGACGCATGTCTGATGCCTGTTGGTCTTGCGCAACTCGCGTACGGTACGCAGTGCCTGGACGCGGCGGCGCGGGGTGAGACCACGTGGCCGGCCGGGTCGGAGCCGTCGGAGCAGCAGCAGCAGCAGCCGGCGTCAGCTGGGGCCCCAGAGGCCGCGGCGGCGCCAGGGCAGCCGGCCTCCGAGGGGCCCCAGCAGCAGCCGGAGGCTCAGCAGCAGCACGCGGGCGCGCAGCAGCCCTCGCTACTGTCGACACACGCCTTCTTCGGTGCGCTGGGTGTGGAGCCGCCAGAGCGCTCCTCGGTGCCGAGCTCGGTGCTGGCGGAGGCGACTGCCTTCGCTGAGGCGCGCTGGCGTCAGCGGCTCCAAGATGCCGAGACCGAGGCCGCTGCTGCTGCCACGGCGATGGCTGTTGACGCAGGCGCGGCGCCTGATGGTGTTGGTGCCGGTGCCATCGCCGCTGACAGCGCTGCAGGGACGAGTAGCGCCACTGCTGCCGCTAGCAACGGCGCGGCGGGTCCAAGCGGCTCGGGCGCAGCGGGCGCGCCTGTGTGCGGCGCGCTGGTGCCTAGCCCGGCCTTCATCAACGCGATCACAAGGGCGATCAAGATGCACCGGGGGCAGGTCCGCGTGGTGTGGGAGGCGCTGTTGTGGAGCCAGCCGGGGGCGCTGCAGCGGCCGCGTGTGCGGGCCGCGGTGGAGGACCTGGTCAGCCGCCGCCTGGAGGTGAGCATGCCGCGTTCAAGATGCATGGGGAGCTTTGAAGCAGGGGCGAATCAGATTTACTGGTAGGGGCTGGGCATATTCAACTGAGTGTTGGTTGTGTGCCCTCCCTCGCCGGCACTCCGCGCTCATTGTTGCCCGCCCTTGCCGTGTCGTTCGCCTTGCCCGCGCAGTCCCAACACTTCTCCTCAGTCGGCCGCGCAGCCGCCGCCAAGCGCATCGTGGAGTGCCCCACCGTGCGCAGGGACGGCACGGTGCAGCCGGCGGCAACCTCGGCGGCGGAGGACGGCGACGGCGGCGGCGAGCTGCTGGTCACAAACTTCTTCATGTACCGGCCGGCAGCCGGCGAGGCGGGGGCGGCGGCAGCAGGCGGGTCAGATGGCGGCGCGGCGGACACGGGGGCGGTGGCGACCGGCCGCCTCAATCTGACGCAGGTGTGGATATGGGACTTCCTATGGGGATTGATGTGGAGTGTGTCAAATCCCATGACTTGGGAGAGCAGGTTGAAACAGGGAGGGCCCAAGGACAGGCTGCCAGGGTCTGTCAGGGCCAAGGGACCTCTTGCCCTGCCTCAGGTTGTGTGCGTGATCCCGAGTGCATCCACACTGCCACGCCCCTGCATCCACCAGGTAACGGCGGAGGACAAGACGGCGCGCATGGATGAGTTGATGGGCGAGCGGCGGCAGCAGCTGTCCGCCCTGGCCGCCATCCTCAACAAGGGGGCGGCGGGCCCCACGGCTGTCAAGCCCAAGCCGACCCAGGTCCGGGCATTGCCGGCCATGCTGGCGGGTGAGGGCGGCGTCACCACGGTGGGTTTCGGCGCGCCCGCAGCGGCGGGTGGCAGCGCGGCAGCGGCGGCGCCGCCACTGGCGGGTGAGCGGAAGCGCAAGGGCCCGGCGGACATGGAGGCAATGATGAAGGCCCTGGAGGGTCGCATGTGATTGAACTGCACCGGTGCAGTGACTGCGCGGATTGTGATACTACTGGTATGATGAATGGGCAGTCTGGATGTGGGGGGATTCTGAGTGAGTGATGAGTGGATATGGGAGGCAGTGTGCAAGGGCTGGGATGGCTGAGGTGGCGACAGGGATGCGGAACATACGACCACGCATGAAGAGATTTACTCGGCGCACATAAACCCATTCATAACGTGCAATGCAATGCGCTGGCCCTCCGTCGCCCTGCTCCTGTAAGACACAGCGTGTGACGCACATGTACGGCCTATGTGGATGAATGTGTACGAGAGGCCAACAGCAAATGGTTTGAAAGAATGGTTTGAAGGCGGACAAGTGGTTTGTAGCCGGGTGGGCTGCGGGCACTGCGTGCGGGTTTTGACCTGCCGCAGCGTGCGATCTGGCTGCCTTCCTGCCGCACAAACAGCGGCTTCGCTATACCAGTGGCGTATTGTCGCCTACAACTAAGGAAGTATGTCATCGCGCTCTCGTTTTACACCTGCCGACTTCTGCTGCTTCCAGAAACCATGTGCCATACCTGTCACGATCATCGTTGCTAAAATAAATTACAAAGGACACCTCATTGTATCATGCATATGCTAATAGCCGGGAGCCGCTATCAGTTTTTGCGCGCCATCTGACATTTCGGCAGTCCTGAGGCGCTCGTAGCACTATTCCAGCACAGGATGACAGTGATAGGTTCAGCTGTGCGTGGTCTGGTAAAGGAGGCATGCCGCCTGGCCGATGCCGGCGGGGCCGGCGCGTTGCCAGCTGCGGCCGAGCTAGTGCAGTCGACACTGCTGGAAGCCCACCCCGCCGTCGCCTTGCGCGAGCTGCCGGAGCGCCGCAGTCGCGCCTCCTCTTCTAGCGGCCAGCAGACAGGTGATGTGGCATCCGAAGCTAGCCCAGACCCTTGGAGCCAGGCACGGCTGTACCTGCAGCAGCTGCAAGCTGAGCAGGGGCGGCAGCAGGAACAGCAGCAACGGGAACAGCCAGGTTGGGAAGTGCGCGAGGCAGGCGCCCCGGCTGGGGCCTCAGGCCAAGACGCCGGCGCATCAGCAGGCGCCGGCTTTACGGATGCTGTGCGGTCCGCCTTCTTTTGGCAGTGCTTTGAGCCGTGGGCGTCCGTGATGCTGACTGGTGGGTCCACTGCTTGTCGCCTTACCGCATCGTGGCGTCAAACAGCGGCCAAAGGCCAGGCAGCCGCGCCTCATGCGCTCACCCATGCGGCACCCTTGCACTGCATCCTTGTGATCTGCAGCCTCGGGCGCCTCCGGCCCACCCAGTCGCCTGCAGCTGCTGCTGCGCGCACTGCTGCAGCTGGCGCCGGCGCCCGTGCTGCTGCAGTCGCTGGCAAGGTGGGCGGCACACGACGCAGCTGGCCAGCGCGCACAGTGTACCGTATGCACAGGCGGGCTATGCTGCTTGTCCCGCATCGCTTGACAACCGCTGAGCCGCCTTCAGGTGGATCCGGGAGCCCTGATTGTACTTTGCTTGTAACTTTTGGTGCTCAACCCGCCCCGCAGTCATCTGTCCACTGTGGCTCCGATGCGCGCTGCCGCGGTCGGGGGCGCGGCCCACGTGACTGCGCTCGGCGCAGAGGCGGCCGCGGCGGCGCTGGCGCAGCGCTTCGTCGCGCCCGGCTGCAGTGGCGTGGCCGAGCTGCTGACGTGCCAGGCGGCCGCGACGCTCGCGCGGCAGGGACGGCAGGGGCAGGGCCAGCAGGGGCAGGGCCGGCAGGGGCAGGATGTGTCGGGAGCGCAGCAGCAGCTGTTACGGCAGCTGCTGCTGGCGCCGCCCGATGCGGCTGCCGGCGGCGGCGGCGGCGGCGGTGGTGAGGACGGTGCACTTGGCGCCGGCGCGCTGGCGGGTCTGCTGGTGTCGCTGCCGGACCGGGCTGCTGGAGTGCTGGCTGGCCGCGGCCGGATGTGGCTAGGCAGATTCGACGATGGGGATCAGGAGGAAGTGGAGGAGCAGGAGCAGGCAGCGGGGCTGGCTGGAGGCAGCTCTCGGGGGCTTGTGGGGGCGCGGCTGGGCCTCCTGAGCCCCGCTGCTTTTTCCTGGCGGGTGTTGCTGCAGCTGCTGGCGGTGCTGCGGGACCCGCAGGCGGAGGCGGGACGGGCCCTGGAGCAGATGTACAGGCGGTGGCAGCAGCAGTGCGGGCAGCAGGAGCGGTCGCAGCAGCCAGAACACGCGGGGCAGCAGGCCTCAACAGGCAACGGGGATGGCGACGTTGACAACAGCAGCGGGAGCGGGAGCGGGCCGGCAAGCGCAGCTGGTACCAACGGCAGCACGGCCCCCGAGTGTCCGCAGCAGCACGCGCTGGACCCGGGAGTCCTGAGGGCCGCGGCGGCGGAGCTGGCGGGCGATGTGGCGGCGGCGGCGGTCGGGCTGCTAGCGGAGCTGGCGGAGCGACTGGCGGTGCGGGGGCAGGCGGCGGCTGTAGCAGACGCGCTGCTGGCGAGCTGTCCCAGTCTGGCTGTAGCATACGAGCTGGGGCCTGGTGCGTCCGGCAGTAGCAGTGACGCGGGCGGCGACAGCTGGGCCGAAGCCGAGGCACGGCTGCGGGAGGGCGTGGAGGCGGCGTTGTTGCGTTTGGTTGACGCAAGCCCTGCAGCCGCTGATAAGCTGCTGACAGCGCTGCTGGACCGCGCTGTGGCCGCCGCTGCCATCGCAGTTGCCGGTGACGAGGCAGCACCTGGCGCGCCGGGGCAAAAGCAAGATGGGGCAGCGACGCCCGGGGTGGCGGCAGCAGACCTGGCGGAGGCGATGCGGCAGCGGCGGCGCGAGGAGTTCCTGGGTCTGACGCCGCCGCTGGCGCCGGCGGCAGTGGCGGCGGCGGTGGCGGCGCTGCGGCTGCTGCTGCCGCCGGCTGTGGCGGCGCACGGGGCTGTGTCGTACGTGCTGGCTGACGCCATGTGGCTGTCGCTGCGGCGGCCTGCACTGCCGTACGACTGCATGCAGGTGCGTTAATATAGAGAAAGGGGAAGGGGTCGACACTTGCATGCAGGTGTGTGCATGCGTGTGTGTACGGTACGACACATAGGGTGGGCTGTCCGTGCGCATACATTACTGCCATGTTGGTCGCTAATCCCAATCCGCCGTATAACGTCGCAACGTGACGCGTTGCAGAATGTCAGTCTTTACAGCGTGTCACCCTTCCGGCTGTGTGGCCGGCCCCATGCAGGTCCTGGCCGCGGCGCTGCCCGCCCTGTACCCAGCCGGCGACAACGGCGGCCGCCAGCACGCCGCCGCCGCCTGCGCGCTCGCCGCCGCCTGGGCCGACGCCGCCGCCGTCACGCGCACGCCGCCGCAGCGCCACGGCTCGCTCTCCATCTCGCTGCTCCTGCTACTCGCACGGCTGCCCGGCGACGTCGGCACCGCCGCCGGCGCCGCCGCCAGCCGTACCGCCGTCGAGTCCACACCCGGCCTGATGGGTGGGGTGCTGGCGGGTGTGTCGGCACGGCTGGGAAGTCCGCTGGCGGGGGTGCGGCAGGCGGCCATGCGTGTGGGTCGCGGCCTGAGTCGGCTGCTTGACCCCAGTGCGGACCTGTTTGGGGACCTGGGGGTGGACGTGAGCGCGCTGGCGGTGGAGGAGCTGTGGCCAGGTGGGTGGCGGGATGGGCGGGGCGCTTGGGGATGGGGGTTGGAATGGTGGGTGGAGTGCGATGGTTGGCGGAGTGGGTTGGGGTGGTGGAAGGCAGGAGGTGGCTGTGTATGGCTGTGAGGGCTGTGGTGGGCAAGGCAGCGGTCGGGACCGCGGCGGGCGGAGTGGCTCCAAAGGCGGCTTATCATGCCCAGCGTTGAAGTACAATGTATCGCACTGCACCGCGCCGTGGCACTGTCATGGCTTGCTTCAGGGGCCCTTCCGCGCCAGCTGCTCTGGCGCTCCCCCGCAGCGGACGCAGCAGCAGCAGCAGCAGCAGCAGCAGCCTCCGCCTCTGCTGGGGCAGCTGCAGCTGCAGCTGCATCCCCCAAGCGTCAACCCACCACCAGCAAAGTATCGGCAACGCCTGCTGTTGCCGGAACCGTGGTTGGTGGCGCCGCCGCCTCTGCGGCCGCCGGGGACGGCGACGACAATGACGGCGCCGCCAGCATTCACACCACCACCGACAGCGATGACGAGGATCCGGAGGATCTTGAGGATGAAGATGAGGAAGATGAGGAGCTACGGCCGCTGGGTGCGAGTGTGGAGGAGATGGAGGGCGACGCGGGCGCGGACGAGTGGCGGCGCGCCGAGGCGCCGGCGCTGCAGCTGCGGTCTGTGGCGGCGGCGCTGCGCAAACAAGACGACGTGGGCGGCGTGCTCAAGGCGCTGGGGCGACTGGAGGTAGGGAGGAGGGGAGAGCGAGGGGAAGGGGAGGTGAAGGGGAGGGGAAGGGGAGGTGAAGGGATGCGTGAACATTAGAGAAAGGGTGGTCGTTGTCGTTTAATTTCCGAACCCGAAGGTAGCTAAAGTGCCAGGACGCAAGAGGTTCTGGTGCAGGCGGCGCTAGGGACATACAGCACGGCTCGATCGCCCCCGGCAACTGAGGGCATGTGCATAGGCGTTTGTTCGTGCCTCTATGGTAATATGCGCACTGGTAGATACAAGTTTCAAATGCGGGCATTTTATGCTCGCACCTGCAGGCGCTGATCCGCGCCGCCCCCGATGAGCTGGGGCTTGCGGCTCCGGAGCTGGTGCGCGCGCTGCTGCACTGCCGCGTGCCCGAGTGGGCGGAGTCGGAGCCCGAGCAGCAGAGCGCGCCGGGGCAGCAGAAGAAGCCGGGGCAGGGGCAGGGGCAGCAGGATGGCGCTGGTGGCGGAGGGGGCGCCAGCGGAGGCGGTGCGGCGCTACAGCGGATGCGGTGCCTTGTGGCGCTGCTGGCGGTGGCGCCCCTGCCAGGTAGGTGGTGTGTGACCGCCTGTGGTGTCGCCTGACTTACCGTTCGCTGCCAGGTACACACAGTACCTGGCATGCCGCCATCATGCCGCCACTCTGCCACTCGGCCAGCCCCATCCCGGCCTACGCCCTGGCCCCGGGCGCCGTATGTCACCCCTCAGACCCGACCCCCTGCATGCCCTCCTTCCCGACCCGCCCCTCCCTATCGGCCGTGTGTTTGTGTCACTGCGTGTGTGTATGTGTATATGTGTGTATGTGTTTGTGTGTGTGTGTGTGTGTAGCCGGCGACGCGCTGCTGCCCGAGGTCTACTCGCCGCACCTGGACACGCACCAGCGCTTGACGCTGCTGGACGCGCTGGCGGCGGCGGCGGCGGAGCTGGCGGCGGACCCGCGGGCCGCGCCGCGACTGGCGCAGGGCCCCGGCGGCCGACCCGTGCTGGAGAGGGGCCCGGCGGCGGCGCCCGCGGCACCGGCGCTTACGGCAGGCTGGCAGGGAGGGGAAGCGATGGCGGCGGGTGGCGCAGGCGCGCTGGGCGGCAGGCGCGGCCCGAAGACGCGGGTGTGGGCGCCGGCGGCGCTGCGGAAGCGGCGGGAGGAGGAGCAGGCGGTGGCGGCGGGGCGGCAGGGCGCGGGGCCGGGCGGCGCACACACGTACCGCAACCGGTTCGCGGACGTGGCACTGCGCTGGGCCGCGGGGCTGCTCCGGGAGGTGAGCGTGCGATCCACTTCCGCCCCTGCTTCGGTCCTTTCCAGTGTTCCAGTGTTCCCTCCGCCCCGTGCCCGTGCGGTCCATGCCCTCGCCCCTTGTGTCGAGGCCCGACCCCTGCCTACCCTCCACTCCTTAAATACATTTGCCCCCAGAGCCGACGCGCTGCAACTCCATACGGTAGCTTGCACCGCCCGCCGCCACCCCCACCACTACCTTGCACCGCCCACCGCCACCCGCACCACTCACACCACCCCCACCGCCACCCCCACCACTCCCATCAACCCTGCCCCACCACTTCACCAACCCCACCGCCGCACACACACACACACACACACACACACACACACACACACACACACACTTTTCCTCTCTCTCTCTCACACACACACACACACACACACACCAGGTGGACCGTGTGAAGCACGGTGTGGACCTGCTGGGTCGCGACCACGTGGTGCTGGGCCGCCTGCTGGCGGTGCTGGGCGGCTTCGCGGAGGCGGCGGCGGGCAGCACCGCGGCGCCGCCACTGGCCAACGCCACACTGGAGCTGCTGCGCTCGCCGCAGGTACGGGGCGGGGTAGGAGGAGGAGGAGGGGGGGGCGACACGTGCATGGCATGGGGCGAGAGGAGAACCATGGTGTGCATGCACGCCACGCCTCAACGCGGGGCAGTGTACGGGGCAGTGTACGCTATGCGGTGCGACGCTCGCGTGTCCGTAATGTTACAAGATGTGTGCGCTTGAGGTGAGCGTGTGTGACTACATGTGTGTGCCTGCAGGTGCATGAGCACCCGGAGCCCTTCGTGCGGCGCGCCGCGCTGCTGGCGGCGGGCCAGGTGCTGGGCCACCTGCCGCCGCCGGCCGTGGCGGCGGCGCTGCTGGGCGGCGGCGGGTCTGGCGGCGCCAGTGTGCTGGCGGCAGCGCTGCCGGGTGGCGGCGGGCCGGGCGGCGGCGGCCGCGACGGCGGCGGCCTGGGCGAGCGGCTGGAGTGGGTAGCGGGCTGGAGCCGGCGTGTGGCGGCCGAGGACGGCGACCCGCACTGCCGCCTCATGGCGCAGGCCTGCGTCAACCTGCAGGTACGGCGGGTGGGAGGGTGAGGCACTGGCGGCGCCGTCCGCCGGCTTGGGGAGGATGTGTGGCAGGCAGCATGCCCGAAACGTGAACCTAGGGGACAGGGCTGGTGTGTGCACGGCGGCGGCCATGTGGGGCGGGCACGCTGCCAGCGTGCGATGGTAGCGACCGACTCGCTGCCTGAACCTGGTCGACCAACCTGCACTGACAAGCTGTGTGGTGGTTGCTGCCGCCGCAGTCGGACCTGGCGTCGCGCTGCCTGGCGTCCCTCCAAGACGCGGCCAGCACAGCAGCAGCTGGTGGCGGCCTGGGCGGCGGCGGCGGCGGTGTGCCGCAGGTGCTGGGTCTGGGGCAGACGGCGCGGCTGCTGGCGGGCGCCTCGGAGCCGCTGGGGCTGGGTCCCGGGCGCACGGGTGGCAGGGGCGGCGGCAGCGGTGGGCCGTGGGGCCTCTCGGCGGCGCTGGTCACGGACCTCAGCGCGTAGCCACTGAGGAGCGGTACAGCGCCGCGGGTGGCAATGGAAAGCACTGCGGATGTTGTGGAACGTGAAGTGGCCGTGAGTGCATGGTGCGTCAGACAGCGCGATGGCCGGCGTCGCCGGGGGACGGCGGAATGGGTCCCATGTCTATGCTAGTGGAGTAGGGTAGGTGTGCGATGGGACAGTGGTACGGCAAGTTGGTACAGTCCCGTAGGGTGCAGCTGATTCCCAGAACCCAACAAATGGCACACAATTGGCAACGGCAGGGCAGGAGTGCGCGGCTGGTCGAACGCCGGAGTTACTGTACCGACGAGTTGCTGGCTGGCTGGAAGTTTGCTGACGCGCATTCCTCACGCTCCGGGCGCCCGGCCAGGCGATAGCACCACACAGACACAGCGCAACGACACACTCGCGAGGCAGAGCCGCATCGCACCTGCAGGAAGGTGACCAGCGTCCACGGATGAGCACCAGAGGCAACCACAGAGAAAATGCAAACGGAATGCAGCAAAGCAATGGCCGGGCGACAGTGTGACAGGAGTGGAGTAGGGTAGGTGGCAGGGAGGTGCGGGGCGGTCACCGGCAGGCGGTGGAGGGTAGTGAGGTGTTGTGAGCGGTTCTCTGCCGTCGTTGGTGTCAGGTAATGCAGATGCCCGGACGGCCCGATGACCTGTAACCTCGCCCACTGTCAGAAAGCCGGTGTACTGGTACAGAGGATGGCGGGAGGCTTCAGCTATTTACGCAAGCATGACTTCTCACCAGCAACTTACATTGAAATACGGTACCATTGCACGGCATTGCTGCATCCGACCCCAAAAACATACACTGGGCGGATCGCTGACAACGCAATAATTGTATGGCCGCGTCGACACGTATCTGTACATCACATTTCTCCGGCACCCATGCTCACCACATCCGCAAACGCTCAGCCAGCACCGCAAGGCCAGCACCGCAAGGCCAGCACCACTACGCCGCGTCGGGCCAAACCCCTCAACACCATGGCTGTGCAGCGTGCGCACCCCTGTCAACCCAAGCGCGGGACCCCACCTGCATATCCCTCCGCATCCGTCCTACCCATGGTTTCGCGCCCCCCGTCAGTCTCCGGCATCAACACGACCGGCGACCGACCTCAACCCTCCGGCAAACCTCCCGCACCTCTCGTGCACGCCTGCAAGCGAGCGGCATACTCACATGTGCGTAAGTTACCGCACCTGCAACAGTCCGGTCATGCCCCCGCCATCTAACCTCACATGCAGAACTCCACTCCGCAGCGTCACTCTTGAATGAACGGCCGCCTGCATTCTTCTCCATGACGTGTGACAAGACGAGCGTTCGGAACTTGTTCCATGTGCACTGCAGCTGCAGCCATACCGCTGTTCGACCCCCAAAGCGTCACGGGCTACCGGCAGCGAACTCATACACGCTAACATGCGTTGTGCCATGCGCTCAAGCACTCCGGGAGCACACATGTCCCCAAACATTGTTTCCGGGAACCCCTGCAAGCCCTTGCTGCTCCACAGTCGTAGGACGACCGGGATGCCCCGCGATGCCCCGCCCCGCAAACGGCACCGTAACACGGCGGCGTTGCTCTTATCCTCCAAATCGCAGCTTTTATGAAATAAAACCAGTCGAAACTCTAGGAAGATCCATTCAATGCTCACCATGGGACACCAACCAACACGCACCCTGATCTTACCGGGAAGGTTCACAGCCCCCGAGCACAGTACCAATGGGAACCACCGCCTTCAGTTCCCATCACAATCCATCCCTCAGACGATCCAAATGATGTGGCCTCTCCGAGCTTATACGCGCGGTAAAATTGCTCGCGCCTTATTTACGGTGCTGTACTGTGATTTTCTTCTCTCTCTAGCCTATGCTGTTCGGCGGTCTTACGCCCTTACTGCTCCCTCACCAGCAACCCTCCTGCGCCACCAGTCCCGCCGGCAGCCACGCCATTGGCAGCCTTGCGGTGGTGCCAGTCTGCCCGGCCCCACAGCTAGCGCCTCACGCGCGTTAGCTCCACCTGTCTAGCCGCAGCAGCGGCCGTTTGCTGACCTTGACCCCGAACACCACCACCAGCCCGATGCCAATGCAGGTCAGGTCGCTGACCACCGAGTGGCCGAAGAAGATCTCGATGAGGTCGTTCACGCCGAACTCTGTCGGGCACAGCAACGCGAACAACGGCGAGGGCACGGCGCGTTGATGGACTACTCTCGGACGGAGGATGCCCACCAGTGCACCGCGATGGCCCCCCCGCAAAAGTCACCAGAAGCTCCGGCGCGCTCAAACTCCCTCCCTCAGCTGCCCGCCCTCAGCTGCCCGCGCACCTAGGCAAATGAATCCCATGGCGAAGACGATGGTGATGGCGATGGTGGACAGGTCCGCCTCCAGCTTGCGCTCAATGTCCTGCAGCAGGCTGGTGGGCACCAGCGGGTGCAGCACCGCCTCCTCCGCCAGGCTGATGGGGTGGGTCGGGTCCGACTCACACACCATCTGCAGGCAGGGGCAGTCGACACGCAGTCAGTTGCAGCAGGGATGGTGCTGAAGCATCAGCAGGGCGCAACAGGCAAGGCATGACAGGCACGGCGAGCACAAGGAGCCTGAGAGGTGCGCAAGCGCCAAGCCCGCCCCGGCCTCGCCACGGCAGCCGCCGTCCGCCTGCGACCGTGTGCCCCTGCCTGCCCACTCACACGTACAAACTTTCAACCACCGCCACCCAGTGACAGTTTACAGACCCCGTCGCGTCACACCGTCACCCAGGTCTCGCACGCACCTGTATGTCTCCTCCCTCCGGGTCCGGCACCAACACACACATCTCGCTGTCACTGTCCACGGAGCTCAGCCACTCGGTGCTGGAGGTGGGCGAGGCCAGAGGCGACGACACGCCGGTCGCCGGCGCGGTGACCGTTGCCGCCGTGAACGAGGCGGTGGCGGCAGCCGCCGTGGCCGACGACAGGCCACGTGGCCCGCGTGTGTCCGGCGCCGGTGAGGCGCGCGGCGCCGGCAGCGTAAATGCGGCGCTGCCACCGCTGCCGCCAGCTGTGGGGTTTGTCGCGTGGCCCAGGCCCAACACAAGCGGCGCCGTCAAGCCTGACCGGTACACCTCGAGCACCTGCCCGCTGCCGCCAGTGGCATGGCTGACGCTGGCGTGTGTGTGCTCGTGTTCGTGAGCGTGCGCGTGGCCGCTGCTGTCGGTGGTGATGCTGCTGACACCGTAACCGTTGTCAGCGCCACTGCTGCTGCTGGAATGGGGCGCCGCGGCTGCGGCAGAGGTGGAGGCATGCGTCAGGAGGTGCGCCTCTGACTCCGCTGCTAGGCCGTGCGCGTGGCCAGCCTGGAGCTGCAGCTGGTGGTGCTGCTCGTCGTGGTGGTGGGCGAGGTGGTGGTTGTGGTGGTGGGCGAGGTGGTGATGCTGCTGCAGGAGGTGCTGCTGGTCGGCGGGGTGCCGCTGCGACACCGCGTGCTGTGGCGCGTGCTGCTGCAGGTGGCTGTGCGGCATGGCGTGCCCCGGCCCCGCCTCAGCGTCCCCAACAGCCGTTGCGGAGGGAGTCGCCGTGTCCTGTGCCGAAGAACCGAAAGCACGCGCGAGACAAGGGGAAGGCGAAGGCCGTTCAAGGTTTCCCGCTGGTTGCGCCGTAGGGGCGAGGACCGGTGCACTCTGGACGCACAGCCGCCGCGAGTAAGTTCAACACCTGTCAGCAAAGACACAGACGTACTTGCAAGACCGATGCGGTCGCCACCGTCGCCGCCTCGCTCTCCCAGTGACTGACGCTAGCAGCTGTTTGCACATCTAGTTGCTGCAAGTGACTTTCCCCGCGTGAGCTCGACTGAAGGGCCCATCGCAACGACCCTAGCGCGGCGGGGCACACCGAGCGGAGCAGCACTCTGGGCTTTCCCTGAGCTAGTAAGCAAGCCCTTTGTGTTTGAAGATGCATAATAGCTGGAGGCTGTTGTCAAGCCAGTCTGACACGTCTTGATTCCAGGCCCCAGCCCTAACGCAAAATGTGGTGCAAATGATGTTGATGTTGCATCTAAGTATCAGCTCTAGTGTAAGGGGCCCGGAGCCCCGCGAGACTTGCACACTCAAGGGTCCCGCTACATTAGAGCCGTAATAAGCAATCTTCAGTCACAGATATAAATATGTAAAGAAGGTATGCTAGAAAGCAGATGCAGGCGAAGAGGTTGGCGACTGATGTTCCAGAATGAAGCATGAAATGATCGATTTCCAGTGGGCCTTCCTGTTCTTGCACGTCATCCAAACGCGAACGCTAAATGAAAGAATAAGACAATTGCGGACTTAGCGCATAGTGCAGTAACAAGAGCCGTCACATAACCACTTTGCGCGATTCTGCTTGTTGCCGTTGGCTGAGACGGAGGCTAGGGCTTCGGGCGGATGTCTGGGCGGGAAGGCAAACTTCGCTTCCAGCTGGCCCTCAGCGACGGCACAGCCCCCGCGTACTGGAAGCACGATGGTGAGCACCGTGAGGCGGGCCCCAGGAGGAGACCCTTCATCACACACGCCCCTAACCTGCAGGCGAGCGATTCGCCAAGAAGGACGGGAAAACTTACGACCCACTGGCTCTGTGCAGCACGGCGGGCACGCTAAAGCTGTGCAGCGGAAAAACCTATCAGCTCAGCCTCACCAGCAACCAGGTACGGCTTCGGGCTCATGGTGGCGGGTGCCGAAACTGGGCTGGGGGACACGGGACATATGGACGAATCAACTCAGAAACGTTTGTGGCCACTGCTGTCTTCGTGTGGGCCGTTTAGGAGGCACTGCCGTTGCACGGTTGTGTTGAGCCCTGCTCCACTGCCTCTGGCTATCCTTGCGTGCAGCCTGTGTACCTGCGGGAAGGAAGCGGAAGGTGGTACACGAGAGAGGTGAGCAGCCCTGCGGCACCTTATGCGACGTACTAACGCAGTTGCGTGCAGTAGTCATAAGAGCAAGGCAGAAGGCAAGCACATAGGCACAGTCGCTGGCCTTTTGGCGACCTGGACCACCCACCGACTACCGTGTGCCTCGCTTCTCGCAGTTTTATGCAAACGGGAAACCCATAGTCCCGTTGGCTGCCACCACCACGAGCACGCCAGCGCCAGAGGAGCCTGAGCAGCAGCGCACAGAACCGGGCACGGAACCGGGGCTGGGCCTGGGGCCCACGCCGGGCGCCAACGGCGACACCACCGCCTCCTCCGGCGGGGTTGGTGATGAGGCGTCCTCGGCGGCAGCGGCTGCGGGCGCACGGGGGACGTATCAGGAGCTGACATGGACGGACGACAGCAAGGACGCGATGCGCAGCACGTTTAAGGCCACGCTGCACCTGAGCGAGGAGACCATGCGCCCCACCAAGTCAAACCGCCGGCTGTACCTCATGGTTGCGGCGTACGTGGAGGTACGGGTGTGGAATGCGGCGGGTTGAGGCCGGATGCATGTTGAGGCCAGTAAATGGATTGTCAGCTGGATGCCAGGGGCTAGCGTTCGGGCTAGCGGTCGGTGCCCAGTTCACCCGAGTACTGCGGGATTACTTGCCTGACACGGTAGGGCTCGGCTGGGCCTGACTGTCATCCCCATGGCCCACCGCCTGCAGGAGTTCGGCTGGGTGGTGTGCCCCCTACAGCTCAAGGTGATGCGGGGGACTGCCGCTAGCGCTCCCGTGACGCGCGCTGTGCACCACGTGGCTGGGTAGTTGGGTGTTCTGGTGGCTACACTTGTGTCAACAGTGTGTCAGACCCCAGAGCAACCCGCTGACTGTGGACATTGCGTCTCCTGCCGTGCGCCCGGTGACGGCTTCGCGCCTGCAGATCTACCACCGCGCAGACCGCAGCGCCACACGACGTGAGTGCTGGGCTTCACTGTAGGGGGTCCCGTGGTCGTCAAGCAACTGCCTCTGTACGGTGCATTCCACGCGGTGCCTTGCTCGCAGCCCCTAGCCAGCACGCTGCTGTGGGACACTACGGTTTTGAGCGTGCCCATCTCGTCCTTCCTCGCTCCCCCATGCTTTCGCATACCCGCAGCCTACCCGCTCAAGTTTGTGCAGTACGACTTCCGAGCCGACTCCTCTATGCGTGCCTCGCTGATGGGGACTTGCTACCACAAGTACGGCGGGTAGCTCATAGGGTGATGGAGCATATGGTTATGTGTTCATGATGCGGGGGGGGGGGGCGGACAAGTGAGCTGGAGCAACGCAAGGTGCGGTTGTGAAGGCTGGTGGTGCACTGGTGCGCGATCCGAGAGCTGTTGGTGCCGTACTGCTCAATGCTGGGGAATTAACAAGCAGCGGCAGAACTGAGGCAATATGGCCAGGCTCGGAAGGAACTGTGACTCAAGCTGTGACTGAATACTGTAGGGATGCGGGCGCAGGAGTAAGGGTCTTCAGTTTGGGGCTTGTTGGGTATTTGGTTGGTTTGCGGTCTTTGCTGGCGACCATAGCATAGCATGTGGTTGTTCTGTGCTTGCTGTGCTTTGTGCTTGACTGTTGACAGCAGGACACGGCTGGACACATGGCGGGTAGTGCCCTTACAAATTGCCCCTCGCTATGTACGGGAGATGAGATAGTTTCGAAAACTTCGGCCTCAGACGTGCACCAACGTGGCGTGGGCGCAGCCCACTTCTCCCTTGAGGGGGAGAGCCATCGTGTCATTTGGGTTTCGCAAGTTGGGGGCGGGTAATGGGAGGTTAACGCAGGTAGGTGACAGCTGAGTGCGTGACCGTTTCCAGGTAGTAGGCGTTGGAAGATTGCTAGGCCGTGACGCCTGAGTAACTCCCCCGCCCCACGCCCCAGCCGCGCACTACTGCCCTGCTGTTGCAAATTGTTTGCCATCTGCTGGGGTCTCGGCGTCAGCTGCACCCTACGGGACCCCGCCAACCTGCCTTAACACTGTCGACTCGCACACGCCCCACGGGTTGTGTAACACAGCAGGCGAGGCAGGTGTGTTGTGTGCATCCCTGCAGGCTGCAGCACCTGCTGGCACCCCTGCTGGCACCGATGTACATGGCATTCCAGCATGAAAGGGCGCTGTCCACTGCCTCAGGTCTCCCATTTTATTCACAAGCCTGTGTTGCTTGAGCAAACATCAGCAGTGCAGTTTTAAAGAGAGCCCATCCTGCAGCCAACTGTCCCTGACAATTGCAGAAATTTTGACCCACTTTTTAGCCCGGCAAGCCTCCAGGATTGTGTAATTTTGTACTCGTTGCGCATGTAATACATGGCCAGGGCGCCTTGAGCACCTAGCCTACTTTCGCGCCAATTTGCCACAAAGCAGCTCTTCTGTCGCAGAGGGCCCGGCCGCGGTCCCAGCAACATGCCGGATTGGAAGGAGCAGCTAAAGAATGCGCTGGACGGTGTTAAGTCAGGTGGCAAGTTCGCGATGAGTTGTCGTTGGCTTGCCTGCGATGGACTCCAGACGAGCGTGCCTGAGCGTGTTCCCCACCGCGAAGACATGGCCGGTGCCTGAGATCATGCCGTTTCTCTCAGGTGACCGGTGCTGTCGGTGGGCCTCTGCCGGAGGTGGCCGTGCGCGGCGTGGGAAAGCTGGCCCTTCCCATCGACGCCGGGCAGGCCAAGGACCTCATCTATGCGGGCCAGCCCGCGCCCTACGGCAAGGGAACCAACACTGTGCTAGACCCGAACGTCCGAAAGGCAACCCAGATTGAGGCGGACCGTGTGTGCTTCTCAGAGGGCTGGGATGCGACCCTGCGCCGTCTTGTTACAGGTGAGAGGGCACTTGGCGGTTGTTGTATGGCGCGCGCGGTGAGTGGTCACGGACGTGCGGAACACAGGGCTATTGCTGATGCAGATGTCTACGGGATTGCCGGGTCCTTGATGTGTTGGAGCTACATTGACAGGGGGACGCGCGCCACGCGGACTCGAGGAAGGTGGACGGGTGCCCTGTGCGTGCACAACCCAAACCACGCGTCTCTTTGCAGCTGCCAATCGGTTTGCAAACAACCCGACCATTGATATTGCACCCTTGCTGCGTCGCAGGCGTGGCGACCGCGCTGAGCCTGCCAGGCGGCGGCGCGGGTGTGGAGGCGCGGCTCTACAAACTGTTGGTGTATGAGGCAGGCGGCCACTTCAAGTCCCACCGCGACACGGAGAAGGAGCCGGGCATGTTCGGCACCCTGCTGGTGCAGCTGCCGGTGGAGGGCGGCCACACCGGCGGGCAGCTGTCCATCCGCCATCTGGGTCGAAAGGAGTCTTGGGACACGGCGGCGCCGCCAGCAGCAGAAACGAAGGCGAAGGGCGGCCGCAAGAGCGCTGGTGGCAAGGCTAGCGGCAGCCAGAGTGGCTCTGCCGGCAAGCAGGCGCCAGCCCTTCAATATGCTGCATTCTATGCGGACTGCGAGCACGAGCTGCACACGGTCGAGTCCGGGCTGCGTGTGGTCCTCGCCTACAACCTGGTGCGCGTGCAGAAGCCGGCAGCCGCAAAACCTGCGAAGGGGGCTGCGGCCGCTGCTGCTGCTCAGCCAACGATGGCGCGCCCGGCGATCAGCGCGGCCTCGCTCAAAGCAGTGACGGAGGCGGTGCGCGCGTGGGAGGCTGCGGCCGCCGCGGCGCAGCCGCTGGTCACTCTACCGCTGGCGCACAAGTACACGGAGGCCAACCTGGACTTTGGCGCACTCAAGAGCGATGACGGCGTCAAGGTGCAGGCGTTGTTGCAGTGCCCCCTGCTGGACGTGCACCTGGTGCTGATTTCGAAAACGGTGAGTGGCCGTAAAAGATCCCGCTTTACAAGGAATGGGCTACTGCCAGTTGGGCTGGCGTTCCCTCAACATGCGGCACGATGGCCATGCCCAAATGCTGTCCCACCGGGGATCCCTGATTTGTATGTGTCGGCCTGCGCTGTCTCGTTCTACGCGTGCCCGCAGGTAATTGGCACCAGCTACAACAGCGGCGCCTGCTACCACAAGCGCCGCCGCCGCCACTTCTGCTGGGGCTATGATGACGAGTCGGACAGCGAGGGTTACGAGGACTCGGAGGACATGGCGGAGACGGCCGTGATGGACGAGATCTATGACACCGACACAGCGACGGGGGCGTGGATTTCGCCGCTGTTTGGGCGGCTGCATCAAGGCGCGAGCTTCTACCTGCCCCTGGAGGACAGCATGCTGGACGACGACGAGGTTTTCCCGGATGGCCTGGAGCCGGATGACCGTGAGTACGAGGGCTACACCGGGAACGAGGGCCCGACACTGACGCACGTGTACCACCGCGCCGTGGTGGTGGCGTGGCTGCGCTCGCGCCGGTCGCAGCTGCTGGCCAAGCCCGGCAGCCTCTCCGATGCCATCGCACTGGCGGAGCAGCGGCTGGCGCAGCTACGGGGCTCGGGCAGTGGCGGCCGTGACGACACCAGGGCAGTGGGCGCAGCGAGAACCAAAGCGCAGCCGTATCCGGCAGCGTCCCTGCAGCAATACCTGCTGCAGCTGGAGGAGCGGCAGCCGCACCCGGTGGATGACAGCCGCAAGCAGGCGGACGCCAAGCAGGCGCTGCAGGCGGTGCTGGACTGCGCCGCGAAGGAGGTGCCCGTGTGGATGGGGGGGCGCCCGACTGTGCACAAGGCGCTCACGCTGTTCACCTCACCGGGGGTTGCGCAGCTGTGTGGGCAGCAGTGGCAGCAGCAGGCGTGCGTGCGGGTGGTGCAGAGCCTGACCGCGCCTGCTACAGTCTGGGACCTGACGCAAGAGGGCCTGCCGGCGGCCATTGCCTCTGCAGCCACTGCGCTCTCGTCGACCGCCTTCAATGACGCAGTGGCGGACCTGGTTGCGCGGCAGGCGCCGCGGCAGCCGCGTGACTGCTACCGGCTGGTGGCGCATGAGGCTCTGCCGGCGGCGCTGCGTGTGAGGATGGTGCAGGCCTTCCGCACTGCCGTCTTTGGCAATGAGGCTGCCGCAGCCGGCAATGGTACCGCTGCTGCAGTGGCCGGCGGCAGTGGATGCCTTGCGCAGATGCAGGCGACAGATGTGTGCTTCCTGGCGGGGCTGGTGTTCTCAACAGAGGGCGCCGCGGCAGCGGGCGCAGGAGCAGCCGCGGCGCCCTGCAGCGGCATGGCGGGCGCCTTCACTGCGGCGGTGCTGCGCCGCGGCGACTGCCAGGCACTGCTGCAGGCGCTGTTGAAGGAGGCGGCGGTGCGACAGGCGCTGTCCACTCAGCCGCCGGAGCCGGCGGCAGTGGAGCTGGTTGTGGCCCGTGCTCGGTACCTCGAGCCGCGGGTGCAGCAAGGGGTCCCCAAGCTCGACTTCTCAATGCCAAACGCCTCGTGCGATGATGCCAGGGTAAGGCAACAGAGAGCGAAAGCGCGTGTGCTCTTGTCAACTAGCCGCCACCAGATGTATTAGCGCCCGTGCCGACTAGCCGCCACCCAACAAGTCTGCGCCCAGCTGCTTGATCTGTGATATGATCGCACGCACGCTCCCTCCATTGCTTGATCCCGCAGGTGACCGAGTTCCTTCGCAGCCCCAATCAGTCACAGAAATTCGGTGGCTTCGGCTCCATTGTGGCCGCGCGTCGCTGGGCTAACGCGTACCAGTGTGCTGGCGGCTGCCGTATGCACGCCGCCGCTGCCGGCTCGGGCCGCAACGCGTTCGTGCAGCTCACGAAGGGCCGCGACATCTACAACCAACAGCTCGCGCAATACCAGGCTGCGGTCAAGGAGCTGGCGGAGGTGCGGGCGCTGGTCGGCGCTGCGCCGGCTGCGCCGGCAGCTGGGCTGGCACCGGCTGCGGTGCCCGGGCCGAACGCCGGTGCGGGCGCCGCAGCTGGCCGGGTGGGCGGCGCGGCGGGCAGCGCTCAGGGCGTGGTCGTTCCACGCCAGCAGCAGGCGAACGCGGCTGTCAAGCGCCCGTCTGACGTGGCGGCCGTGGGCGCGGCGGCGCAGCAGCAGCGGCTGCACCAGGCACAGCAGGTGCCGCAGGCGCGCACAGCAGTGGTGCTGGACCTGACTGACGACTGAGCTGGGCCGCGGCTTGTAAGCCTCCGGCCGGGGCCGAGGGGCCAAACTGCGCACGGTGCGCCTACAGGTAGCTGTTACGAGCTATCGCGTGCTCCTGCCCAGCGTGTGACCAGCGCGTGAAGTGCGGTCGAAGGGTCGGAACCCGCATGTGTGTACACGGAGCGTGCTGGACGGCGTGCTAAGAAGTTGTGGGCGAGGACCTGCTGCCCTTGTACGATTAGGATATCAGTGCTGTACGATTGCGTGCCTGCCAGTCGGTGTCGTACATAGCATGTTTGCGACAGTATGCGGCCAGTGTTCGATGTGCGCACCATTTAGACGCATTACCATGTGTATACTTGTTAGGCCTGGGGCCCCGTATGTACATACGGCTCGGCACACGCGGTGTAGGTGTTACGTTTGCATGGAGTATTGCTGTGCTGATGGTGGTCATTTACAGATAGACAGTGGATGGCCGCCAATCCGCCCTCAACGCGGGCATGCATACATGCACGTTGAGGGACGCGAGCTGTGTCTCTTATGAATTGCGTGCGAGGTGCATGCAGTAAGCCGATGAAGGGACACGATGTTCAAGATCCGACTTTGAATAAATGTAAGGACGATTGAGGTTCAGGTCAATCGTCCGCTGCTTCACACGACAAATACCCACGACAAACACCTGACAAGCCTAGCTTGCAATAGTGCGGCATCACACAGGAATGCCCCTAGTACGGTATCACAAAATCCGAACCGACGTTGCCTTTAAGCCTTTGGCACGCCACTGTTTCCAGCAAGGCTCGCCTGCACACTCGCTTGCCCCGTCCCCCCCGCCATTGCTGCCGCCGCCGTCGTGGTGGTGCACACGTGCAGCAGCCACGTGGCCATGTGGCGGATCAGGCGCTGCTCGCGGCCACGTGCGGCCGCCGCCAGGTCGGACAGGAACGCCTGCACCGCCTCACTGCGCTGCAGCGCCGCCAGCAGCACGCCCCGCCCCGGCGCCGTGCCCCTGCCGGCCGCCGAGCGCGTCGCGCGGGCGGTGGTGCGCCCCGCGCTGCTGGGGCCAAAGCCGCCCGTGAGCCCGAACTCGAAGTCATCCAGCCCGTCGCCGTCACCGCCCGCGCTGCCCACCGCGCCAGCGGACGCCTCTGCCGTGAGCCCGGTTGCGCCGCCGGCACCTGCGGCCGCGGAGCTCTGGCCTCGCAGCACCATGGGCGGCGTTGCCGGCGCCTTCCCAGCCGCGCCCGACGGCCAGGTCAGGCCCACGCTCCCGCCGCCCAGCTCATCCAAGACACCACCGCCGTCGCCGCCGCCGTCTTCGATCTCAATGCCGCTGCCGCTGCGGAACACCACACTGCCGTACTGCATCTCCCCCGGCC
This sequence comes from Chlamydomonas reinhardtii, assembly GCF_000002595.2. Taxonomy (NCBI): domain Eukaryota; kingdom Viridiplantae; phylum Chlorophyta; class Chlorophyceae; order Chlamydomonadales; family Chlamydomonadaceae; genus Chlamydomonas; species Chlamydomonas reinhardtii. The sequence goes on from NC_057006.1 coordinate 5,583,470, forward strand.
CCGCAACCGCCGGGCTTGCCGCCAGCACACCCCCTCCTCCGCCGCCGCCACCGCCGCCACCGCCGCCGCCGGCGGCTTCGCCGCCACCGGGCATCTGGTGAGCCGATGCTGTGCTGCGACGGCTGCGTGGCGGCTCTGACAGCTCCTTCTCAAGCGCCACTGCGTCGTCCCAAAACGACGCCTCACCCTCCTCACCAAAACCTCCCTCACCCCCATTCCCGCCATCAGGGTCCTCTGCAACAAGGTTGCAGCACAGCCCGAGCGCCGACGCCCGGACGGCATCGTGCGCCGCCGCCTCCGCGTCCTCCACGTCCGTTGGCCCGTCGCAACCTTCGCCACCCCCGCCGCCGGCTGCGCCCCCCGCGGCAGCTCCCTCGGCGCTTGGCGACCCCGGCAGGGCGCTGGTGGCCAGGCGGCGGAGGCCGCTACTGCGGTTGCGCAGCAGCCCCCGACCCTGGGGGCTGTTAGCAGTGCCAGTGCCGCCACCGCTCTCAGCCTCGGGTGTACGAAGGATCTCTTCCGGCTCCGGTGCCGGCAATGTCATGAGTCCGACCAGGCACACAGCCAGGCTTGACGGCGGCGGGACCGCTGCTGCGCTGCTGCCAGCAGCCGGCGCGCCATCCGCGCCGGCGCCGTCGGCGCCGGGGCCGCCGGCGCCGTCGGCTAGCAGCCGCAGCAGTGCGACCTTGCCGTCACGTGTGGAAGACACGTTTGCCAGTGTGCCCAGCAGCAGCACCGACAGCCGCAGCAACAGCAGCAACGGGCTGGCCCGCGCCACGCTGCCTGCCCCACCACGCCCGCCGGCCCCGCCACCTGCGCCCCCACCAGCAGCGTCTCCCGGCGCTGCCGCCGAGGCGCCGCCGGCCGCGCCGCCGTCAACGCCGACTGCCGCAGGCACCGAGTCCGGCAGCTCCAGTCGACTGCGCCCTTCCAACAGCTGATAGCAGCGCCACAGCAGATGCAGCGCCGTAGGCAGGAAGCCGGCATCGGCGCTGGGCGCGGTGCGACCGCCGCCGACGCCTCCAGCCCCGCCCCCACCGGCGCCGCCACCCGGGCTGCCCAGGCTGCTGCTGCTGAAGCTGGTGCTAGAGCGGAGGAGGCGCCGCAGGTCAGTGGGCTGCATGGCAGGGCCGCCACCGCCGCCACCGGAAATGGAGAAGTCCCCGGACAAGTCGGCTGATGTGCCGGCGGCCCCCAGCCAAGCGCCGAAGCCGCCACCAACGCCCCCGAGGCTGTCCTCTGCACCCAGGCCTCCACCGCCGCCACCGCCCCCGGCGCCACCACTGCTCAGCAGGGCGTCCAAAGCATCCATGCTCGCAGTGAGCGGCGCCGGCAGCAGCAGCACGGCACAAGCCGTGGCGTGCAGGGCGCTCAGGTTCTGAACGGCACCTGCCGCCGCAGCAGCAGCCGACAGCGATGGCGCCAGCGCCGCCCAAATGTCGGCGACCTGGTTAGCGGCGACGCCGCCGCCGCCGCCGCCACCAGCACCAGGTCCGGAGGCAGTAGCGGTAGCAGCACCGGCAGCTGTTGGAGTGCCGGCCGCGGCATCACCGCCGCCGCCGCCGCCGCGTGTAGCGGCTACGCCGAAGCGCGACATGGTCCGCACAGTGAGCCCGTGCGCCGCGCCACTCGCAGCTGCTGGGCCGGCCTGCAGCGCCGGCCCAGGCGTGGGGCCGGTCTGTCCCATCTCGACAGAAGACCGGCCCTGCAGCGCTCCCTCCAGCTGCTGTTGCTGCTGGGCTGCCAACAGCTGCTGTCGCGAGGGGCCGCCCAGACCGCGAGCAGCTGGGCTGGAGGGGGAGCCGGGGCTGCCCAGCGGCGCCACCAGCGGCGTCGCCAGCGGCACTGCCAGGCTAGTCAGCAGCTGGGTCGGCACTGGTGGAGGCGGACTGCCCTTCAGCGGCCCGCCCAAAGCGCCGCCGCCACCATCCGTGGATGTAACTTCGGCCGGGGCCGCCGCGGGAGCGGCGCTGCTGTCAGCGCTACCACCGCCGCGGGCGTTGTTGCTCTTGCCGCGACTGAGGAAGCGCTCGACACCGGGAACGGCGCTCACGCTTGGCGGGTGTGTGATGTCGGACAACGTCGGCGCGGCTGCGGTGTCGAGGCTGGGGCGCTGTGGGCTGCCGGTGCCATGGGACTGGTGGCTCTGGGGCGAGCCGGAGGACCGCTGCTTGTCTTGCGATTGCTGAGGTTGCCTTAATGGTTTGGCGCCTTCACCGCCTGCATCCCCAGTGCTGGCTGTTGCTGCGACCTGGCTCTGGCCTGAGATCTCGCGCACCTCTTTGCCTTGCAGGTGCGCGAGCCCCATTTTTAGCTCAAGCTGTACCTCCGCCTCGCGCTCCTGCTGCTGCTGCGCCTGTGCCTGCAGCGCCTGCTGCTGCCGCTGCTGGCGGCGCTGCTGCAGCTCCAGCAGTCGGCCGCACTCGCCCAGCATGCATGTCAGGCTGTGCAGCGCGCCGCAGCCCAGCATGCGCTCCACGGCGCCGTCACACAGCGCGGCAGCGGCTGTGTCGGGCGGCAGGTCAGCGGCGGGCGGCGGCGGCGGCGGCCCGTTGGCTATGTTGCCTAGAGCCACAGCGCAGTAGGCCTTGATCTGCAAGGCGTCGAAGTGGGATGCCAGACTTAGTTACGCAAGGGCCACCGTGTGCATGCACGCGCATTGGTGCTGCCGCTATGGATGTGCACGCGATGCGCTGTGCAAGTACCCGCATGCAAAGCGGGCGGAAACATGTGCCGTGCAACGTGTGCTGTGCAGCAGGTGTTGCGCTCAGGCGCCGCACCTGCATGCCTCGGCTCTTGAGCGCGGCCGCCAGCGCCTCCACCAGACCCGAGCAGCGGGCCATGGCGCCGCATGCGGGCCAGCCGCCCGCGCCGCTGAGGGCGCTGAGCAGCATGGCCGCCACCCCACACACCTCGTCCAGCGGGCAGCCCAGCAGCCGGACCTGCAGAGCGCGCATGGAAACACACACCGGTCGCCAGAATTGCGGAGGAGCACACACTTTACGACGGTTAAGTTCCGAATCCCAGCACCGGATAGCCAATCCAAGCACAGCGCAGGCAAGCGGTCTCTGCGGGCGGCACGGCAACATGGAGGTGCCCTGCTCCCCGAAGGTGCTCAGATGCCAAGCGGCACAAGCTCACAAGCTCACAGGACACATCGACAATGCCTGGCACACAACCCGCTCGCTCACCGCTGTGTCCAGCAGGCCCTGCACCTGCAGCAGCGCCGCCGCGCCGCCCGCCTGCCCCGCCAGGTGGGACAGGCCGCCCACCGCCTGCAGCCCCATGGTGAGCCGCAGGTCGCCGCTGACGCCCACCATCGCCAGCGCAGCGGTGCGCGCCTGTGGGGCACACACGGCCAACGCACGACACGCGTACGGCTGGTGAGCAATAAGAGAGGGCGGCGGCAGCATGTGGTGCGAGTGACACCGCAGCAAGCACACCCGCACATCGGGGGGAGTCGGTCGTCCCCTCAAGGGGGGTCCCGGGGGGATTCTCACACCTGCTCTGCCGGGTCGATGTCTTTGGTCCGCTGTCGTGCAGCCGCGCCGCCGCCGCCGCCGGGCCCCCCGCCCCCCGGCGCCCCAGGGTGCCGCTCCATGCCCATTGGGTTCACACCGCCGCGCCCACGGCCCGGACCCCCGCCACCACCGCCCAGGCCGCCGCCGCCGCCGCCGCCTGCACCTCCGCCTCCGGCCCCGCCTGCTGCTGCTGCGGGCGGCATGGCCAGTGACGCCAGGTCCAGCAGTGCGCCCGGCAGGCCGTTGTCTGGGGACAACAGCTCGGGCATCTCGGCCGCAGGGATGCCGCCCTGTGGGTGGTGCCGCCGTGACGGGGTGCAGCGGACAGGAGCCACAGGCCCGAGGATGTGCAAGGTCAAGGTGGGTGGGGTGGATGGCAAATACGGTACACAGCGGCACAGCGAACGATGACAACACGGGTGTAGGCAAGGCAGCTCCGGGCCACCTCCCACACACCACACCACCGCTTACCTGCACTGCCAGCTGGCCCAGGGTTGCAGCCGCGAACACACGCGCGCTGGCGAACCGCGCCCGGGTGCCGCCGCGCAGCCCCCGCCGCACCAGCAGGAGCATCACCCGGTGCGCCGCGGCGTCGGTGCGGATCTGAGCACACAAAAACACACACAAGCCGCACACATGGGGTTGTACATCCTTGCGAGCAGGCCATCAAGCTCGGAACATAGTCCCGAAACGCAGCCTGCCCAACTCTGCTCCCCACTCCACTTCCCTCAGACCTGCAGCCCAGACCAACCTGGTACGCCCACGCGCGGCACAGCGGGTTGGACACGAGCGCCCACACCGCCGCCGCCGCGTGTCCCGCCGCCACGTCCAGCACCCCCGGCGGCGCGCCCGACCCAGGCACGGCACTGCCCACACCCAGCCCCAGACCCAGAGCCGCCATGCCGCCGCCGCCACCCGTCAGGGCGCCGCCGCCGCCGTACGGCAGCGGCTGCAGCGTGGGCAGCACCATGAGTTTGACCAGGCTGTGGCAGCTGCTGGAGGCGTACTCGGCGAAGCGACCTGTGCGCGGGTGGGCAGCAGGGTGGCGGGAGCGGTGGCGGGAGGCGTAGCGGGAGGCATAGCGGAGGGGTGGCGGGAGGCGCGCCGGGAGGGGTGGCGGGAGAAGGCATCGTGATGCCGATACGGGGCCCCACAGGGCGGTCGGCACGCATTCCAGGCATGCCATTGGGCAAGCATGTGAAGCACATACACAACTCACCCACGACGCCCAGCACGGCCAGCTGCCCCACCACGCCCGCCGCCGCGCCCGCCACGTCGGCGCCCATGCCGGCATTGCCGGGGTCGGCTGCAGCCAAACGCGAGCGGCGGCAGGTCAGTACACATTCAGTGCACACGCACAAGAGGGCCCCACGGCAAAAACAGCTGCCCTCCCCTCCTCTCGCCTCCCAACCTCCCCTTCCCCCTCCCCCTGCAGCCACGCCTTCCCGCACCCCGGCCCTTCTCCTGCCGCCCTCTCACCCGCCACCTCTTCAGCGCTGTGAAAGTCCACCCAGGCCAGCAGGTCCATCACGTGGTCCACCAGGTGCGCCAGCCGCGCAGGAGACCCAGGAGCGCCGGGGCTGGGCGCCGGAGGCCGAGTCGCGAAACCCGGAGACGAAGGCATAGGCGGCGGCGGGGCGGCGGCGCCGGAGGCGCCTCCGGCGCCTCCGGCGGCCGCCGCTGCCGCGGCGGACTTGACGGCTGTGGGCCGGCCTTGCAGGCTGTGCAGGGCGCGGGGCCCGGCGGCGAGCAGGAGCTGCTTGAGGGCCTCCAGTGCGGCGACGGCGGCCATGCGGTGGCGGCGGCTGCGCAGTGGCGCCAGTGGGTCGGCCTGCGCGGCGTGGCGCGAGGGGCCCGGCAGCGCCAGCACCAGCGCGCTGAGGACGGCCATGGCGTCGTGCAGCGTGAGGCTGGTCTGCGTGTGCGTGGCGGCGGCGGGACCGGGGAGGGTGGGGTAGAATGGAGTTAAAGGGGGGGCGTTGTAGATACCAGCCCAAACTAGCCCAAACTAAACCAACCTCGTGAGTAACATCATGTGTGCTGTAACAGCCGCACTAGCCCCACGCATCGCGACCTTTGACATGGCCACACATTCAACAGCCAATAACCGTGCCCCTGCATCTGCATCTGCATCTGCATCTGCACGTCCTGCCCCACCTTTGCCAGCACGGGGTGGCTCATGGCGTTGGCGAGCAGCACGCACGTGAACAGCCGCAGCCGTGCGCCCACACGCCGCGACAGCTGCCACTCGCCGCCGCCCGGTGGTGGCGGCGGCGCGGCCATAGACGCCCCGGCCGCACCCCCCGACATGCCGTTGTTGCTCACCGGCACCTGCAGGGCAGCAGAGGAGGCGACTCCAGACCTCAGCCAGTGGCTCCCAAACCCCATCCAGTATTAGAGACAGCGGTCAGAGCCTGCACTCCTTTCCAAGCACAAACGCACGACAACTCGCGCGCCTAGACTCGCACAGCGTACGGTGGCCAGTCATGCGCAACACCCTCACCGCCCCCATCTCACAACCCCCGACACTGCGTCATTTCAACATCAGTCGATTAGCTTGTTATGCCTGGAATCTCCACCCACCCATCCCCACCCGCCCCACCTGCACCACCAGGCTCCGCGCCAGTGTCCACAGCAGCGGCAGCAGCAGCTCCTGATCCGCCACCATGGCCTCCAGCCCGCAGCGGTCGGCGGACAGGTTGGCCAGCGCGGCGGCGGCCGCCAGCTGCAGCGGGGAAGCCAAGGGTTGTTTGTGTGTGTTAAAGAGCACAAGGAAAACATAGCGCAAAGACAGGGTTGTTTGTGTGTGTGTGTGTGTGTGTGTGTGTGTGTGTGTGTAGGTGGCGTGTCGTGAGCAAGGGCATCTTCGCTATGACATAGGTGAAAATCCTAACAAAGGGGGAGATGCGGGCACAATACAGCGACGGCAGTTGCGCACCTGCACCGCTTGCGCGCGCGGAGACGGCTCCTGCAGGCTGCCGGGCAGGGCCGGCGGCGCCCCTGCCAGCGCCCGCACCAGGCAGGGCACGGTGGCGGGGTCCGACGCCAGCTCCTGCCGGCCGCGCTCGCTACCAGCCAGGTTGCGGATGGCAGCTGCGGCGCACAGCAGTGCAGGAGGTACGGCGGAGCGCTGAGCAGAGTGTATTTGGGTCACGTCACGCAACAAACCCCACTTTGCATACCGTAAGCAGCCTGTAAATGTAGAAGTGGCCTAACCCAGACCTTCGCTACCCAAGTAGTCAATTCGCTACGGAAACAACGCCCTCCCACTTCCCTCCCACACGCCTCACCCAGCAGCGGCTCTGTAGCAGGCGCCTCGGGGTCGGGTCGGCCGCTGGGCGCCGTCAGCGCCTCCCGCAGCTGCCTCACCAACTCCCGGCCAACGCCCTTGACGCCCGCGATGACGGCGGACGTGGCGGTGTGGCCGGCCAGGTTGCCCACCAGGCCAGCGGCGTAGAGCTGGATGTCGTAGGTGCGGATCTGTGTACGCGGGGTGTGTGACGAGGAGCCGTGTGCGGTACTTGAGACTGCGGATGTGGATACGGCTTGGTTTGCACAGGCAACGGTGGCGGCTGAGGTAGGAGGCTGCATTTTCGCGCGATGTGAAGCAACCAGATGCTGCTTTCGAGCCCCACCGCCATCACGCCCGGTCCGGGCTCACCTTGAGCGCGGTCAGCAGTGCCGGTGCCAGTGCCTTGAGACTGGCGAAGCGCGCCGCCACCGCCGCACTGCGGCTCAGCGCCGCCACCGCCGCCACGCCCCACAGCAGCTGCTGGTGGCCGCACTCCAATGCCCCCACGTCCGGCAGTTCGCCGCTGCTGGCCGCCAGCCCGCCGCGAGACATGCCGGCCGAGTTGCCGCCGCTGGACTTGAGCGAGCGCATCTGTGGGCGGAGGAAAACATGTATCAGCACATTTGTCAGGTAAAAACAAGGAAGAATACCTTATTCACGGTAGCAGAATAGCTTGTATAGCGTGGTGAGAGCCACGCTCTGCGGTCTGCGCACCAGCAGGTCCGCTGCCGCCGCGATCACATCCAGCAGCGCCGCCGCCAGCCCATCCACCGCCGCCAGCGAGGAGGCCGCGGCGGAAGGCGCGGCGGCCGCGGCCGCGGCGACCACAGCCGACGGCGAGGCTGAGGACGGTGCGGAGGCGGAGGCGCCTGCGCCGTCCAGCTGCTGCACCAACGACGCCAGCACGCCCACCGCCTGCAAAGCACCGGCAGCGCGACACGAGAGCCATATGTCAGAGTCAATGCGCCAATGCCAGGCAACATAAGAACACACATCGGAAGGAGCCAGCAGGTCATAGAGGTGAAAGCGGCCCTGTGCACCCACCAGTGTGCGCAAGGCGGTGTCGCCGCTGCCTTGTGCCGAGGTGCCGTAGCTGGTGCTCGCACGCCTGCCGCCGCCCATGCCGCCGCCGGCGTTGCTTTCCCGCTCCCGCTCCTTGCCGCCCGCTCCTCCCGCCTGCTGCCTCAGCACTGCCACCAGGCTGCGAGGAACACCCGACGTCGCCACTGCTGCCGCGCCGCCGGGCGAGCCCACCAGCGCCCACAGAGCCGCCAGGGCCAGGCCCTGCGCACGGCGGCTGCCGGACTCCCGCAGCAACGAGTCCAGCGCCCTGTGTGCGGTGTGTGTGTGTGTGTGTGTTAGAAAAAAACAACAAAACGAAGCCCGCCCAAGCGGCGCCGGAGTTACTTACGGATACCTACCGAATACCGAGCGTCGTGTTGCCGCGTCGACCCCGGTAGTCATACTTACCCGCGTGTGTGTGTGTGTGTGTGTGTGTGTGTGTGTGTGTGTGTGTGTGTGTGTGTGTGTGTGTTATAGGAGCACAAGGAAAACGTTGCGCAAAGACAGTGTATGCGATGCAGCAAAGCGACGGTTTACGGATGTTACCTGAAGTTACCTCGCATACCTGCTGCGGTGTGTGTGTGTGTGTGTGTGTGTGTGTGTGTGTGTGTGTGTGTGTGTGTGTGTGTGTGTGTGTGTGTGTGTGTGTGTGTGTGTGTCGGTCAGGCATGCGGAAGATGCGGTGCCTCAATTACACGCGTCAAAACAGGGCACGCACGTGCGCATCGCATGCCGTACGCATATCTGCAAGGGTGCTCCCTGCTGGCCGCACAGCGCAGCGCCAGACAATGCATGCAGCCCTCTGCTGCAACTACCCCCGGACTCAAAGGAGTTAGTGGGGCCTGCATGGACCTCAAGCCATGTAAGAAGCTCAATGCTCATGCAACTACCGCCTGCGCCACGCACCCGAGGAGGCTGCCGGACCCGGACCCAGGCGGAGGCACCAGCGGCCGCGCGGCGTGTGGCGCCAGCGCCACCACCAGACCCGCCGCCACCGCACGCACGTCCGACACCATGCCGCCGCCGCCGCCCTCGGCCGAGATGAGGGACCCACTGCTGGCGAGCGAGGCCGACCCCGCCCGAACCAGCTTGGAGGGGTCGGGCGTGCCTGGCAAGGACGTAGGCGTGAAGTGGACGGGAAGAGGGCGGTCAGTGGTGTTGGTGAGTTGGGGGCTCGCGGTGCTAGTGGCCCGCGAGGGGAGGCAGCCCAACCCTAGGGTGCAGCCGTGTGGCGGTTTGCCGGATGGGTCAGACTGCCAGGTACGAGGTTGCGAGGGGCTGCCGCCCGTCTGTGTGGCGCGCTTCCGAGCGCTTGCTTTGTTAACCACACGCGCCATAAGTCTTCCCCCACTACCGGTGCCAGACAGCATAGCTGTATCGCGTGTGAAGCACCCGCAGCCAGCAACAGCGTCAGCCGAGCCAAAATCCTCAACAGGTTATGAGCCCCGCGCCGCGATAACCCGCGCGCGGTCGGCCGCTTAGCTAGCTAGGTAGTATGGGGGACTATAGTGGAGTAATGTTGTTAGAGGACGCGTCAAACTACTTTGCGTGGCGTCGCAGCCTGTTGGACCACCTGAACTCCCGGCGTGTGCCTCTCGGAGAATATCTCTTCGCCTACGCTCCGACGACGCCTCGCACGGCGCGCGAGCTGGCTGATGAGAGTGCTGCAGCCGCCAGTTTGCTGCGCATGTCCTGCAGTGAGGGCGTTGCGCAGCAACTCGCACTCGCTCAGCACGCCTACGAGGCGCACGCCTACGTCATCCAGCTGTTCCGCCAGTCAGCGCCGCTGAAACTGGCGCAGTTCGAGTCAGAGCGCGATGAGTTCTGCCTGCGAGAGGGCGAGACCATTGCCTCTTACTTCCTGTGCGCCAGTGACCTGCGGGACCGCATCGGCGCGGTCGGCGGCTCGTGGACCGACCAGCAGGTGCGGCTCAAGCTGCTGGCCGGTCTGCCCAAGCCGCGCTGGGAGAACATCTGCGACATCTGCTACGCCTCTCCAGGCCAGACCCTGCAGCAGCTTTGCGGTTATTTAATGCAGCAGGAGTTCATTAAGAACCAGGAGCAGGCGCGCAGCGGGCACGTCGGCGCCGTCAACCGCAGCGGCGGCCGCGCCGGTGCCGCCGGCAGTGCCGGCGGCGGCCAAGGCGGCGGCGCCGCCAGCAGCAGCGCCATTATCTGCCACTACTGCGAGCAGCCTGGCCACATTCGGTCCCACTGCCGCGTGCGCCTGGCCGATATTGCGGCCGGCATCTTCCGCGCTGACATCCGCTCGCCGCCCCAGCTGAAGCAGCCCGGCGGCGGCGGTGGTGGCGGCGGTGGAGGCGGCAGTGGTGGCGGTGGTGGCGGCGGTGCCGGCGGCCCCAAAGGTGGCGACAGCGGAGGAGGTAAGAAGCGCGGTGGGCGGAGCGGCGGGAGCAGAGGTGCCTCGGGTGGCGCCGGCACTGCCGTCTCCAAGACTGCGCACGTGCTGGTTGTGCGGGGTGTTGAGGACTGGGCCGTGCCTGACGCCGGCAGCAGTCTAATCGTCCGCACCTATGGCGCCGAGTCGGCTGGCTCGGGCGTCAGCAGAGGCTACGGCACGGCCGACGGCGGCATGCCCAGCTCCGGCGTGGTGGAGGGCCACGCCGGTGGCAGTAGCACCAGCACTTACTGCTACAGCGCGGCCGTCAGCGGCTCTCGCAGCAGTAGCACCATCGGCAGCGCCCCGCCTCCCCTGGGCGGTGGCTGCAGCCTGATCAACATGGTCCGCGCGGCGTTCCGGCGCCTTCGCAGCGGACCCAACAGCAGCAGCGCAGGAGCAGGAGTCTCCAGCAGCAGCAGCGGCAGTGCCGGGCTTGCGAGTTCCGGCGGCCGCTCGAGTGTCGTCTGCAATAGCGGAGACACCGTGCTGTATCCCTCCAGCAGCAGCAGCGTCGGGGTGGTGGCGAACGGCAGCGTCAGCGGCAGCCCCAGTAGCGCCGCCGCCGCCAGTGGTGTGCCGGTGGTGGATTCCGGCACCTTTGCCCATATCACGCCGCTGCGTCAGCTGCTTCACAACTTCACGCCCCGCTCGAGGGTGAGGCAAGTGCTGTGGGGGGATGGCCACAGCAGCCCGGTCGGGGGATCGGGCACTCTCCGGATGCTCTCCGGGCGGCAGCGTGTTGATGTGACGGGTGTGCTGTATGTGCCAGCCGCCCAGCTCTCCCTGCTATCTGTGCGCCGGCTGATGGCCAGCGGCGTGAAGGTAGTGTTCGAGGGGGAGACAGTGACCTTAGCGCAGGGTGGCCGCAACCTCCTCAGCGGCCGCCTGCGCGATGGTCTGTTCCCGCTGTCTGTTACCATGCTGCCCGTCGCGCTGGCGACGCCCGCCGTGGCGCCGCCGGCTGCCGGCGGCGGCCCCGCCGCGCCTCCGGGCGGCGGCGGTGGTGCCGCCGCCAACGGCAGTAACACCGGTGTACACCCCAATACCGCCGCCGCGCTTTCAGGCTGCGGCGGCACCACCAGCAGCAGCAGCCTCAGCGGCTCCGGCACTATGAGCAGTAGCAGCAGCATTGGTGCGGCCGCGCCTTCGGGCGGCGGCGGCGCCAGCAGCAGCACCAGCTCGCCGGCGGCTTCTCTGGGCGCTGCGCTCCGTCTGCACCGCCGGTTCGGCCATCTCAGCTGGACTGCGCTGATGCAGATGGTGGGTGGGTCCCTTGTCACCGGCCTGGATGTTGACCTGTGCGCACTTAGCCAGGCAGCCGGGTCGGTGTGCAGCACCTGCATTGAGGCCAAGGCGGCCTCTCTGCCCTTCCCGAACAGCAGCAGCGAGCCGCCACAGCCTCTGGCTCTGGCGCACTCTGACGTGTGCGGCCCTATGCCCACCCTGGGCCGTGGTGGCGCACGCTACTTCATTACGCTGCTTGACGCCGCCACCGGCCTATCAGCTGTTCGGTTGCTGCCCACCAGGGACCACGCTGGTGCAGCGCTGCAGGAGATGATTGCGCAGTTCGAGAGTCACTGCCGCGATAGCGGCAAGCTGCGCATCCTCCGCAGCGACAACGGCGGCGAGTACCACGCTGAGCAGCTGGAGCAGTGGCTGCGTGAGCGCAGCACCGCGCACCAGTTCAGCGCGCCGTACACGCCGCAGCAGAACGGTGCGGCCGAGCGGCTCAACCGCACCCTGATGGAGCGCACCCGCGCCCTGCTGTTTGAGGCTGTGCTCCCCCCCAGCTTCTGGCCTGAAGCTGTGGTGCACGCCTGCCATGTGCGCAACTTAAGTCCCTCCACCAGCTGCAGCAGCACGCCGTGGGAGGCCTTCACCGGCAACAAGCCTAACGTTGCCGACCTGCGCATCTTCGGCTGCCGCGTCTATGTCACCAAACCCGCCGACAGCCGCTCCAAGCTCAGCCCGCATGCCGACATCGGCACGTACCTGGGCCTGCAGCGCAGCTCCGCCGCATCTCGCGTGCTGGTCGGCGGCAAAGTGGTGGTGAGCCGGGACATAGAGTTCGATGAGGATGTACGGGGTCCGGCGTCGCGGCTGGCGGGCACACCGTTCGGGGTAACGGCGGATGCGAGTGGTGGTGGTGGTGGCAGTAGCAGTGCTGCAACGCCCTCGGCCGGCGCTGGCACGGCGCCTCCCCAGGCGCCGGCGGCGCCGGCCAACGGCACACCTCCCCCCACTACGCTGCCGGCGCCTCCCCAGGCGCCGGCGGCCGGGCCCTCACGGCCCGCCACCCGCAGTCAACGCCCCTCACTAACGCCGGCCCTCGGCGCCGTCAGTGAGCCTCCGCTGTCGGCTGCCGCATCCGCGGCGGCGGGCGGCGGGGGTGGCAGCAGTAGCAGCGCCGCCTCGGCTGCAGCAGCGGCCGCTCAGCTGTTTGATAGCGACAGCGACGACGAGACGCCGGCGCTGGCGCCAGCCTCAGATGATGAGGACAGCTACAGCAGCAGCGCTGCGATGACTGCGGCTGCGGACACCGGCGACCCCCGCAGCTATTCGGAGGCCATTAACGGACCACAAGCTGCGGAGTGGCGCGCCGCTATGGAGGAGGAGATGAAGGCTCAACGCGCACACGGCACCTGGCAGCTAGCGGAGCCGCCCCCAGGCGCGCGTCTGCTGGCCAATCGCTGGGTCTTCAAGACCAAGACGCAGCCTGATGGCACCCGGCGCTTCAAGGCGCGCCTGGTGGTCAAGGGCTTTGCGCAGCGGAAGGGCCTTGACTTTGACGAGGTGTTCGCCCCCACCAGCCGCTACGCCGCGCTGCGGGCCCTTCTCGCCATAGCTGTCCGGCGTCACCTGCTGCTGCACCAGATGGACTTCAAAACAGCCTTCCTCAACGGCGACCTCGATGAGGTTCTGTGGATGCAGCAGCCGCAGGGGTTTGAGACCAGTGACAGCGGCAGCGACGGCAGCGGCGGCGGCGGTGAAGGTGCCAGCGGCGGCAGCGGCGCAGACAGCGGCGGCGCAGGCCGCCTCAGTCAGCGGCCGCTGGCGTGCCGCCTGCTGAAGTCCGTGTACGGGCTGAAGCAGGCGCCGCGCTGCTGGTACCGCAAGCTCAGCGAGAAGCTGGGTGAGCTGGGCTTTACGCCGGCCACGGCGGACCCGGCGCTCTTCGTGCGGCAGGACGAGGCGGGTCTGGTCTACGTGCTGGTGCACGTGGACGACCTGTTAGTTGCTGCCGGCTGCCCCGTGCAGCTGGCGGCCGTCAAGTCCGCCATCGGCGCCTGCTTCGAGGTGCGGGACCTGGGAGAGGCCAGCACCTATCTAGGGATGCAGATCAACCGGGATCCCAGCACTGGTGAGATTCTGCTGTTGCAGCGCCGGTATATCGAGGAGCTGCTGCAGCGGCATCACATGCTGGACGCCAAGCCGCGCAGCCTGCCCCTGCCGCCCGGCACGCGAGTGCTGGCGGCCAGCGAGCAGCAGCCAGCGCTGACTGACGGCAGCGAGTACCGCTCGCTGGTAGGCGCCCTCAACTACCTCGCCACCTGCACCCGGCCTGACATTGCCTACGCGCTGAGCCTACTCGCACGGCATATGGCAGCGCCGACCAAGGTGCACTTCACGCTGGCGGTAGGCGTGCTGCGCTACCTGAAACACACCGCCGCCATGGGCCTGCGCTTTCGGGCAGCGGCCGGCGGCGGCGGTGGCGGACATGGTGGTGGCGGAGGCGGTGGCGGCGGTGCTGGCGGCGGCGGCGGTGACGGCTCCTTTCTCGGCTACTGCGATGCCGACTGGGCCGGAGATCCGCTGACTCGCCGCTCGCAGACCGCCCTTCTCTTCAGCCTGTACGGGACGGCGGTGACCTGGTGCAGCCAGCGGCAGCACACCGTCGCCGCCTCCTCCGTGGAGGCTGAGTACCAGGCTGCGGCCGCAGCGACCAAAGAGGCGCTGTGGCTGCGCAAGTTGGCGGCTGACCTGGGCCTGAACGGCGGCGCCGTCACCATCCGCTCCGACAGCCAGGGCGCTATCAGCCTGGCGCGCAACCCCATCTCCTCGTCGCCGCTGTCGAAGCATATCGACATTCAGCACCATCTGGTGCGCGAGCGCGTGGCGCGCGGCGAGGTGGCGGTGGAGTATTGCCCAACTGAGGAGATGGTGGCGGACGCGCTGACGAAGGCCCTGCCGGAGGCCAAGTTCGCTTTCTGCCGCGCGGCGATGGGCGTCAGCACCTAATTAAAGGGTTCTGTCGAGGACAGAAGTTGCTGGGGCAACTTGTTAGCGAAGGGTACTGCATTCTAGGCCCGGGACCTTATTGGGTTCTGCCAGTGAGCAGCTAGAGACGTGCCGAGTGCAGACCTGAGAGAGAGACACCAACACGGTGCTCTGTTAGAGGGGGAGCAAACTGCTCCCGTACCCTGACTTGCCTGCTCCTGTCCTGAGTTATCAGTTGGCTGCCAGACGGCGGTTTGCTGCAAGACCTGGTTTGGTCTGAGGGGGAGTGTTGGTGAGTTGGGGGCTCGCGGTGCTAGTGGCCCGCGAGGGGAGGCAGCCCAACCCTAGGGTGCAGCCGTGTGGCGGTTTGCCGGATGGGTCAGACTGCCAGGTACGAGGTTGCGAGGGGCTGCCGCCCGTCTGTGTGGCGCGCTTCCGAGCGCTTGCTTTGTTAACCACACGCGCCATAAGTCTTCCCCCACTACCGGTGCCAGACAGCATAGCTGTATCGCGTGTGAAGCACCCGCAGCCAGCAACAGCGTCAGCCGAGCCAAAATCCTCAACAAGTGGGCGGGCGGGCAGGCGTGGCTAGCGGTGTTTGAGCGCGCAGCGCAAGACTGCGCTTTGACGCGCCTTGGTTAAGGAAGGACGGGGCAGGCAAGCAAGGCTACCAGAGTAATAGTTACAGTTACGGGTGCACAGTTATGGTTATGGGTTGCGCGCACATATTGGTACGACACGGGACCCTCGCTGAGCTTACCCGGGGCTTGACTTGCATGGCTGCCGGCGGTGTCAGTTCGCGACATGTGCGGGCCGGCGTGCGCGTGCCCATGGGCAGGGCCGTGCGGGTGGTGCCCGCCGCCCGACGGCGAGTGCTGCAACGGCGCCAGGTGACTGAGATGCAGCTGCTGCTGCTGCTGCTGCTGCCCCGCAGTGGGGTGGGGCCCGGGGCCGCCGCCCGTGCCTCCCGCCGTGGGCGGCTGGCTCGCCGTGCCGGCGCCGCCCCTGGAGCCCGCCGCCGCCTGCTGCTGCTGCAGCTGCTGCGCCGCCCGGCTCTCCAGCAGGGCGCGCAGTGTCACCGCCGAGTCCTCCTCCAGCAGCGCGTCCAGGCAGTCGGCCAGGCGCGGGTGGCTGGCCAGGCGGGGCTGCGCGGACCAGCAGGAGGTAAGAGCGGTGCCGTAAGACCAGGCACGTGAGGCGCAGGTGAGGCTGATTCCGAATGCGCTGCATAGCAGGTACCATGCAGCCCGCACCCCACCCCACCGCGGCCCTCAAGGTCCCAACCACGCACCTTGGTCCAGGCGTTCTGCGCCAGCTGCATCAGCACATCCAGCGCCGTCAGCGCCGCCTCCGCATCCAGCTGCATCGCCTCCTGCAGCTCCCCCACACCGCCCTCCACAGCGCCGCCGCCGCCGCCAACCCCAACCGCCGAAGCCGCAGCGGCGGACGCGCTCATGCTCGCGCCCGCAGCCCCGAACGACACGCTCCGCCCGCCGCGCCGACTCAGACTGCGCTCCACCCCCTCCCGGCCCTTCCCAGCACCTCCACCTCCTCCTCCTCCTGCTCCCACGCCTTCTCCTGCCCCTGCACCACCGGCTCCGTCGGCACCCTCGCCGCCGCCCCGCCCTAGCAGCGCCGCCACGTCGAGCAGTCGCTCCAGCAGCTGCGGCAGTGTGAGCGCCATCACCGCGGCCAGCTCCTCTGCCAGCGCCAGCACGGTGGCCACCACGGCGGTGGCGGGGGCGCGCAGGGCCGCCGGCTCGCTGGGCGCCATCAGCTTGCAGCACACCTGGCCGGTGAGGGGGCGAGCGGGCACATGGGGGCACATGGGGCAGGAAGACGCGGGGAGGGGTGTGCTTAAGGGTCGGGGAGCGGGGATATCTGGGCTGTTGCGCCTGCATGCGTCACTCCTGCCGCAGCTTTGTCGGACTGCTTGGGCACGAGCGGTCACGGGTCTGGCGGGACCCGCGGCCCTATGCAGAGGCGCCTTGAGGCCACACCGCCGCACCTGCACAACCCGCCGCAGCAGGCCCGTGTGCGGCTGGGAGCTCCCTCCACCTCCACCGCCGCCGCCACCACCTCCACCTTCACCTCCACCTGCACCCGGCCGCTCGCCTGGCCCGCCCTGCCTGTACTGCGCCTGCCCCTGCTGCCGCTGCGCCGCCGTGCCGCCGTACGACACCATCACCACGTCGCCCAGCCCCGGCGGCGGTCCGGGCGTGGGCAGCGGTGGCAGGCTGCCCGCCAGGCGGCTGGGGCGGCCGGTGGTGCGGGCGGCGATGACGGAGGGCAGTGGCGGCGGTGTGCGGGGGTCGGGGTGGTCCACTCGGAGCACTGCAAGAGGGCGGGGGGCGGGGGAGGGGTTGTAAATACCCGCCCAAACTAAAGCAAAACCAACGAAAACGAGCGGAGCACAGGCAGAGGGGGCGGGGGCGGGGAGGGGTTCCAAACATATGATGAGGAGAGGGGCGCGGGGCGGCAGAAGGCGTGTCTCCAAGGTAAGGACGGGTTTGCAGGCGAATGGAGCTGAAGCACAGGCACGTGCGACCGGGTTGGCACCGCGGCCGTATATGCGCCGACGCACGCACCTTCCGCCTGGCCCGCGCCGCCTCCCCCAGCCGCCGCCGCCGCCGCCGCTGATGGCGCCAGCGGCCCCACGTGCGCCTCCAGCTCCGCCAACAGCCCCGGCACCGCCGCCACCACCACCACACTGACGCTGCCGCCGGCCCCACCGCCACCGCCTGCCCCTCCTTCCCCTCCGCCGCCTCCACCTCCGCCGCCAACCGCAGCGGCGGCCTCCGCCTCTGCCTCTAGCTGCGCCGCCCAGTGCCCCACCAGTCGAGCCAGGCAGCCCAGGGCGCCGCCGCGAACAGCAGCGAGCTGTGCAGCTGAGGCGCGCTCCACACCCGCCGCCATGGCGGCAGACCAGGCGGCGGAGGCCTCGGCTGCGGTAGGACAGGAACAAGTGGACGGCGTGTTGTGCACGATCCGTAGCGGAATAGGGAGCATCAGTGATGTGGAAATAGTAGGGGCGACAAGAACCAAACCCAACCGATGTGCAAGGAATATGTAAAGTACACAAGAAATGCCAGAGGACTAAAGGCTTTTCTGGTTGCGGTGCAACCCCTTAAATGCTTGCCTGTGAACTGTGTCGACTGGCTGGGGCGCCGGCGGTGTCGAGCGGGGCTGATGCCGACGCCGCCGGAGGGGCTGTCGCGCGATGCGGCCGCCCCGGCGCCGTCGGCGCCGCCGCCTGCTCCTTGCGGCTTGGAGCCCCACGGGCTGGTGGCACCAACACCCAGGTGGTCCTGATGAGTCCAACGCAAGCCACGAGACGGGCATTAGCGTCAACAAGCATTTAAGGCTCTGAGATTGTGCTGTCGAAGAGCAGAAGGGGACCCTGCAACATTTCGAGCAAAGGCAGTTAGAGCACACACCTGGTTTGACGACGCGCCACCGGCACTGCTGGGTGAGAAGGGCGGCGAGAGAGGACCCATATGGCGAGTAGGGCTGCCGCCGCTGCTGCGCGCACCGCCGCCGCCGCCTCCTGCCCCGCTACCCCCGCCGAGGTACGGTGCCAGCGTTCGTGAAGCCCCACGCGTGCCCGTGTTGCCGCTGCCCCCTCCGATCATGCTGCCGCTCTCGGGCCCAGGCAAGCTGCCCCCGCCCCCGCCGCCGCCTCCACCTCCGAACCCGGGGCCGCCGGCGCTGCGGCTGTGCCGTGCCCGCTCCTCCGCCTCCGCCACTGCCGCCATCGCCTCCACCGCCTCACAGAACACGTCAAACGCCCCCGGCGCTGACATGATTTGGTCCAGCGCATCCGTGGGCTCCGCCCCCGCCCCTGCTCCGCCGCCGTCCTCACCAGCCTCACCGCCGCGACCATCCGGCCCAGCGCCGGCCCGGCCGCCTACACCCCCGCGCCCGCCGCCCATCGCGACGGAGCCGGCGCCGGCAGCCCCGCCGCCGCCGCCGCCGCCAGCGACACTGCCGTGCGGCCAGTCGCTTGAGGTGCTGGAGGAGCGCTTAAAGAAGTGGCGGGCGTTGCCGCTGCCCAGGGCCAGGCCCAGCCCCAGCCCCAGGGTGCTGCTCTTGCGTTGCAGCAGCCGCAGCGGCGGCGGTGACGGCTCCGCCGGCTCGCCGCTCTCCGCCAGCACCGCCAGCAGCGCCAGCAACGCACTCAGCCGCGTGGCGGTGAGCGCCGGCAGCAGGTAGCTGCACGAGCGCAAGGGAGTCGGCAAGCGGCAAGTCATGTTGGTACTGCCAAGCACAACAGCCCAGTGACACCTAGCATTAAGTTCACACACACAGTAATGTCAGCAGCATTGCGCGGAGCTCACCCGTCTAGCTCCAGCTGGTCCAGCAGCGCCGCCACCTGCCGCAGCGCTGCCGCCACCAGCCCCGGCACCGCACACAGCTGCGGCGGCAGCGCCGGGCTGGCGGCGGCCAGGCGGTGCAGCGCCACGGCCGCCGCCGCCGCCACCCCCGGATGGGACGCCGACAGGTCCTGTGGCGGCCCCGACGGCGCCGTCGCCGCCGCACCAGCGCTTGCAGCTGCCTGCTGAAAGGCAGACGCCGCTGCGCCGCCGCTGCGCAGGCTGCCGTTCAAGTTGGCGCCGCCACCGCCTCCGCCGCCTCCTCCGCCGCGCAGGCTGCTGTTGAGGCTGGTGCTGGAGGCGCCGGTGCCGAGCAGGAGGCCGGCGCCGCCACCGCGGAGGCTGCTGTTGAGTCCGGCGGAAGCGGCGGCGCCGGCGGGCGTGGATGAGGTGGGCGAGGCAGCCGAGACGCCGGCGCCGCCGGGGATGTTGGAGCCGGAAGCAGGCGGCCGCCCGCCGCGGCCGGCTGAGGCGGCGGCGGCTGCAGTGGCTGCTGCAGCTGCGCCTGCGCCCGGCGGCCCGCCGAGGTTCATGGTGGCGAGCGAGGCGGCCCGAGAGGGCGTGAGGGAGCCCACGGCGGCAGGCCCCGCCGGCGGCAGCAGCTGCAGCAGCTCCAACAGCCGCCCAAGGACCTCATTCAGGGTTGGTCCTGCGTGGTGCAAACACGGTGAAAACTGAAAATGTTGGCGCATGTCCGGCATCGCATGTCCAAACCCGAGGCTAGACGTTGATAGCGCGTGATACCCTGTGCATGGGACCAGACATATGCCCATGTCGTTAGCTGCCTCCCACCTGTCAGGCGCTCACTGACGAAGGCGGGGTGCTGCAGCAGCAGTGCCAGCCACTCCAGCGCCGCCGCCACCACCGCCGGCGGCTGGCTGGGCCCCAGGCAGTGGCTCAGTGCCGGCAGCAGTGCCGTGTCGCCCACCAGCTCGGAGCGCACAGCCGCATCGCCCAGCTGCGGCGCCGCCAGGGGACGGACAAGTCAGCGCGCCAGTCAGTGCGGGTAAGGGTCGAGAGGTAGCGGCAGTCAGCGGAATGGCGCCGGAAGCCGGGCAAGGCAGCCGAAGCTGCAACGTACATTACTGGTAGTAGAGCTGACGATGGGCCCGCCGCGCAGAGAGTTGCCGCGCACCAAGACCAGCATGCTGAATGCATCTCCAAACAACCAGAAACCAAGACAGGCGGTCCTCACCTGGCTGGTGAGTGTGCACAGCACCCGCAGCACCTTGATGCGCACCGACTGCCACAGCCAGTGGCCCTGGCCCTGGCCAGCAGAGACAGCGGCCGAGCCCTCGACGGGCAGCACTGCGGAGGGCCAGGACCGGCACCGTTGATTGACTCAAAAGAGACTGCATCGATACTAGACACCAGACAGTGCTATCTGCACTTGCCCAACCCAATGCAACCCAACCACCCCTCATCGCCACATCAGTGCACACGCACCTGCCCGGCGCTCCCGCAGCACGGCCAGCAGTGTGGCCACCAGGGTGGTCTTGCCCGCCAGCACCCGCGCCACCTCCCGGCTGTGAGCCGCCACCGCACACAGCGCCAGCGCCGCCTCCACGCCCGCCGCCGCACAGCCCTCGTACGGGTCCGTGGGCAGCACGCCGCCGCCCACGCCGCCGCCAGTGAGCCCCGAAGCCGCGCTGTTCGGACGCCCGCCAAGCCCCACGGCGGCCGGCGGCGTGGCTCCAGGCGTGGTGGTGGACGGGGAGAGGCCGGCGGAGGCGCGGGCGAAGTCGGCGGAGTTGGGCGCTGAGGGAAGGAGGTGCAAGGGGCCGGAGCCGTCGCCGCCGCGGGTGCCGGGGGCTGGCCCGGCCGCGGCGGCGGCGGCTTGTGCGGCCAGGGCGGCGGGATTGGGCAGCAGGCCAATGATGGAGCCCAGGGCGCCGCGTGTGGCCACGATTATCTGCCGGGGACACACGCATATACACACATACACATATACATACACACATGTAGGGCAGCATGTTTGGAAGCGGGGGAGCAGGCATCTCTGACCCCGTGCGCATGTTGCACGGGGGCACGACGAGGCGGGCCCTGCTGCTCCGGTGCGCCCTCCGTTAATCGCACCTGTGTGAACATCTCATAGCTGTAGGGGCCGTGCTGCGCCACCGCCGCCAGGAACGACGCCACGAAGCTCTTGCTGGCGCCCGGCGGGCCGCCCACCCCCGCCACCCGCGCCGCCGCCGCGTCGCCGGCCGCTGACGGCGGCAGTAGCAGCAGCAGAGCCAGTGCCGACAGCACCTCCAATGGCGGCCCCAGGGTTTCCCGCATCGCGGCCGCGCCGCGCGCGGC
The DNA here is from genome assembly GCF_000002595.2 of Chlamydomonas reinhardtii. Classification (NCBI taxonomy): domain Eukaryota; kingdom Viridiplantae; phylum Chlorophyta; class Chlorophyceae; order Chlamydomonadales; family Chlamydomonadaceae; genus Chlamydomonas; species Chlamydomonas reinhardtii. The sequence goes on from NC_057006.1 coordinate 5,604,638, forward strand.
ATGGTGTGCCGCCAGCCGCGCCGCGGTGCCGGCAGCCAGGGCCTGCAGTGCCAGCGCAGATTCATCCATGGGCGGCGGGCCGCCGCCAGCGCCGCCGCCGGCCGCCGCCGCAGGCGTCAAGCTGCGGTGAATGAGGACGTACACGATCTGACCCAAGCTTGCTAGTGCACCGCAGTCCGCCGCCACCAGCCCTTCCACCGCCAGCACCGACGTCGGCGACAAGGCTGAGCCGGCGCCGCCGCCGCCAGCAGCCGTGGCTGCTGCTGCGGCTACAGCCGCAGCAGAGGCGGACGCCGACGCTATGCCGGCAGGCACGGCACCGGCACCGGCACCAGCGGCGTTGTGTTGAGGTGAGAGCAGGACGCCACCGCTGACGCTGGTGCTAGCACTCACTACGCCGCCATTGCCGCCGTGACCATAAGGTGTGGCCTGGTCAATGGGAATGGACGCAGCGGTGCGCATTAGGTGCAGCGCCAAGGCCGCCGCCGCCATGGCCGCGCGCGGCTCTACCGGTCCTGCATACCAGCCGTCGCTGCTGCCGCCAGTATCGCCGCCAACAGCCGCCTGCGCGCCGCCCGCGGCGCCAGCTGCGGCCGCCGCCGCCCCTGTCATGGACACCGCGGCACGTTGTGGCGGCGCGTGTGGGTGCGGGAAGGGCAGAGCGGTCTCTTGGGAGCCCAGTGCGCGGGCGCCGTACTGTAGCGCGATCGCGAGCGCCGCCGCCACGCCGGGATTCGCCAGCAGTACGACAAGGCCGTTGGCATCCGCCTCCGTACAGCAGTAGCAGTACAGTGCTGACATGGCGGCGGGCGCAACCGCCGCCGCCGCAAGCAGGCCCGCTGCCGACGCCGAGGCTGCGAGCGCCGGCGGCTGCCCCGCCCCCGCCGCCCCTGCTGCGCCCGACGTGGAGGCAGTGGGCGTGCGGCCGGTGGTGGGCCGTGCGGCGCCGCTGCCGCCGCCGTCTCCGGGGGCGCCGGTAGCAGCTGCCAGCTCCGTCAAGGCGGCTGCGCTCGCAGGCGGGTGCGCCAGCACGGCCGCGAGTGTGCCACCACACAGCAGCTGAAAGCGCACGAGCAAATCGACATGGGGCTGGGCCGGCGAGGTGCGCTGCGCCGCCGCCTGCTGTGACAGTGGCGACGTTGGCGTTTGCATCATCTGCGGCGTTGCCGACGCCCCGCCAGGCCCGGCGGACGCCGGCAGCGTGCCCTGGCGCTGTGGTAGCGAGGTGGCAGGGGCACTGGAAGGTGCGGCCGCAGCGGCGGCAGCCGCCGCAAGGAGGACACCGGTTTGCGCCGCGGCGCGCAGCAGGCGCCGCAGCGGCTGCCCCTCCTGCTGCGTGGCCATGGCGGCCGCCACGGTGGGCTCGCAGCACAGCACGCGCAGCAGCCCAGCAACATGGACCAGCGTCGCCGCCACCGCCTCCGCAGGCGCCACGGCGTCCGCCAGGGCCTGAGTCCGCCCGGGTAGCGCCAGGGCCCACGAAGCGGCAGACACAGGCGTTTGCGATGAGCCAGCGGCAGTCGCCTGCGACCCCGGTCCAGCGCCGCCGCCGCTGCCGGCAGCGCTGCGCGCGCCGCCGCCGCTGCCACCGCCGCCGCCGCCAGCCCGCACATGCCCGCCACCTGGTGCCGTCACATCCCGCAGCCGCGCCTGCAGCAGCTGCTGCATTCCGCGATAGCCAGGCTGCGGCTGCTGCCCTGGCGGCGATGTCAGGCTGTGAGCGGTGAGCAGCAGCGCGCCGGGGACGGCCGCTCCAGACGGCCAGCGCGGGGACGCCTCGGGCGACGCAGCCGCGGGCCCGGCGGCGGTGTACTGCGCAGCCCAGCCCCCCGGCTCGTTGTGCTGGGGCCCCGGAAGCAACAGCGACGACCAGTACCCAACGTCACTGCTGCCCGCTGCCAGGTGGCCCACCGGCCCCACGCCGGGAAGGCCGCCCGCATCCAGAGCGGCTGCCAACTCGGGCCCCGCGCGCGCCAACAGTCCTACCAGGATAGGCAGAAGCTCCTGCGGCGGACGTGAGGCAAGCGAATCGACGTGGAAGATGGGTGCCTCTGGTACACATGGGAGGCTCCATGGTAAAGGCCTTCAATCTTCTTCAGGGCATGCTCACGTGCCCCCCTACATGCCTCCCCAGCCCAGTTGCCCTAGAGGCCCAGGCGCGTGCCCCCCGTGCCGTGCCGTGCCATGCCGTGCCGCGCTCGCACCTGTGTCCGGCTGACCAGCTGCGCCTGCACGCGCGGCACCTCGCCCAGGTTGTGCAGCGCGCCGCTGGCCGCCATGCGCAGGGCCGGACTGGACTGCGCGCCCAGCACCACTGCGGGGGCGGCGCCGGAGGAGGAGGAGGACAGTCAGCACAGCCGCGTCACCACTCGCGCGAGGCCGCGTTGCAACATAGCAAGGAGAGGCTCGTCGGGCAGAATTCCGGGGCAGTGAGGAGACACATAAACGCCTGCATTCTAGCTATGCAGCTTGCGGTCGCAACCGCTCTTTGATGTCCACTCCTGCCCACACAACAACGCCCACGACAGCCCACTCACCCAGCAGCACCTGCACCAGTGAGGTGGTGCCCGCCAGCAGCGCCGCCCGCGCCTCGTCATCGCCGCTCAGCCGCCACAGCAGCGTGCAGGCAGCCCGCGCCGCCTCATGCGGGTCCTCCCACCAGGGGTGTGTCCCCGCAGCCCCCTCGCCGCCTCCCTTGCCCGCTGCGCCCGCGCCTGCCGCCCCGGCCCCAGCCATAGCAGCAGCAGTAGCGGCAGCGCTGCTGCTATTGCTGCTACTGCCGGGCGGGTGTGTGGCGCGGCTGGCCACCATGTCCAGCAGGGCCTGGCAGCAGCCGGTTGCGGCCGCCAGCTGCGCCTCGCCGCCGGGGCCGCAGCGGCACGCCTCCAGCAGCACCGCCACGGAGCGATGCTGCGCGGCGGCGTCCTGCGCATGTTGCGTGTGGGGGCGTTATGATGTAAGTAAACACGACTTTGACGTCACCGCATGACACAACAAAGACCCAGGATTAAAAATGGAGCCCGGGGTCTGATCTGCACAATGCCGCAGCCGCGTAACAGCACGCGCCTTGTTGCGCAGGGCCGCCACCAGCGGCTGCAGGAGGCCCGCCTGGTGCAGCAGCGGCAGGGCCAGGCGCTGCTGCGACACAGCCTCCAGCAGCCGGCTGCACGCCTGGCGCCCATTAGCACCCGAGGCCGGCAGCTGCTGGGCCCACTTGAGCAGGGTCGCCGCGTCGTTCATGCTGACTCCGCCTTTGGGCTCGCGGGGGCCCGCGTTGATGAGTAGGTGGTCTCAGTCGTGGGCGCGGGTGCAAGGCGCTAAAGCCGGTCCCGCGCCCAAGTCCCCTGACTTCGACATGGTGTCAAGGCTTCTGTTTAGGCCGCAGTGAGTCATATACAACCCAAATAGCTTCCCGCGGGCGCTCTTGTGCAATCGGACATGTTGGAACGTTCTCGGGCATCAACTGTTTCAAATGGAAAGTATCCGAAGCTTCTACTGTAGGCACATAGCAGCTTACTCAACGGACGAATGCTCAAGTCATGTTGGAAGGTTTGGAATTGCGACATCGCTCCCATGCTGGGCCCGGTTACTGTTGCTGTAATATTTGCAGACATCTTACAGCTATTCACGGCTAACAAGTACAATACTATCAACTGCGCTCCCAGCGAGACCTTGTCAGCTGTCAACTTCTGTGAGCACTTGCTTTCGGGGCGCTGGAGCCAGGTTGGCAGTGATGGCCGCGCTCATAGGTAGCCCGCAGCTTATAGACATCGTGGACGAGGCGTGGGCGCGCGACACGCTCCCGCACGACAGTAAGCAGGAAGCAGGGGTTCGCCTCTCTGATGTCGGCTCGGCTCCCAGCCTCCCTACCTGACCGCCCTGCCCGCTGCAGACATTCAGCTGCCCGAGGGCTCCATGATGCCAGAGGATGCAGACGATGTGGTGGGGCAGGACTCCAAGCGCGACGTCAAGCGGAAGGAGAAGTGGACGGAGCTGGCCATCCAGCCCAGCTGAGAGCGCTCTCAGCCCTTGAGGACTTCCTTGAATGGACTCAACTTGAACTTGTCTTCCTGGCGTGCATGGTTTGACACGAGTCTGGTGGTGTAGATGGGGTGATGCTCTGTCATGCATTATGCCGTACCCAGTGAAGCGCGCAGGTGCATTTGAGGCTTGCGTGTGTCTGAGGAGCGTCTTATTGTTGCTTCTGAGTTGCGCGTGCACCTGCTACAAAGCTCGTCGCCCTTGTCTCATTGATAGCTGACCTGCCGCTAATGGTTGGGGTGCCAGCACCCAGTGTTTGTTGCGACCCACGGGCGTAGGGTCACAAAGCCGTACATTGCATCATGTATGCTAGGACTGGTGCGCCACAGGTGTACCGGAGCTCGTCTGTGCAGGACGTTCGGCAGCGCTTTAGGCCCGTTTCAGAAGTGTTGGTAGTGGTTTGCCTAGCTTAACATCACTGCTCTGCTGCTTGCTGGCTGCAGAGAGGGGCTGAGGGCTGTAACATGACAGAGCACGCAGTCGGGGGGGCTATACGTGTATGGCAGGTTCGCTGAGGATGGCCAGCACCCTGGCTCGGTGCTATTATGGTGGCTACGCGGTACATGACGAGCCACACTTACAGTCGGCGCTTCTAGGAGAGGCTGGGCTGTGACGCACGCTGCGACACAAACGCGCGTACCTGTAAATCACGATGTACGCCACACCACGTGTCGCTACCTCGCCCCAGTCCTGGTTCTCCACCCACACGACCCGCTCTAACAATATGCTATGGCAGCCAACAGCCCCGTGGTAAACACATCATCGGCTCCGTGAAGCCCCTCGCTGCACCCATCTTCCCAAATCCTTCCAACCCAACAATATCACTGCCCAACAGTACGCTGTGTAACGCCTAAGTCCGGTCCAGCCGCTCACACACAAAGCCGGCAACAGCGCAACATGCACGCCCTCTACTTGCCATCACAGCCGCCCCCTCTACTGCCTTCATATCACAGCCGCTGCACCACAGGCCCCTCGCTCACCAGTCATCACAGCCCCCATCAGCACAGCGACACAGCCCCTTTAGGCTACAGACCCCATCACGGCAGCTGCACCAGCAGCACGGTGACGTTGTCGGTGGCGGGCGCGCTGGCGGCGGAGTCATGGCGCAGCGCCTCGTGCACCAGGCCCCGCACCGCCGCGCGCAGGTCGCCGCCGTGAGAGGACAGCTGCAGCTCCAGGAAGTTACACACCTGCAATGTATGGGAATGGGGCCGTGTGGAGGAGGCATGTGGACGTCAGGGTGGAGTTCCTAGAAGGGCGCCGGCGCCGCCCCTCACTCCTTGGGGACAAACACGCACACCAAGACCCGCATGCCACGAAGGCCCGCAAACCACGTTGTGCAGTCCCCAGCGCATCAGCACTGCATGTACCGTGTGCCGTGTGCCACACCTGCTGGCGGTCCATGACGTCCCACAGGCCGTCGCACGCCACCACCAGCAGCCGGGGGTGATTCGCGGCCGCGGGGTCGCCGGGCGCCGCCGCCTGGCCGCCCAGTCGCACCTGGGTGGTGTCGGGCGCGGCGGTGACGGCCTGCTGGTCTGGGGGCAGCTCCGGCGCCTTGAACTGCGGGCGTGTGGGCGACAGCACACGGCGAGGCGGCGAGGCGGCGCGGTTCAACATGCATGATGCAGGATGCAGCAATATAGGTCTTCACCAAGGCGCCTGTGTCTCCGACCTGTCAATGTCCTTGCACATAATGCCTCCAAACCGCTCTGGCTCCCTTTACCGCACACCCGTAACACCAACCCTCCTGCCTCCCCCACCCTACACACACCTTGACGTCGCCCATGGCTCGGCTCATGGCCAGACTGCCGCCCACCCGCGCCACACCGCCCGGCTGCTGCATCACAAACAGGCCTGCGGAGGGTGGCGGCAAGCGGCGACAACACAGCGCGCGGCAGGCAGCAAGTCAGCCCCCCGTAGTCAGGAAGAGGGAAGCTGCACTCACTAGAGTGCTGTTGTCGCTCATCATGTCGTCATCCCGTCCAGACACAGCGCACGCCTACCCTCCTCGCCCCATAGCCCAAGCTCAACCCCTGCCCTGCATGCACGCCGCCGCCTGCGCCACGCACCGGCTTGGTAGATGCGGTCACGCTCCGCGGGTATGTCGGGTTTGTGGTCCTGGGTGAGGGCCTGGGCCACCCCGTTCTCACACAGCACCACTCTGTACGCGCAAGGGGGCACAGGGCGGGGCGCACACATTCACCGGCGGTTGTGAGCGAAAGCCCACATGCCACAACACTGCTTGGACTTGATCCCCGCCGTGCTTTTTTGCTCAGTCCGTTCCATCCCACCTCTCGGGTCCTTTGATACGATGGAGGACCTTACTTGCACTTCCCCCACCCGGCTCACGCACTTGCACATGCTCACCTGCTGTCCCCGGCGTGCGCCACCGCCAGTTGGTTGCCTCGCACCACCGCCACCGCCGCCGTGGAACCGGCGCCCGGCCCCACATACCTCCCCGACTCGTCAACCATGCCATAGCGCTTGACGGCGTGCTTGGACGGCGGCAGCACCTCGCCGCGCGGGGCGGGCACCTCCAGCTCCCGCTCCTGCTCCTCCTGCTCGCTGCGAGGGACACATCGGCTAAGTCAGCACCGTTTGCCACGCCTACGCCGGTACGCCGCATCACACAGTGCTAACCATGCTGCGTCACACATTCACAAACACAGGCATCGGCACTCTGCCGACTGGTGGCGGCGCCTGCCTGGCGCCCTCCCTAGATAGCTGTGTCTTACTAGCAATCAAGCAGCAACATGCTTCCGGCGAACTGCCTACCCGGCGCTGCCATGCTGCTGGTCGCCGTTCCGCACGTCCGGCTCATCACGCCCGTGCTTGTCCCGGTCAGCCGCCGCCTGCTGCGACGACCTCTTGTCGGCCTTGGCCATCTGCCGGTACGCCGCCAGCTCGGGCCGGCTGTGCGGGTCCTGCAGGCGGCACACCGTATGTAGCATGCTAAGGGCCAAACTCGATGCATGCCAAGGATCACATGTGACAGTCAGGATACCGCCAGCCTCGTCATTTGCTGCAGACAGTGACGCCCGCCCGCCTTCCTAGCCGCTCGGGCCCAACTGACCCCACGCCTCCATCCCCATCGCCCCCGCATTTCCACACCTCCAGCCTCCCGCCCTGCCTCCACCACTTCAGCAGCGACCCCACATGCACACCCACATGCACACAACTGCCCACCTCCCCACCACCCCACACGCACCCACCTCCCCACCCCTCCACCTCCCCACCTCCCCACTCCTCCCCACCTGCCCACTCCTCCCCACCTGCATGCGGCGGTCCAGTTCCAGGAACGCCTCCTTGAGCGCCTTTGGCATGTCGCCAGCCGCGTAGGAGGGCGCTGCCTGGAGCACCTCCACCTGCAGGCACAACGGCGCAAGGCGCGGGAGCCACGTGGCGCGCCATCGCATTAGCCGCGAGCGCCGTGAAGCGAGGGGGTCCGGCCTCCACTGCGGCCAGAAGCTCGTACAGATCGCGCCCGCTCCAGCCCTCTTTGCCCCCCCCCCCCCACTCGCGCAGCCAACCTCCGACCCCAAGGCCCCCACGCCCTCACGATGTGCCGGGCGCAGTAGGTGGACACCTCGCCGCCGCTGTGGCCGTCGAACACCGCGAACAGCGCCGTGCGGCCGCTGCCGTCGCCGTCCGTGTCCAGGCACACCACGTGCGCGTCCTCCATGCTGCCGCGCCGGCCCTGCGTCTCGCCCACGGCCCACCGGCAGCCGCCGCCCGCGCCCTCCGACAGGACCTACAAGCCGACGTTCACATCGTCGTCATTAGTAGCAGTAGCACCACACCACACACGAGCAGCTAGCGCACTGCGCCACCGGCGGTAACACGGCGGCGCTCGTCCACCGGCTGCCACTCGCCGCACCTGCCCTGTCCCCCCGTCCCGCACCGCCGCCCCTACAAGCACCGCCTGCATTCCCCCTCGCACCGCTCACCAGCGTGAAGTCTCGCATGGCGCCGTCCAGGGCCACGCTGCTGACCGCCGCCGCCTTGCGCCGCTGCAGGCTGGCGTCCAGGACCGCCGCCAGCGGCAGCTGGTTGGGCGTCGCGTCCAGGTCCGTGGAGGCGGTCAGGTGGCTGCTGCCCTGGCGAGCGCCGGTGCCGTCGGCGCCCGGGCCCGTCATTGCGGCCATGGAAATGATGGCGCTGCAAGGAGCTTGTTGTGGTGAGTGTAGCGGGCGCGTGAAAGAGGAATAACGGGGAAGCCGCAGCTGCGGCGAGCAGAGTGCGAGCCGATGCGGTTGCCGCGTGAGGCGAGTGCGAATGTTTTTTAGAGCTGGTGCAGCAGCGCCCGACAGGGACATCGAGAGGCGCGGCTAAGATTGTTGTGGAAACGGAGCGCGGGTGCCTGGGGAGTTCCGCGGTCGGGGATGACGTCACCCCATGGTTCAGTCCCGCGCTGCCGGCCCACTCCCTCGAGGCCCACATGCTGCTGCCCTGGCGTGCTCACCCGTCCTGGCCCCCCCTCCCACCCCAATCAGGATCAGGCAAGAAAGTGTGCTCGAATCCGGGTTACAAGTTCGTCCGCCCTCCCTGCAAACCCACGCACGCGCAGCGTCCTGCACGGTGTTCCCGTTGACACTGTGTGGGCCTTGCCAGCCGTTAGTCCGAGGAAGGCCTGACGGCGAGTTAAGGCCTACATACACTACGGAAAGCCCCAGCTCGTCATCAAGCCCCTTTACGGCGTTTCCTGTTACACGCTGCGCGCCACGAGCGAGCCATTGCCCCTACCTATACGAGTGCATGCCTCGATGACGCTCCACCACTGAACGCTCCTACCGTACGTAACACCTGCGGACACCTCACTCCTGCAGTTCCATTGCAAGGCATGAGCTCATGGCAAGAATGGTAGCGCCTTCCCCTCGCACAATCACGTACGCCGCAGCCCAGTAGGATGCTCAGTGATACGCCTGGGCTGCGGAGCAGAAATCATATGCCATGCTGCACCCGCTCACCACACACGCACACAGGAACTGCAAGCACACCTCTGCTTTCCTACCCGGGCTGCCATCGCGTGTTCACACTCTACGATGGACAGCTGCGAGGCCTGACATTCCTAATCTGGCGCATCCATTACAAGCCACCCCATCCCACCCCACCTCACTCCACTCCATTTGATTTGGGCTGGCATTTGCAACCCACCCTGCCATGCCTGCCGCACACGGTCATCATGCCGCACCGTTCCCCAGCCGGCTGCCCCCCAGCGCCGACCCCAGACCCCCGCCTGCTGCACCGCCATCCGCCCCCGCCTCGCCCATGCTCGCAAGCCCAGACGCCGAGCCGTAGCCCGAGCGCCACTTGCCCAGCCCCGCGCCACCCGACCCACGGTGCGCCAGGGGCCCACTCCCTGGGCCCTCCGCAGCCTCGCCCCCGCCGTGCAGCGCGGCCGCTGCCGCCGCAGAAGGCGGCGGCCGCCCCGGCGGCGCCGCCGACGCCGCGCCGGGCGCGGACCCGTGTCCGTGCACGGCGCCTGTGGGTCCGCCCAGGGGCCCGCCGCCGCCGCCTCGCCCGTCCTGGAGCTCCGCCAGCTGCTGGCACATAAACTCGATCTGGTCCTTGTACATGCACTTAACGTCCTGCAGGTCCGCCAGCAGCTCCTCCACCTGCTCGTCGCGCTCGCCTGCGGTGCAAGGCAGGGACGAGAGACGGAGGTGCAAGGCAGGTGAGCGCGCACGGCCGGCGAGGGCGGCGGTTCGGCGACGGCATCGGCATGCCTATTGCCCGGACAACCAGTCCTCGTACGTGTCACGCCATGATATGGTGCCCGCAATGTTGTGCTGCATGTGCTCGCGCAGTACTTCCGCCTCCTCTGCCTCCCCTCCGTCTTCCTATAGCACACGCGCCCCACATTCCCGCTCCACTTACCCACTAGCTCCAGGGCGCTGGCCAGCTTGGCCCTCAGCTCCCCGACCTCCGCCTGCAGCGAGTCCCGCAGCGCCAGAGCCTCCGCCGCCTCCTCGGACTTGGCGGACCCCGCAACCAGCTCCTCCGCAAGCCTGCAGCAGTAGAGCGAGATGGTAAACACAGTCAGCGCTGTGTTATCATTCCCGCTTTGCTCGCCGGTGCTCTGGGCTGCAGTTGATGGGTATGGACTGGCATGGACTCGGCAGGTCGGCGGATGGACGTTATTGCAGTACCAGCGTACCGCATGCACAGTCCTGCGTGTTTCCTTCCCTTATGCTCTCGAACAGAGTGAGCGCCGGTCAAGGATCTGGAGGCAAGCTAACGCTACGACGACTGAGGCTCCGGCATTAAATCCAACTTTGCTGCATTTCCTGCAGCACCCGGTACTGCATTGCCCACTCGCCGCGAACGCCAAACCCCGCGTTACCACACCTGTCTCGGGTCGCCTCCAGCTCCACCACCAGCTGCTGCGCCGCCGTGAGCTCGCCGGTCTTGGCACGCAGCTGCGCCCGCAGCGACTCCAGCTCGCTGGCCATGACCGCCTGGACCTGGTCGCCGCCGCCGTGGTGGCCGTGGCCCATGGATGCCGAGTGGGCCAGGTGCGGACTGGAGGCGGCGTGGTGGTGGTGGTGGTGCAGGCCGCCGCCGCCGCTCGGGGTGCCGCCGCGCAGCTGCTGCAGCACATCGGTGGAGGTGGTGCCGGCGAGGCCGCCGCCCGCGCCGCCCATGGAGTCGCCCCAGCTGCGCATGGACACAGGCAGCAAATGACGAGACGCTCAGCCTGCTTTGCACTTGATGACTGAGGAGTCTACCGCGTATGGCAGTCTGCTACCAATCATATCAGTCGCAGACACAGCACACTACGCGCCATGCTTTGCCAGCTGTGAACACCAGCAGGGACCAGCACCCACCCATGGGCACTCACTGCAAGTCGTCACCGGGCCGGCTGTGGCCGCCGCCGCCGCCGCCGCCATGCTGGTGCTGGTGCGGCTGCTCGCCATCCTTGAGCAGCACCCAGCGGTAGCCGGGCGCGGCCATGGCGGGCGGCTCGGGGCCCCTGGAATGCACACAGGGCAGCAGCAGAGGAGGCCGCTTGAGCGACACAATAACACGAGAAGAACAGGCCGGCTTGAAAAGGTTTGGGGCCCGAGCCGAGGCCTTGCGCACGGCGGGTGACTGCCGGTTCAACAGCAAGCCCCATCTGGACACGGCACTTACCTCCCTTGTCCCCAAGGCCTGGCCCCGCGGCCCTGTGTGCCAGTACCTGCACTCCTCTCCCCCGACCCCCGGCTGGCCCCACCGCACCTTCGGCCCCCCTCCTAGGGCCCCCTGCTACCCGTACCGGCCCCCCTGCCCCCCCCTGCCCCCCCACCGTGCCCCCCCACCGTGCCCCCCCCGTGCCCGCCTGGCCCACCTGTTCATGGACTCGGCCTGGCTGCGCGCCGCCGCCGCCTCCGCCTCCGTCTCCGCCAGCCGCCGCTCGTACTCGCGCCGCAGCGCCGCCATGTCGTGCTCTGCCGCCTGCCGCGCGGCGCGCTCCGCGTCACGGAACTCGGCAGCAGCGGCCTCCAGCTGCGGAGGTGGAGGGTGCGGGATGGGCGGTGGATCGTGTTGCAGGTGTGTGCGGCGTCACTGGTCAGGCTGAACGCGGTGGTTCCCCGCCTCCCGTGTCCCCGGCCCCCTTGGCGGAGAGCTACAACCTCCACCTCCACCTCACCGCCACCTCAATCGCCACAAACTACCCTTCACTCAGCAAGTTCGGAACCATTATAATTTCCCGGCAAAACCAGCCCGGACCCGCCCACCCACCTGCTCGACCTGATGCTCCTGCAGGCGGTAGCGCTCCGCGTGCACCTCCGCCGCGTGCCGCGCCGAGGCCGCCGCCTCCTGCGCCGCCGCCGCCGTCTGCCGCGCCGCCTCCAGCTGCTCGTTGAGCGCACGCACCTCGGCGCGCGCGGCTGACAGGCCGGCGTCCAGCGCCGACACCTTGGCAACAAGCATCTGCGCAGCAGCCGCACGCCCATTTTGTGGTATTACGGCAATGCCATGCAGTCCCATGCATAACCCGCTGTAGCAATCGTTGCTGCGGTTCCATGCGTAGCCCGCTGCAGCTTCCGCACTCGCAACGGCCTCCCAGCTTGCTACGGTACGTCGCCAAACCCGCCCCCCCCCGCCCCACCTGCATCTTGTCCACCGCCAGGCGCTCCCGCTCCGCCGCCGAGGCCGCGCGGCCCTCCGCGTCGTTGATGCGCGCGTGCAGCGAGCCCTCCGCGCCCGCCCACGCCTCCGCCTGCGCCTCCGCCGCCGCCTGCATGGCCTCTATCTGGCGCAGCAGCGGCCGCGTGGCCTCGGGCAGCTTGGCCGCCAGGTCCTGGTGCCGCAGCTCCGCCGCCTGGCAGCGCCGCTCCAGGTCGTTGATGTCGGTCTGCGGCGGCAGTGGCGGTGAGATGGGGCGTGTGCGACATTGACAATGTTAGGGGATGAGCCGTCCATGAAAAAGGATCAAAAGTTTGCAGTGCCTTGTGCCAAGTGGGGCGCTGCATCGTGGTGGGCGCCTGGCGGTCTGGGCACGGCCTTTTTCCCCATCCGAGTCCGCCGCAGCTCCCGTCCCGCCGGCCACCGCCAGCACAGCAGCGTAATGTGAACCACCGCCAACTCCCACCCCGCCCCGTTCACTTCTTAAATAATCATGAATGTAACCCCGCCCACGCAACCTTCCACCCCGCCCCCGAGCGGCCGCACCTTGAGCATCTCCTCCCGCAGGTCCGCCGCCTGCCGCTGGCGGTCCAGGGCGTCCCGCAGCTCCGCGCAGCTCTCCGCCAGCGCCTCGCAGCGCGTCTCCGCCTCCCGCAGCTTGCGGGCCAGGCCCTGAGCCGCGGCGTCACGGGCGCGCTCCTCCGCGTCGACCTGCCAGTCAGAGCGAGCAAAGACGACGGCGGCTGCGTGAGCGTGTGGAGTGGCAGGGCATACTACCCGTCCTAAAATGATTTCGTAGTCGACCGCCAGCCCAGCCCTGCCAGCTGAGTCCTTACCTGGTCACTCTTGGCCTTGTGCAGCAGCAGCTCAAAGTGCTCCTTCTGCGCCTCCAAGTCCGCCTTCGCGATCTCGCCTGGCGGGTGCAGGCAAGCATGAGCAAGCAGGCCGGCAGGACACCAGCTTAGAAACAATCACACAGCCCCAAACCCGATCACGCGCCCCTCCCTCCCGGCACAGGCAAAGCGCATGGCAAGCCATGGCTCCTTTAGCTATGCCTCCTTGTGTGACTTCCCCACGCGCCCTTCCCCAGCGACGCCCCCGCGCCCACCTGCCGCCACCAGGTCCTTCTCCAGCTTGGCCTTGGCCCGCCTCAGCTCCGCCGCGCCCGCCTCCTCCGCCGCCAGCCGCCCGCTGAGCTTGTCGCGCTCGCCCTCCGCCGCCGCCAGCTGCTGCCTCAGGCGCTTGATGATGCCCTCCAGGTCCACCTGCTTCTTCGACAGCTTCTCGCCCTCGTCCATCACCTGCGGGGTTACATGTGCTTGTGTATGTGAGAGTGTATCTTGTGCCTGGCAGCAATTGTGTCTACAGCATTCAAGTTTGGCAGCAGCGCTGTGTGCCGAGGCACGGCTCTCCGGGACTCACGTCAACCGCTGCCCACACACACCGGGAATCCACCCAACCACGCACCCCCCGCTCCCACGCACCTGCTTGATGATGTCGTCCTTCTCCTTGATGAGCGCCGAGTAGTCCGCCAGCTTCTCCGCGCCTTTGCGCAGCGCGTCGCGCTCCTTGGTCAGCGCATACACCTGCGCACAACCGGCAGGTGCAAGGGCGCTCCTCGTCATGCCCGCCGCCCCACCACCTTGCCCCCTCTACAAAAGCCCACCCCGTCGGCATCGCCACACAGCAACACCGCAACCGCACCCTCGCAACCGTCCCCTGTTCCTCCAGCTGCCCGTTTCTCCGTCCCCGCTTCCTCCACCCGCCACCCCAGCACCCGCGCCGCACCCCACCTTGCGCTCCGCGGCCGCCAGCCGCGACTCGAACTCGGAGCGCACGCTCTCGAAGTCGGCCTCGCTGAGGTTGGCGCTCTTCATCGCCAGCTCCTCGTTCCGCGTTTGCAGCCCCGCCACCACCTGCTGCAGGTCCGACACCTGCTGCGCCGATTTGAGCAGCGCGGCATCCTTGGCCGCCATGTCCCCACGCAGCTGCACCACCAGCCGCCGCAGCTGCTCCACGCCCAGCCCCGACAGGTCGTCGCCGCCACCCGCGCCGCCGCCGCTGCCGCCGCCGCCGCCGCCCGGTTCCCGCTTGTCGAGGGACTGCCTCCGCTCTGCGGCGACAGTGGCTGCTGGCGCCGCGGCTACCGGCGGCGCCGCTGCTGAGGGTGCGGGACCGGTTGGCGGTGCTGCCGATGACGAGGTGGAGGGAGCATCAGCCGCCTCCGCCGCCTTGCCGTTTGCAGGCGAAGCGTCCGCAGCGATGCCGCTGCTACTGGCCACACACGGCGTGCCCGGCCCTGCCGTCAAGGTGGCTGGCTCGTCCGCGGCTGCAAGCTGCGACGAGCCCCAGTCCCGGCCGCTCGCCACCGCGTCCCCTGCCGGCGCTGCATCTGAGGATGGCGCTGCCGTGAGGTCGTCGGCATCGTCATTCCAGCCACCACCCCACCCCTCGGCATCGGCGCCGTTCCCCTGGTGCTCCGACGCGCGGCGCGAGCCCTTGCCGGCGCCCCCGCCTGCTGAGGCTGCCGGTGCCGGCGCCGAGTCTGCAGCAGCCGCCGAGTTTTCGTCACCTACCATGGACGGCCGCCGTGAGCCGCTGGTAGCGCTGGCAGCTGCTGACGGCCGCGACGATGCGCCGTCCTCGGCCGCACCGTTGCTGGTAGAAGCTGTCTCGCCAGCGGCATCTGCTGTCGGCGCATCGAGGCCGCTGGCATGGGCGCCAGAAGTGCTGGCGCGTGCTGCCGTGCCCGAGCCCTCCCCCGCCACTTCTGCGTTCCCCTGACCAGAGGGTTTGGCGTCTGTTGCTCCTGCAGATGCGCTGCCCGCAGCATCTGTGCCACCCCCTTTGACCACGCGTCGAATGACCTTCTTCACAACCTTTTTCTTTACAGGTGCAGCGCCCGGCTCGCCAACTGCTGCTGCTCCTTCCTGGCCCGCTGTGCTTGCCCCCTCCTGCAATAGTTATGCCCCATACACATAGAGATTAAGAAACCATTCAGAGGTGAAGCTCCATCGCCCGCGCAGCGCGCAGGGACCCCCGCTTACCGGTTTGGCGGGTGCGTTTGTGTCTTGTGACGCAGGCTTGTCATCTGCAGCACACATCCAGTTAATACACTGGCGAAGATAGCTAGTATGAAAGGGGAAACGGTGCCAGCGGGCCCCGCAAGTCCCGACAGTCCGACGAGCAAAGGCCCGCAGCATTACCTTGAATGCCGAGCGTCGTGTCTAGCCTCGCCTCTACATCCGCCGTGGCTTTTTGCAACGCCTCTCCAACAGCTCCCTGCAGCGCGTCTCCGAGTTTGCTGAGGTTGCCCCACATCCTCTAGCGCCCGTTGGGCCCTATGTGCTTTGACTGCTAGTGTTACAGCATACTAGGGCCTTGCAAGCTTGATCCGCGCGTGGCAGGCTGAGAAAGATCAGATGTTGCACGGTCAAGGGGAAGTCAGCTCAACAGGAACAGGAATGAATTGTTTGGCTTCTCTCGACGCAAGATAAGAAAGTAATAGAGAAACCCCTGAAGGGCCAGCGGGATGAGCAAGCAGTCGATTGCTGACTCCGATGGCACCAAGTCCTAAACCAAATTGGGTAACTCGTTTGCAGTCATAGAAGAAATACTGCAACATAATATAATTGGAGCTTGCCCTGTCGTCGTCCAGAAATCATGCTGCACCAACCCTTACGCAGCCAGTGCACTCGCCGCGTTCCAGCCGATCCTTTGTCGATCCTTGCAGCCGTAGCAAGGCATGCACCAATTGGATATGTAGCCCATGGTGCTCGTGCGCCAGGTTACGCGTCGGCCGGCGTCGGGTGCGTTTTCGGTAACGTGGTTGACCCGAGTTGGCCGTCGACAGGTGCCGGCTGCCTGGTGGCGGCACCAGTTACGTATATGCAACTTCTTGCTGATGCAGCCGCAGCCTGTGTACTCTGTTGCCCCGCCCCGCCCTTCGCCTCCTCCCGGTCCCCTGCCGCAGCCGCGCACCCCAGCTCCTGGCTCGGGGCCGGCTGCCCGCGGGCCCCAATGGCGCTAGCCGCCGCAGCCTCGTCGCCGCCGGCGCGGCCGCCGCCGACGCCGCTGCTCCCGCCCCCGCGCCCGCTCGTGTTAGCCCCTTCATCAACGTGCTGCTGCCCACTGCCCTGGCGCTGCTGCTGTGCAACATGGACCGCATCTGCCTGTCGGTGGCCATCATGCCCATGGCAGCGGAGTTCGGGTGGCCCGCCAGCTTGCAGGTGGGTGGGGTGGTGGTGGGGGGGGCGCAGCCACCATGTGCGCACGCGTGTGCCTGTGTGCCCGTGTGTAACCCCGCCTCAAAGCTGTCTGGACGGATTACCAGGCTTGCCTGCGCGCAAAGGGCTCAGCAACCTTCCGCACGTGCTCCTGCCTACCCTATACAAACACACACACACACACACATACGCACACTCGCAACCTCTCAAACACATATTCACAGGGCGTGATCCAGTCGGCCTTCCTGTGGGGCTACATGGCCACCCAGCTGGTGGGCGGCGCGCTGGCGGACCGCTACGGCGGCAAGCGCGTACTGGCGGCCGGCATCGCCTGGTTCAGCGTGGCCAGCCTGCTGCTGCCCCTGCTGCTGCAGCCAGCCACCGTGGCGGCCGGGCTCACGGTGCCGGCGGTGCTGCTGTCGCGGTTCCTCACGGTAGGGCGGTGGGCGGTGCAGGGGCCGGGAGGAGTGTACGGTGCGTGGAAGCCCGGCTGAGGCTGTAGCTGATGCGGAGGCTGCAGGCTACTCCTGCTGTGGAGCAAGTTGTGTGTGTGTGTGTGTGTGTGTGTGTGTGTGTGTGTGTGTGTGTGTGTGTGTGTGTGTGTGTGTATGCTGCTTGCGACCTGGTGGTTGCTAAGCCGTCACCACCGCCACCACCACCGCCGCCACCGCCCGCCACCGCATGCACGCACACAGGGTCTGGGCGAGGGCGTGGCGCTGCCCTCCATGAGCAACCTGGTGGCCAGCCACATCCAGCCGGCGGCCAAGGCGCGGGCGCTGGGGCTGTGCTTCAGCGGCTTTCACAGCGGTGAGCGGGCGTCACACGCGGCCCGCAGCAGAGATAACGTCCGGGTGGTTCGGGGCTGAGTCCGTGATTGAGACTTGGGCCAGGAACGGCGGCGGCCCGCGACCATGGGGATAGTGCGGGCGAGCGGCTATGCGGCAGCGATCCGCACGGCATGACGTTTGCAACACTCTAACGCGTCTTGTTTCTACCTGCGTCCCTGCCGTGTCCTGCACGGGCGCTCCGCTCAGGCAACCTGGTGGGGCTGGTGCTGTCGCCGCTGCTGCTGATG
The DNA here is from genome assembly GCF_000002595.2 of Chlamydomonas reinhardtii. Classification (NCBI taxonomy): domain Eukaryota; kingdom Viridiplantae; phylum Chlorophyta; class Chlorophyceae; order Chlamydomonadales; family Chlamydomonadaceae; genus Chlamydomonas; species Chlamydomonas reinhardtii. Next base: position 5,622,095 of record NC_057006.1, read on the forward strand.
ACCTACGGCTGGCGCGGCCTGTTCCTGGTGTTCGGAGTGTTGGGGGCCCCGCTGCTGCTCTTCTGGCTCAAGGCCGTGCCCGACGCACCCGCCGCCGCGGCTGCCGCACCAGCAGCGCCCGCACCCGCAGCACCCGCGGTCGCGGCGCCCGCACCCGCGCCTGAGGCCGCTAAGCCCACCGCTCCCGCAGCAGCAGCCCGGGCCGCCGCACCCAACAGCCCTCCAGGCACCTCCATGTCCTCTATCAGCGTCAACATCAACTACGCCTCCACCTCCGTCCCCGTCACGGCACAAGCCGCCACCGACCTCGCGGCCTCCAACGCCGCCTCCGCCGCTGCCGCGTCCGCAGCCTACGCCGCAGCGGCGGCGCCTGCAGCCGCCGCTGCTCCTAGCACCGCTGCTGAGGCGGCCGGCCCAGGGCCGGGCAGTGCTGTGGCGGCCGCTGCCGCCGCGGCTCCGGCTGTTGCGACGAAGAGCGATGTGACGGTGGCCAAGCTGCTGACGTCGAGCGCGACGTGGGCCATCATCATTGTGAACATTGTCAACCACTTTGGCTATTTCATCTACCTTAACTGGATGCCCACCTACTTCAGCAAGGTGTGACTGGGGGGCCGGGAGTGTGTGTGACAGACAAGCGAAGGGGGGGGGGTACTTTTTTCCAATCCCAAAGAGGGGGCTGGGGAGAGTGTGATTGACCTGTTGTGGTATAAGGAGTGGTGGGACTGGCAAACATGATGAAGTTAGAGGAGCATCGTCCGGCTTGTGGCATCGGCATCGGACCGTATGGCTACACGGGTCTGTGTCGTGTCCCTTTCATGCATCCACGGAGTCCTCGGTAACCGCCACGCACTGCAAGCGCCCCACACTCAACTCCGCACGCCGCCCCCCTCTCCGCCCCACACGCCGCACCCCTGCCCACACGCCGCCGCGCGCAGGCGCTGGGCTTCGACCTGCGCTCCAGCAGCTTCACCGCCTTCCTGCCCTGGCTGGTCATGGCGGTGGGCAGCAGCGCGGCGGGCCTGCTGGCGGACAGCCTGGTGGCGCGGGGCATGGCCGTCACCACCGTGCGCAAGTCGCTGCAGGTGGGAGGCGCAAGGGCGCGGGGGCGCGGCGCCGGGGCATGGTGTTGTAGGCGGCTCTGTGCTGCTAGTCGATGGCAGTGCCCGCGGCCCCATCACCCTGTGTGGCGTACGTGGCCTCGCCCGGTACTCCCGCTCCCACCATCCGCCCCCATGCTCACGCGCCTCACGCTCACTGGCCTCACCCCCGCCCACGCCCTCCCCCCCTCCCTCCCAACCCCCGGCCCTGCCTCCCCGGCCCCCAGACGGTGGCGTTCCTGGTCCCCGCCGCTGCGCTGATGGTGCTGTGCCAGCCCGGCATCTCCGCCGCCACCGCCGTCACCGCCATGACCGTGGCGCTAGGCACCACCAGCCTGGGCCAGGCGGGCTTCGTGGCCAACATGAGTGACGTGGCGCCGCGGCACGCCGGCAAGATGTTCGGGCTGTGCAACACCTTTGGCTGCCTCAGCGGCATTGTGGGCGTCACGGCCGTGGGCTTCATCGTGGAGGCTACCAAGTCCTTCACGCCCGTGTTCCAGATGACGGCGGCGCTGTACGTGGTGGGCGTGGCGGTGTGGCTGGTGTGGTGCCGCGGCGAGAAGGTGTTCGACTGAGGGGAAGAATGGGGCAAGAACGGAAGCCAGGGTGGGCTGGAGGGAGGTGGTTGTGGAGTGGGGTTCGGTGATGTGGGGGTGGTGCTGAGGGCTGGGCGGACGGAGAAGTTCGGACACCCCAGAGAAATCGTGGGCAACGGGGTTGGAGGGAGGGAATGGAGAAGGACGGGACGGCTTGGGGCAGTGGTCCCAAAAGGGTCATGGGTAGGACTAAGGCACAAATCAATGCGGTGATGTGTTTTTTGGTCGACGTGTGTTGCGTTGCTGCTGTGCTGTGGGTGGCTGCGTTGAGCAGCTGCACTGCTGGGGTGCTGTTTGGGACTTTGGGGCATTCAAACAGGCCAAAATTTTGGTGGGACCGGACCTTTCCTCGATTTATTGAACCCAATGCCAATGCCTTCTGTTGATGCACATGTTCGTGGGCGAATGCGCAGCCAAATGCGAGTGTGCACGCGCTATGTGAGCCGTTGTGCGCACGTCTCAAAATTTTTGGCGCGTTGCTGGTGGCGCGCGTGCGCGCACGATTGCAGAGGTGCACCGCATCGGGAGGCAGGGCAGGCTGCTGCTGCTGTGCCCAGATTGTTGTTGATAGCTAAATACCGGTGTGGCTGCCCTAGGAGGAAGCTTGGCGTGGCAGCAAGGAAACAGATCCATAGTGTAACATGGGTCGTGCACGGTCCGTACGACGCATCCAAACCTCGCCAGTGCCTACCACTTTCACTGCCTAGACGACCTGGCATCCATTTGCCTCTCGCCGCTATCCTCTGTACCTCTGCCGTGCCTGCAACCTCCGTCCACCCCCCACCCGTCCACTGCCGCCTCTCCGCCCCGCCCTCTCTCCTTCGCGCCCCAGCAGCTGCACCTTCTCCGCCGCTGACCTCCCCTGCCGCCCAAGCTGCGGCCCGGCTGTCGCCCCGCCACCCGCCGCCGCAGCAATCCGCTCCAGCGGCCAGCTGTAGCCCGGGGGCAGCGCCGACTTGAAGGGAAGGGCCTCGATCCGCACCTTGGCCTGGTTGGTGATGTGTAGCCACACTGCACACGCGCCCGGCACCTCCGCTTCCTCGTAGATGGGGCCGTACGCGCCAAAGCCCGGGTACACGAACGGCGAGTGCACACTGGTGAAGCCCGCGGCCTCCGTGAGCACAATGCTCTTCTGCAGGGTGCGGAGCGCGGGGAGCGGGTGGAGGCAAGGGCATGAAGAAAGAAAGCCGGGTATGGGCCTTGGGTGGCCTTGCCAGCAGCGGCAACTGTGGCGGAATGCGGCGGCGCAGGCGGGCATGGGAGGTATGGTGCGCAGCGTTTGGTGATGGATATCGCCCTCCTGCAAGCCCCCGCACCGTCCGACCACCAGGCAGCCAGACATCCCGGGCAGCTTTACCACAGCCCTCCCTCTTTCCGTGCCCGTCTCCCTGTTCGCACCTGATCCCACATGTCGGGCAAGTCGCTCTTGCCCCAGATGTCGTACGCCGCCATGGGATGCGCCCAGCCCAGCAGCTGCGAGGTGCCTGCTGCTCCTGACCGTTTTGCCAGTGCCGCTGCTGCTGACCTGCTAGCAGGTGCGGCCGCCTGCGAGGCAGCCGCAGCCGCAGCCGCAGCCAGCGCCTCCAGTGCAGCAGTTGCGGCGTGCCGCGCCCACCACGCCGCCCAGTGCTGCGGCTCCGTGTTGGCGCCTGTGACGGTGTGCAGACAGGTGCTGCAGGCGCCGTCCATACGCGGCAGCCGCAATGCGCCCAGGGGTGGGTCTCTGTCGGGCGTGTCCTTGTTCTCACCCGTCCCTTTCCCTGGCTGATGCCCACAGGTACGGAAGAGGTCCGCGACGGTGGTGGGCCTGCGGCGTCGACGCGGGACAAGCGCAGGAATGACACCCTGCGCGTGATGGACTGGTCTTTCCGCAAGCTCCCTGACACAGACCTCCCGCTTCGACTCCACGGCGCCCCGGCGCACCTGGGTGTGATGAGGTACTCGTCCAGGTCCGCAAACGCCATGACCGCCCCCGCCTCGTGCCAGTGGGCCAGCAGCGCGTGGTCGTACGTGCGCATCTGGTGCCTGTGGCGCCACATGGGTCCGGGTGGGGCCGTCCGCCCGTAGTGAGTGAGACCCACGCAACAAGACTTACTGGATCAGCCGAGAGGGAAGTAAGAGACAGGGATGGCGGGCGGGCAAGCATGGTACAGTAAACAGAACTGACGTCAGACTTCAGGATGCAGACGTCATAACAGCCTTCCTATCCCTATCCAATCACGATAGCACCCCTGCTCACCAGTACGCCCGCCGCAGGCTGCCAGGCCGCTCCCGCTTCAGCGCCTCGTGCACCAGCAGCGACCCCGAGAACGCCGGCGTCAGGTCCCACAGCACCAGCACCAGCACTCGCGCCGCCAGCAGCGCCCGCAGCGCCGGCTGCGCCGCCAGCCGCCCCGGCGGCTCCTCCGTGTACAGCAGGTACTGCGTGAAGCCCAGCTGCGTGTGCCAGGCCACGTGCGGCACCAGCACAGCCGCCAGCGCGTCCGGCGACAGGCCGTGCCGCGGCGCCAGTACGAAGTAGGCCGGCGGCTGCGCGGTGGCTGGAGGCACAGAGGAGGGCTGGGCGCGAGGCCGGGCTGTGGCTGCGGCTGCACCCGTCGCGGCGGCGCCAGTGTGTGGCGGCGCGGACAGGCTGCCGCACACGGTCCCGACGCCCTCAGATGGCGCTCCCAGTGGGAACCTCGGTCTCTGGTGCTGCAGGTGCTGGCTCCCGTGCTGGCGCGGGCCGGGGTGTGCGTACGGCAGCACCAAGCAGTAGAAGGGGAAGCCCGCCACGTGCAGCTCAAACTCCTCCCACGTGGCGTCGGCGTCATCCAGCTCCAGCTCGCCGTGCAGGCCGCCGCCGTCCTCCGGCGTGCCAGTCTGGCCCAGGCCCGCCTCCTCGTCACTCAGGGCCAGCGGGTAGACGCGCCCCGTGTGCGGCGAGCGGAGCCGGAACAGCGGCGGCTGTGGGTTCGGCAGGGAGTCGTCTGCGCGGTCAGCCTCCTCTTCCGCACCTGCGGCGTCCGCTTCTACAGCTCCTGCCCTTGCTGCTGCTGCTGCTTCGTTTGCCGCCGCTGCCTTCATAGCTGCTGCGAAGGGGTTGTGCAGGCAGTAGCTGTGGCAGGTGGCACAGCGGTCCTCCTGCGGCTCCCTCGTCACACACACGAAGCCGCGCACGCGCAGCCGCGTCCTGCCCCTCCCACCAGATGCCGCCGCCGCGGGGCCCCGCAGCGGCGGCGGAGGAACGTGGCACGTGCTGAGCATGACGTGCAGCATGACCGGCGTGGTCACCAGCGGCCCGTTTGCATCGTCTGTGGGGCGCAGCGGCAGGCTGCCCGGCAGCCAACACGAGGTAACGCCCATGGCACTGGCCCGGTGGTACAAGTTGCTGTGGTGGGGGCCGGCAGTGTAGGCTGCGGCCACAGCTGTGCTTGAGACTGCGGAGGCAGTGATGGCTGCTCCGGTTGCGAGGGCGCTGGCAGCTAGGTAGGCCAGCAGCGTATTCAGGAGGCCGCGAGAGGCCCACCGTGGCCGTGTCGGTGGAATACCTGGATGCAACAGTCGTGCATTCTGCCCACGGCAGCACGGCCGATGCACCAGGAGTGTGCCTGCTCTGCATGTCGCCTGGTGCTGATCTTGCCGCGCGCCGGCTTGCTGCTGGGGCGCTATGCGGGGTGCCATACGGGGTGCCAGGCCCGCGCCTGCGCACCCTGGGCGCACGCAGCCAGCCCGGGCACCTCTGACGGGCGGGCACTGCTGCCCTGTCGCCGGGGCCTTCCCCCGGCGTGCCAGCTGTCGAAGCTCCGACGTTCAGCCACGCGACTGGCACCGCGGCGACGGTCGTTCTCAGGTAACCCACCACGTCTGGAACACAGCCTGGGGTACCGATGACAGACCACTTCTGCACGACGACTATGTGAAGGGCGACCGAACGCGGCGGCCCTGCCTAGGACGAAGCAGCGCCGCGGCACCCCGGCAGAGCGGGCGGTGGATCAGACGGGTCGCCTACGTATGGGAACTTCGTTTGGTCTGTGGTGTTGAGTCAGCTCGGCGGCCAAGTGACTTGCAATGAGTCGGGCCAATGCGCGAGGCGTCGATGCGGTTTGTGCTGTATGGAATTGTCGTATGCGATAATTTCTGTAATGTTTAAAGCCGGCCTGCTTAGGAGGCTCCAGCTGCGACTGTACGTTCGGCGCGTCTGACCGAGCCCGCCCGAGTTAGAGCGGTTCAGTGAGCGTGAAAATTGTATGTGGGTGCGCGTGTATGTTTGAATGGTGCGGAAAGAGTACAGAACCCCTATGTGAAAAAATATGCAGTACTGAAGCCAATGTGCACCCTGTTCGCACCCGTTCGAACCTGCCAACCGCCGTGGACCGCTGTGGCTGAACACTGTGGCTGAACATTACGGTAACCCGTTGCACAACAATCTGCTAGCTGAGGAAGTTCAGTGACCAACGCGCTCAGGTGTAACATTGTGGCGCGGCGGGTAAGCACAGGAGGCATTTCACTGCTGACACAGCAACACTACCACCATCTCAAGACTCCAGCCTCTGTGGGCTAGATCACAAGCATGCATGGTAGCCGACATCGAGGCGCACGGAGCGTTCAGGGGGACGAGGTGTTTCCGCCGTGTGTCATTGTGCTGCGGGGCGTTTTGTCGCTGATGCAGTGATTAAACAATTGCCAACTTTGCACCTTGCTATACATGCGTCCGTCAGCCCCACATGCTGTATATGGATGCTGAACCCTTTGCAAGGTCACAGGCAAACGGGCGTCTTGTCTGGACCCGGTTGGCCGGCGCCCTCGCACACGGTGCTGCCCTGTGCTGCTCTCCTTTGGCCAGCATGGGTACTAGCCACGACTTGACCGAGCTTGTGTGGGCCACGATCAACAGCTGGAAATCCTCATCCACCACGTGCATGCCTCTGATGCGGGTTCGGAGTTGACGACCTGCGGGGTGGGGAGCTCACCGCAAACGTGGCGGCATCCGGCGAGCTAGGGTTTGGCCAGGTTTGCCACGCGCGTGTACATAGTTAAAGCGGAAGAGTAGTGGGCTTGTATCTTGCTACAATAAGCTAGAACATAGTCTCTTTGACACGTGTGCAGACACCGTTTGGGGTACACTCGCGCAGTAGCAGCAGCAAGGCCCCGGCTACCGCTTGACGCGCTTGCTAATAAACAGTTTGGTTGCAGAATACATGAATTTTCTGATAACTTGATTTTGCGCGTTCTTTCACGGGATAGGGTCAAAGTTGTTCCCATCGCCAGGCTTGCCAGTGTTTGATTGCCCAGCTTTGACACTGTTTCAAGTTCCATATCCGGGCACTGGACCAGCACCTGTAGACCGCTGGTTTGGAGGCCCGAACGAACACTTGTTGGTGAATTTTAGTCGAAAATGGCTTCAAGGGAGGCACAGGCCGCCCTCAGCAATGATACTCGCCGTCTGATTAGGCAGATTATTAGGCAGGTTCACCCGGACCTGTTCGCGGCCAACCCCTATGAGCGGCAGTGCAACTCGGACTCGCTGCAGGTGGGGGTTTGAATTGCGCGGCTGCTGGCCCGGGTCAAAGCGGCTCCGCGTCTTTTGCCTTTGTAGCTGCCTTCTAGGACTCATTGACGACTTTTCTGCCACTGCAGGTGCTGAACGCATACGTTGATGACTTGGCCAAGGGGCTCTCTCCTCCTCCGGCGCACCTGGAGTTCTATGTGCGCGAGGCTGGAGCCCTTATGAAGAGGGAGGCCGAGCTTCCGGCTACCGGGAGCTTGGCCCCCCTGTTCTATGCGTTTGGGCTTATCACGGCCGAGGAACTGCAAGCGGCGGACCCCTACGCGACGGTGCAAGACACCAACTTCCTGTCCTGGCTCCAGGAGACTGTGCACGAGGCCGTGAGGACCGCAGAGCAGCATGAGCTTCTCAAATGGCGCATTCGGAAGTACCGTGACACGCTGCAGGAGAAGTTTTCGCTGGCGGCAGTGCAGGTAACGACATGCCGATGGTCGCGCCGCAACGCTAGGCCGGCAGGACAGTCGCTCGATGCCGCAGTCCATTCGCTTACGTAGTCTCATAAGCTGCAACTGGGTTGCGAGACCGGCGCATGAGGCAGCCGGGCGGCTGGGGCAGGACTGAGCTGTCGAAACCAGTCGTGCAACACCCCATGACGTTTTGGCGGCAGGCCACGCACTGAAGCGCGGGGCCCCTTTGGGCCACAACGCGGCGCGCCGCGAAGCCCACTGCCCCAAACTCATCCGCTCTTTCATTCCAACGTCGTCGCAGCCATAACATGCGATGGGGGGCGGTGCAGGCTAGTCCAGGTTGTGAGGGTAGTACTGGTACCACGCAAGGGCGTCCTATCCGCCGCCAGCTAGGGTAGCACAGCTCGTGGGGCCTTTGACACATGGACAATTCGGGTCAGGGCAACACCGTAACGCATGGCACAGTGGCGCGCAACACCCCTGCATGCCCCTCATGCCGAGACATCCCGCTCGGCCACGCGCACGTGTACCTGGCCCCTCGCCACACGGCACGCCCGGCCACGCACGCGCTCCGCTTCCCCTCAGCCGCCCGCTCGTCCGCCTCCCTCCGCGTTTGCAGGTGGGCGCGGAGTACGCGGTCAGCCTCAGCGAGCAGGAGCGGCAGGTGGAGGCGCTGACCACGCTGGAGTACGGGCTGAGCAGCCTGTACCAGGACGGCATGGCCTTCGAGGGCCTGTCCATCCAGCTGTACCACCCCGACATGTGCCCGGTGGAGTCGTACGCCTACATGGACGAGAATGGCGACTATCAGATGCAGACCAGCTACATGAAGTCCTACATCGCGGACGACGGCACGGTGCACCTGGTGGCGGACAGCAGCACCATTAAGGAGCAGATCAGGGCGCTGGACCTGGACCGCGCGCGCATGCTGGCGTTCGTGGCGGACTTCTGGCTGGGCCGCGTGAAGGAGCTGACGCCGGCGGTGCAGGGGCTGCTGGGCGTGAAGGCGGTGTGGTGCGACACCAAGACGGAGCAGAACAGCCAGAAGTTTGTGATCTGGGCGGGCTACCTGCTGGAGAAGCGGTGAGTGCGCGGAGGAGGGGAAGGAGGAGTAGTAGTAGGGAGGTGGTGGAGGTTACGGGTGGAGGAAGGGGAATCGGAGGGAGACCAAGCCGGCTGGAGGGTAAGTGCGCCAGTGGGAGGAGGGGGTAAGGGGCGCGTACAAGGGCGAAGAAGGACTGGCAGGATTTTACGGTGTTGCCAGTAAGAAACCAAGGGGGGGGGGCTCGTGAAATGGCGCCCAGCAAGCCAGCGCTCCACATGCTCGTGGTGAGCATGCGCACGAAGCCCGCGAATGGGCGTTACGGGGGCGGTAATGGTGCCCTCCATCCCTTTCACGCTGTACCTTAACTTCTGCCGTGCATTGTCTTTGTGCCATGCAGGGAGGACATCCTACGCTGCCTGGGCGGCCGCTCCTTCGCGTTCTCCCTGATTGTGCACTCGGAGAGCGACGGGCCGCTCATCAATTTCCACACCAGCAGCCCTATCCTCAACGTGCGCACCGATTGCCCGCCGCAGCACCTCATTGAGTTCCTGGTGTCGGAGACGGGCGTGGCGGCGAGTGAGGCGGCAACGGAGGTGCAGAGCAGCCGGTGAGCGCGGAGGAGCGTGGGGGGAGAGGGGGGGAGGGCAAGAGGATGGCATCGAGCTGAGGTTGCCGCGCGCTGCGCGGCGGCGCAACAGAGGAGTTGTGTGCATGCGCACGAGCCATGCGGACTTGGGTGTGGCACATCAGACCGCGAAGGTTCTGTCACTGGGCGTTGAGCATGCTTGACTGTGACTTGTCTATGTCAAGCCAAGGATGTGACGTCCTGAAGCTCACTCCTGTGCTGCTTGCAGTGAGCGCGAGGAGGCGCTGCTGGAGAAGGTGCGGAAGGCGTTCGGGCTCAAGTGCATTATTAAGATTTGCATGAACGACAAGGTGCTGGAGGGCGCGCAGCGGCTGCTGGACAATGCCGACCTTATCAAGGGCAGCGTCAACCTCAAAGGGGCCTCGCTGGCTCTGGATGACTGCTACGAGGTGGGCGTGGCGGCGAGGACAGGGGCGGATGGGCGGGGCAACGAGAGCGGGCCATATGGTATGGGGCATGCGCTGCCCTGCGACGCATCGGTTGGTGGGATCAGGCGCAGGCCTGGCATGGTCGCGTCTGAGTCCCCATTCGCTGACTCAGTACGTCCCGCAACCCCGCTTGGCTGCTCGCTTCCCGCAGCTGTGGGACTCGGGCTTCATCTCAGTGCCCTACAACTTCAAGATCAACGAGCTGCCCAACAAGATCAAGCTGCTGCAGGCCGGCCAGCGCATCACCGACAGCTCCTCATCCAATGGCAACGGCGCCCCCTCGGCGCCCAGCCTGGTGGCGCGCGCGGCAACGGCGCGGCCGCACGCCAGCAGCGGTGCGGCGTCCAGCGGGCCGGCTCCATGCGGGCACAGCGCCCTCCATGGCTGCGGCAGCGGCGCCCGGCAAGGGCTCATGGCTGCAATTTGCTTACGGCCGCTGGCGGCGCGGCGCGTCAGCAGCGCGGCAGTGCGTGCAGTGGCTGTTGTGTCGAAGGCGGGGTCCAGCGGGGCAGCCAGCGGACTGGTGCAGCGTGCGTTAATATGAGGCAGGCACTGCCGCAAAGTGTGTTCTTGCGAGCGTGTTGACGTGGGAGAGTGTGGAGCGGTTTCGCTCAGCTGGAGTTCGCTATTACCATAACCCTTGTATGATTATACCCATATTGTTTGAGTGTTTGCTGTGTGCGAGAGTGTTTGCAAGGGGTGCACCCCGTGGGCGTTGTTTGCGTCAAAGATCAGTGCGTGCATTGCGTTGCTTGCCCTTCCCTTTGTTGGTTGTGCGGCTTCGGTGGCGGCGTCACACGAGCGTATGGGTTCACTGGATTGACGGTTTGTACCAGCAAGACTGTCCAGACTGGGCACACGTCGTAGCGAGCAGACCGAGGAGCTGTGTCTCCCAGCCCCATTATAGAACGACAACATGACTTGACGTTTGGATGAGCGCCATTCCGCATGGAGCGTTGGTACCGTAAGATCCGCATGGAGATGTGCAAGACCAAGTTACATCTATTGTGCTGGAGCCAAGTATCTCCTGACTAACTGTAAAGGATTGTGATGTCTTAATCTTGCACCACCGCATGATCCCGCCCCCGCATCCCGATATTACCGTACGCAGCCCCACTGCTTGCTGACAGACTGCACACCTGACAGCTCAGCTCCACATGGGCATGGTGCCACATGCTCCTACCTACATCCATGCTCTGGTGCGCCTGGGCTTCCAGTGCCAGACCCCAATTAGACCCTCCGCGTGATGGTCACCCCCAGTCCGTTGCTCTCGGTGTACGCTGGCACTGTGCCCTGGCACTGCGGGATGCCGGTATCACTCAATCTCCATCCATCCGTGGTCCGTGCGCACTCACAACGCAACCATCTCCGCACCGTCTTCCACTGCACATGTCTCCATAGAAACCTGCATCTCCATGCCTTCTTCGTGATACGCTCACGCGCCCCCAACGCTGCTCCGCAACCTCGCACGTGCCGGTGCCACACCGCGTGGCTTACTCGCCGCCGGGAGTGAACGGAGTGTCCTTTGATTTCCATAGGATGACGTGGTACGTGTCAACCTGCAGGCATAGATGAAAGCCTTCATGAGATGCCGTTATCACTTGCTCTTAAGCAGTGCTGGAGGCTTGGGCTGCGGCCTTGTTCTCCTTTCATCCATCTGGCCCGACCCCTGCACGGCGTACCTTCATGTGGATGAATTGCCGCGTTTCGTGGCTCACAGCACCTGCACAGCATCACGTACACGTGCATGCGCGTTGGTTGCGACCTGCACAAGCATAGTGGAGCAGGGCAGAATACTGCGAGCCCGCGCCCCAGAACCCACCCGCGTGTTCCCGCCCGCGTGCCACACTTACTTGCGAAGCTTTTGCCCACGATACAGTGGTACACGCCCTCCGTGGCCTTGCCACTCCCCGGGTACTTCTTGTCATACTCGTGCTTGATATAGAAGGCTATGTCTTTGAGTTGCCGATACTTGTCCACAGCGATGAGCGCTATTTGGACAGCATCCTGCTCGAAGCTCTCTGGCATGTAGCTAGTAATAATTTTGTAAAAGTGCTGGCTCTGCAGCTGGTAGCCCTGCTCTCCCTGCTGCTCCTTCTCGTCGGCCATGGTGGCCCCAGCTGGTGCTCAAGTATCCAAAGTCGTTAATTACGTGTCTTCGGGCAGTAAAGGCGAGGAGGAATGCAGCACCTAATTTAAGGTCGGCGTTATCTACAAGGTCAACATCCCCTTCGAGGACTCGCAGGGCGCCCCTAGTAAATCGAGATTGCAGATGTGTAGAATGTACTCAAGCAGTGCAGATTAGGTATGACATGCTCAAAGCCTCGCTGTCAGGGCGGAACAGGGCAAGGCGCCATGCCAAGTTCATCGCACGGGCAAAACCCTTGCGAGGCAATCAGTTCGTCGCGTAGACAGTCTCGGTCTTTATCTCCCAAGATTCAAAGTGATAACACGCGCCAGCTATGCCGAAATCCCCCCTACACGCCCCGGTTCTCGTTGTCGCGCGGTTCTTGCTTGCCGCGCCTTTTCTGGTATCGTCGGCCACGACGTTCGTGCTGTTGAACAATGAAGAGGTAAAGTGTTTTGAGGCTCTTTGTTGTGCTGTCAGCGGAGCGGAAACCGTTCCGTGCACCCGACCGGGGCTGCACGCAAAAACCTGCCAAGAGCTGGCGTGGAGACCCTTGCACCGGGGATACATACCATAAAGACTTTGACATCCAGGCTTCGAGTCTGGATGGCAGGCCGGTAGATGGAGCCTGCTAAGCAGCGCGCCGTTTCGTACTGTGCGTGCAGACTCGTGAGCTGGCGGTTGGGCGTGCGGCTCCAACGGTAACGGCGCTGCGGCAACTGGGCGTCGAGCTGCCAGCCCAGTTCCCTGCGGTGAGGCTCTGACGTCACGGATGCCAAGGAGTGTGACCAACCTGTGCGGATGGGAGCGATGACGGTGAAGCAGTGCAGGGTGGGGTCTGCCCACGCGGGTGCGGGCGCGTGCGTGGTGACAAGTGACAACGGATTTCATGTGTGTGTGCAGGACAAACTGGCAGTGCTGCTGGCGGTCATGCAAGGCCTGGTGCGTAAGCTGACCCTCTGCAGCTCCGTCGCGCATCATAACCGCATGCCGCAGCTTGGCAGCGCGCTGCCAAAGGGGCAGGGCCGTGGCACAAGAGCACTAGGACACGGTTCCGGCTCAAGTAATCTCACTGTACTCCCCCACATGTACATGCGACTGCAGGGCGGCTTCCTCATGGTCATGAACCACCACTTTGGCGGCTTCCTGCTGGTGAGGCCGCCGGGCTTGTCTGTCGCATTGCCTGGGAACCTGGGCGTGCGCCTGTCCGTGCAGTCGTTGTTGTTTGCCCGGAGCCCGGCCAGCGCGGGCGGTGATGTTGTCAGCGGTTGATCCTCGCGCGATGCGGTTTCATGGCATACTGACGCTTGCACCACGGCACTCCCACACCCCAATGCCCCCTGCGCCGCCTTGCCAGATGCTTTACCTGCTGCCCACCACGGCGCTGACTCAGCAGTTCTGGGCCGTGGACGCGGCACGCACGGCCGAGCAGCTCGACGTGCTGGGCCGCTTCTTGCAGGTGCCGGGGGAACGGGCTGGGGTAGGGCGAGGAAGGTGACTAGATGGGGCAACCCATTGCGGCGAGATGCGGGGCAGGGGCAAGGTCAGGGGCGGGAGCAAGGGCAGGAGGTGGAGAAGGGGAGGGGACTGGTGGGGAGGGCATTTGCTGGGTACTTAGATGTGTAGGCTGTGCGCGGATGCGTTACAGCTATTGCGTCGTTGTGCTCACTGCTAACTACATGCTGGCTCCCTGGCTGCCTGCTCCTGACTGCGACTGGCGCCGTCCACGCACCCACCGCCGGTCCCGCCAGGGTGTGGGCCTGGCGGGTGGCGTGCTGGCCTTTATGGCCACCACTGACGGAGTGCCGCTCAAGGTGAAGCGGCCGCAGCTGCACAAGCAGCACACAGACTAGCGGCGAGCCGGGTGCAACGTGGCGTTGATGGTCTAAGCGTGGCTGGTATGATCGGAGGAGCTGCCAGGGTAGGGCCAGGAAGGGGTGTTGAGCCGACGAGGGGGGCGCATGTAGACTGGGTCGGCATTGGGGAAGGCGCGTGTTGGCTGACAGGGTGAGTGTATGCGTGAGTGATGTGGGAGCACAGGTACAGTGCACGATGCGGAATCCTGAGGCGAGTAGGCGACACCGTGGCACCGCGGCGGAGGCAACAGCATGCCACGGGTCACGCATCTGCATGGCTTCTCCCAGAACGATGCGGGGAAGATGGTAAGAGCTGGTGCAAATCTGGTTTGGGCGCCCCGGTTTCCCGAAGTAGGCGGATTTGAGTTTTCATTTGCTGCCTAAATGGGATCTCTGGATGACTGCACGGGCTGCCATTACGCCGCCAGGGACATCAGCAGCGTGCAGACACAGGAAGTGCGGTGGCATGTTATAGTTGTGGGCCAACGCCAACTCGTGCCGAATGCAGTGGAGGCCGGTCGGCCAACGCGCCCATGCCAACAGTCGCGCCAGCCTTCCAGCATGCCGAAATGGCAAATCCCGGCAGCTGCCATATTACTGGCTAACATATAGCTCCACAATCCTCACAAGTCGTGGTGTCCATTCATGCGGCCTACCTGTTGCTACATCATTCACCAGACCTCCGGCCTCTGGTGCAGCACCGGCCATTCACAAGGAGCAGCCTGCAGCCTCACCACAACCACCCTCGACAGCCCTGGCCCCACAGCCACGCCTCTCATCACTCCCTTGCGGCCTTGCATCGTTGGAGATACCGGCACATCCTGCCTAGAGCGCAAGACGATTATAACCAGCAGCCAAACACCGCACTTGGACAGCCCCAAGTTGCAAGTTGCAACAAGGTGCGCGATGTTGCCCCCAACCGCCCAGTGCACCACGTCACAGCTGCAGTGCAGCACAGTGTCCATCAAACCAACCCTCAGATTACGCGCGGGTCTGGGTCGCTCGAGATAACCAGTTCGAACCCCCAGCCCACAAAAGTGCACACAAGGAGACACACACGTGCCAATGCGCACCAGGTTGCACATGCACCGGCCACGCGCCCGCACAGGCCAAGCGCCCGCACACCACGCTCAGTGCAGCTAAGGCCCCCCAAAGACGCCGAAGCCGCTGCACTGAACCGACCCGACCTGCGGCACAGTTCGACTGCTGTGTCTGCGGCAGCAGTGGCCGTGCGTGTCGCGCTTTCTACGTTCGTCAAGAAATCTCCCGACAAGGGAGGCGGTCTCCCTGAAGCACGGGGAAAGTCTCCCGAAAATACACCGCACACACACACACACACACACACACACACACACACACACAAATGTCTCCGCTGCGCTGCTCAATTACTGCTACACACGCCATTGTAGGCGAGACACCAGTTCGGCGCGCCGCCAGGAGAGTAAAAAACAATACATTGCGGTCAGTGGACTACGCCGCTACACCGTGCACTTCAAACTGCTATTGATAAAGAGTACAGCATCTTATGTACCTGCGCGCTTACAGCACAGACATCCGTCGCCTCGGCAGCGTGCGTTGCATCAGACGTTCCCACACACAGGGTGTGGCGAACGGTCTGCCACAGCTACTGCCACACGATTAACCTGCTTGGCCAATGGTGCAGAAGCGGTGTAAATCGAGTGGGTGACGCACTTTATCTCGGGTTGCTCGTAAAAGGACATGCTTAATAATCTTGGAAGTAAGACCGCGCACATACACATCTGTCTGACACCTCTTAACTCTTTTCCTCGTTTCTACGGCGCCGTAACACACACGGCCAGACAACTACTCGCACACAGACCGAAACCAGCTCACATTCTGGCATGCCTTCCCTGCCGCTGGTTGCTCCGTCTCGAAGCCCGACTCACACTGCTATGGATCTATTCTCATACCACACCTCCCACCACCCCAAGGCCTGGCCTGCAGCCAGAGACGCATTCTCCGATCCACCACGCTGCGTGACATTCCGCCTGCCCGATGTTGACCGCCAGCCGTCGCCATCGGATCCAAAAAGCCTCACCACGAAGCCCACTCACCCGCAGCTCATACCACACGGCGCACCACTCCTCCACACCACACCGCACCACACCTCACCATTCCAGGCAACATCAGATCAACAGGTCGTCCATGCTTAGCCCGGCCAGGTACGGGTCGCACAGCGCCGCCGCCGCGCTGGGCCGCCGGCAAGGCCGCTCGTCCAGCAGCCCCTCCACCAGCCGCCGCAGCCCCGCCGGCACCCAGCCGGGCATGTCGGTCTCGTAGCGCTGGTAGGCGCGCATGCGGCCCACGTCGCCGTGCCACACCACGCACGCCGTCAGCAGCACGCCCAGAGAGTACATGTCGGCGGCGGGAGAGGCGGCGGCATGCACCGCGGCGGCCACCGCGGCATGCACGGCAGCGGCGACCTCGGCATGCGGCAGGCTGCCGGCGGATAGCACTGCCGTGGCGGCGCTGCTGGCGGCGGCCACGGCAGCCTTGCGCAGCTCGGGCGCGGTGAAGACCATGAGCGCGGCCTCGGCGGCGCCGACGCTGGCGGAGCTGTTGGGGCCCCGGCCCACAAGCCCCGCGGCAGGCGCGGCTGCACCGTCGTCGATGGTCCCTGCTGCCCCCGCGTCGCTGCCGGCTGCCGCCGCACAGGCCCGAGTGCGCGGTACAAAGTGATGCCGTGCCGCCGCGTCGCCGGCCGCCGCCGCCCAGCTGCGCAGCCGCTCGAGCACCGCACCGGCGGCAACTCGGCCGCGCCCGCCGTGGTCTGCTGTTAATGCGCAGGCAGCCGCGGAGGCGGCTGCGGCGCGCGCTCCCGCCGAGGCGGCCGCCATCATCAGGCCGGTAGGGCAAGGCGGGGGCGCGGGGCAGACGTGGTGGTAGCAGGGCAGGCCGTCGGTGTGGGCGTGTGGTGCGGCGATGAGGCAGCGCGCGGTGCCAAAGTCGGCTAGGAGCACCCGGCCGATGCCGCTGCACAGCACGTTGGCGGGTGTGATGTGCAGGTGCACAAAGCCCTGCAACACAAGGCACACAAACACACACAGAGACGTAAGCTTGGCGTGATCCACAGCGGCGATATTTTTACAAGTATGTGTAAGTAATGCGTGAAAATTCTAAGAGTTTGAGCGAGCAACCCCAGCTCACCTGCACGTGTAGCCCATAGAGCGCATGCAGCAGCGACGCGGCCACCACCCGCAGCCGGGACTCGGCCATCAGCATCTCACTGGGCGGCATGCGGGGCGGCAGCACAGCCGCCGGCGCCGCGGCAGCTGCCGCAGGAGCAGCAGTCACCGGCACCGCGGGCTTGTTGCTGGTCACCGCAGGCGCCGCCTGCTGCTGGGGTTGCCCGTGCTGGTGGTGTTGCTGGTTCTCTGGTGGGTGGCCAGGCTGCGGCGCTGTTGCAGCAGCAGCGGATGCCATACCGCCGGTCGGCACCACTGGCGGCTGCGTGGCAGCCGGGCCTGTGCAGCCAGCGGGTCGGAGGACCAGTGCTGGCGGCGGCGGCGGCGGCGGTGGCGGAGCGAACTCGCCGCCAGCCGACGCCCAAGCCGAGTCACCAGCGCTGAACCCGCTGCTGAAGCTCGCGCATCGACTGATTTTAAGATTTCTGCCGCACGCCTGCCCATCATGCTCTCCCTCGCCCATCTCCTCAACGCCATCCTCAATCGCCCAGGCACGACCTGCGCTGCCACCGTCGCCGCTGCCACTGCCACCCAGGCAGCTGCTGTCGGCGCAGTCCTCCAGCTCCATGTCCAGCTCCATGTCCACACCCATACCCATGGGCCCCAACAGCCCACCACTGCCGCCCATCACCTCCTCCTCCTCGCCCTCGCCGGCGCTCAGCTCCCCACCGCGCACCGAGGACGAGGTCGCGGAGAAGAAGGATGAGCCGCCGCCGCACAGCAGCATCTGCATCGGCAGCTCGCCGCCGCTGCCGCCCTCGCCGCCCTCCGCCGCTCCGCCCGGCTCGCCGCCGGCCTCGACGGTGCAGCAGCTCGTGGTGACCGAGCAGCTGCTGACCAGGCTGGAAGGAATTACGGCATCGGCGTTGGCGTCCGAGCCCCCGCCGGCGCAGCTTTGCGGCAGGCGCAGGATAGTGAGAGGCAGCGCGGCTGCACACGACTTCAGTTGGAGGTGCGGCGGTATCGAGGGCGCGGCTAGCGCGGCTGCAAGTGCGGCGGGCGAGGTGCAGGTCTCAAAAGTTTCCGGGTATGCGAGGAAGCGGCGCGCGCTTGTGACCTCGCCGCGGTCGAGCTGCCATGATTTGTTGGCCGGTGGTGAGGCGTCGGCGGCGGCGGGCTCGGGGGTCGCGGGCGACGGCGGTGGCGCGGAGAGGCAGCGCACCGCGCCGCCGGCGCCGGCGGAAGATGCCAGCGCGGCGCCGTGGTGGGCGGGCAGAGGGCAGGAGCAAGTGCTGCCACTCCGGCGGTGCTCCAGCGCGTTGATGCTCCTGAAGATGCCGTTGTGGGGACCATCCGCGTCCCCGATTTCGTGGTTACCGGCGCAGCCGGCGGGCAGCAGAGCCTGAGGCGCTGGCTGTGCCCGCGGCGCCTGCTGCTGCGGCTGTGCGGGCTGCAGCTGGCCCAGTGACGGCTGCACCTCCGCCGGGGGCGCAGTGGCAGCGGCAGGCCGCGCCGGCGTGGGCGGCAGGAATGAGCCCCGCAGCGCGAGTGCTGCCTCCACGGCGGCGGAGGCTCGGGCCGCCCGCGCCTGCTGCCACGCCGCCTCCGCCTCCAGCGCCTGCTGCCGCCGGATCTGAACCAGTGCGTCCTGTGAAGTGAGCAACAGCACAAGAGCAGGTCCAGGTCACGGAAGTACACATTTACAGTAAGTTTGTCGGCCAGGCCGTCAACTCCCAAACGCCGTCCCCTCGAGGTTTGCCCCCGATTCCCCACCCGCTGCCATGTAGCGGCGGTCCACGCGCGTACCAGCATGCGCCTCTGCCCCCCACATCACGAGATTCACGACACGCCACGCAAGCCCGGAAGTCCCCGCAACGGTCCTCCGTGATTACCTTGCAGCGCAACCCCACACAACAACTCCCCCCTCCCGAAGGTTCCACCAGCTTCCCTGCAACCTGCAGCTATACCCATACCCACCAGCTCATCCTGTAGGCTGCCGCCGTCCGCATACTCGGTCAGCAGCGCCAGCCGCCCGCCGGGCAGCTGCGCCCAGCCCAGGCAGCGGCACACGAAGGGGCTAGCGGCGGCAGCCGCGCGCAGTGCCGTGGCCTCCCGCAGCAGCGCCTCACGGCTGTTGCCCGCCATCAGCATTTTGCGCGCTGCCAACAGCGGCTCCGAGCCCGAGTCGCAGTCAAGGCACGGCAGCTCGACCAGGGTGACGGAGGACTGCGAGCCCGTGCCAAGGTGGTCGATGACCCGCGCCGAGAAGAGCGCGCGCGACAGCAGTGTGTCCGAGGAATCCTGCGGCTGGAGTCGGGAGAAAGACGACAAAGGGCTTGCAAGCTGCTCGAAGCTGCCCGAAGCACTGGCCCATCGGCATCGACTTGGGCAGTTGCAACCACCCTTGCCCATTGCCGTTTTCTTTGGTTTATCTGGGGTCTTTGAAACAAAGAAGAAAGATGGCGTTGAAGGATTCACGCCGGCCGACCTCCTACCTGCGGACTGAAGGCAATTCGCGCGCCCGTCGCCCAAGCCTCGGCCTTGCGATGGGACGCCGATGGATTGCCTGTCGCTGCCACCATGTCCACATCTTGAGCAGAAGCTTCCCCCTCCAGGGGAAGTTGTGCCGCGAACGGGTGGAGTCCCACGGCCTGCTTCATGTTCCTAGCGCTGGCTTCCACGAGTGTAAAAACCGCAGCGCTATTATGACAACCCACTAGATTGCAGGTTCACCCATGCATCAGAGCCTGTAGCGATATGGGCTGACTGCGACCACCCCTGATTTCGTCACCCGTTTAGACACGGCCCGCCTACTCGCTCGATGTGGTACGTGTGGATTTGCCGGGCGACTGTATAGGGTATGGTTAGTAAATGTATGTGGGCTATGCTGTAAATGAGAGCTAGAGGGGGCATCAAAAAGACCGACCGCTACAAGAACGGTTGGCTTCCTCATTCCGCTGTCCCAGGCTGTCCGGTTTCCGCTCGTTTCCAAGAGCACTGCCCCTATCCGTCAATCGTTCAACTTCTAGCCAGCATCATTGTCGCACTGCGCCCATTACTCGCATGATGGCGGTGCACGCTGCATTCCACGACACGCTAACCGCTGCACTGGTTCGCCCAGTATCGGCGCCTTCTTCGTGCCCCCCAACCGCCAGCTGCGCATCTTCGCGAGAAACCCTGCCACGTCTGCGAGCAATAGCCGACATGCAGAGGCCACCCAGCCGAGCTACTCGAGCTCAGTCCACACGCCCCATCTGCCTCCTGGCACCTGAGGTGGTTGCTACCCCCCATACATGTCCACCCCTAAACAACCCCCCTTTCCCCGCCAATCACAGCCGCGCGTAGCGCTGCGCAATGTCCTCGATACGCGCAAAGCAATCCTGGAACTCCGCCACGCTCAGCCCATACTTTTCGTACTGGTGTACGAAGGCGCGGGACTCCAACATGCCGTACGCGTGCTCCTGCATGCGCTGGATTGGGCCCACGCAGTGCTGCGGAGCAGGGGAAGAGCGCGACGGTAAAACGGCAGATACAGGCCGGGTAAGGGAAACGTGCGTCACGGCCACTGGGGGAGCCGCCCGGCAGCGCTCCCACTTAAGGGAAACGCGTCAACGGCATCGCGGTTGTTGCGCCGTGCCGAAAGAAACGTTTCCCTCAACCTCCAACTCCCTCGCTGGGTCTCAGTTAACGTGGGATTGGTTCGGCTAACCACCGCTTCCCACACCCCTCACCCGGTCGTTGCTTAGCAGGCACGCCGACATGGCGCAGCGGCCGAAGCGGCCAGTGCTGTACGACACGGACAGGGGCTCGGGGCTCCAGGCGGCGGACAGGGCGGGGTCAGCGAACTCGCCAACATCCGCCTCGGCTGCGGGGTGGGCGTAACCCGCACGAGGCGTACGCCAGGGCAGAAGTCAGGTGGCGAGAGCACGCTTTGCGACCCAGTAACCTTCCCCGCCTTGCGTGTTGCCGCTCTCTCTGGGCCTGGCCGCCGACGTGTTCCTGAAGGCCCCAACCCACCTGCGCCCTGCCCTCGCAGGATGAGCCAGCTGGCTAGCGCCCGGTTCACAGTCGGCCCCGCCAGCCCGGCCCCCAGTGCCGCCGCCGCGCCCGGGCTCTGCGGCGTGATGCTCCAGTCCAGGCCCTCCTCCAGCACACTGCCTGTTGAATCCACGTCACAGGCAGCGCACGGCAGGAGGGCCGCCGTCACCGCCAACCGCACCATCAGTACCACAGCACAAGCGTCGCATGCGTCCGATCAGCCCACTTACGCGCCACACGGCCAGGCAAACCCAGCCGACATGCAACCACAGTACGTGCGTACCCGCCACGCTCCTAGCACACACCCGCCTCGCCCCTGCCCACCTGTCACAAGCATCTGTCGCAAGCGCTTGGTGAGCGCGGGCCAGGTGAAGGTGGTAAAGTCGATGTTGGCGGGCGGCAGCTGCGGCACCGAGCGCAGAGTCAGCAGGCGGTAGGCGGGGTGGCCGCACAGTCGCGTCACCAGCTCCGCCAGGGGGGCGGTGCACACGCCCCAGCCGCCGCTGCCGCCGGCGCCTGACGCAGAGGGCGAGGACGCGGCGGCGTGCGGCGGCGTGGCACCGCCGCCGCGGGACCCGAGTGACCTGATGATTGAGTGAATGCGGGGCGCGTGGACATGTTGCCGGCTTGCGGGAGGGCCGCAGGAGGCCGTTCCTCAGTGTTGCGATAATCCTGCTTTTGCACTTCACTCACCCCAGGCCAGGGCTCTCGCCGCCTAGCCGGCCACCGCTGCTATCCGCCCGCCTCAACGCCGGCAGCTGTACCCCGCCGCCGCTGCTTCCGGGGGAGCTGCGCCCCGGACCAGCTCCATGCCCGTGTGCTTGGTGGTGGTGGTGGTGCTGCTGGGATGCTGGGGCCACGTAGGCGCCGCCGGCGTAGGGGCCGCGGGGCTGGGAGGGCAGCAGCGCGGCTGCCAGGGCGCGGGCTGCAATGCCGTTCATGTCCTGTTCCCGCGTGCGATGTGTGACGCGAACATGGTCAGCCGTGCTGGAAGATCGTTTCTGATATCCATGCACCCAGGGTCAGGACTGATCGGCACGGGCCCGAACTCTGCCCTTTCAGCCCAGCCTCCTCCACCCTGCTCTCTCCCGCCCTCCCGAGCACCCGGCCCCTCACCCCGAACGACGGCCGCGCAATGCCGTACAGCTTGGCCGCCGTGCGGTGCAGCGCCTCGTTCTCCAGCAGCACCAGCCCGTCGCTGACGTCGGCCAGGTGGCTCAGGGTCAGCAGCGTGTTGTAGGGCTGCACAATCACCTCGCCGCTCTCGTAGGGCCTGGGCGGCGGGGCAGTCCGCGCGGCGGCGCGGAAGGCAAAATGGTTGGCAGGCAGCAACACACGGCTGGTTACTCAACACCCAGCTGCCGCGAGCTCCTCGTGCAAAGCAGAAGCCGGCCCAACAGCGCACACCCCGGCGTGGTCACAGGTCCTCTGGGCTGAACCAATCACGCCCTTCAAACCCCTTCTTCAGCTGCCCACCGCAGCCCACACACCCGCACCCACCACACGCAGCAGTTGGCGACGAAGGCGGAGTGGTACTCGTCCCGCAGCGCCTCCGCCACGTAGGTGCCCAGGCCAGCCCCTGTGCCGCCCGCCATGGACTGAAGCAGCAGGAAGCCAGTCAGGCTGTCCGCGTGCTCCACCTGAGGGGTAGACCGGGCGGCGGCAGAGGGTGCCAGTGGCATATACCATTGTAGGCCTGTGCAATGTGTTGACGTTGCCCTCTCCCCTGTGCTCGTGAACAATGGCTGACGGCCAATGGCATGTCATGACAGAACTAGCCCAGCCTTCTCGCCTACCGTGTTAAAGCCCCCATGCCGCCACCACCCCCACCCCGAACCCCCCTCTGGTGGGCACTTCCTCACCTCCTTGCGCACCAGGTCCAATGCGTCCTCGTGAACCTGGGGGCCGTAGCTGCAGGTGCAGAGAACAAGGGGGGGGGCGTCGTGGCCGATGTGGGCTGTGGGAAGGTTGGAACCGCCGGCCGGGCATGCATGGTAGACGCAGTGGAGGCTGGGCAGGCTGTGACAAGCACGGGGGCGCGCATACGTGTGGAAGGCCACCGCCTGGCAACCAGAGACACATCGTAGCCCAGGCCAGCCCTCAACCCTACCCCCGACCCCGGAACCAAAGCTCCAGCGTCATCCTCTCGATGCCAGCGCCGATGCGCGCTGCAACCGCCCACGCACCCATGCGCCCTTGAGCCGGCTGTACGCGCACACCGGTACACACACCCACCCGTGGAAGCCTTGTGCCCAGTTGTTGCCGCTGCCGCTCTGCATGACCAGGTAGCCGGAGGAGGGGTAGCGCCACCAGCTGCCGGAGGCTGCAGCGGCGGAGCGCGCGCCCGCCACCACCTGGTGCCCAGTCCACATTTGGCAGTC
The DNA here is from genome assembly GCF_000002595.2 of Chlamydomonas reinhardtii. Taxonomy (NCBI): domain Eukaryota; kingdom Viridiplantae; phylum Chlorophyta; class Chlorophyceae; order Chlamydomonadales; family Chlamydomonadaceae; genus Chlamydomonas; species Chlamydomonas reinhardtii. The sequence goes on from NC_057006.1 coordinate 5,645,411, forward strand.
GGCAGGGGCAGGTGAAGATGCAGGTGGAGATGACACGAATGCAGGTAGACCAGACGCAGCAGGAGAAGCAGAGCACGTAGGTGGTGACCAGCATGTTACGCGACCGCTTTTCAGCTGTTTCGCTCCCCAAAACCCATCGAGCTTGACAATGACGACTGCATATCGAATTGTGGCCCCATATCCCATAGCTAAGGGCCGTCATGCCCCCACCTTGGGCTCCATGTCGATGAGCACGGAGCGCGCCGTGTACAGGTTGGGGTCCGCGCTGGGGCGGAAGTACTCGTGCACCGCATCCGTGCCGTAGTCATGCGATGAGAACTCGGTGGCGAGGGTGTTGAAGAGGCTGCAGCCCAACTGGTTGCCGCACTGCCCGAGCTGCAGAGTGATGCAGGGCATCCCGTGTCAAAACCTACTTCGCTCCGCCAGAGTCCATGAATTATGTCCCGCCAGGAGCTACATCGTGCTATCGCTAGTAACAGAGCGTGCTTTTACCGAGGCCTCAGGGCAATCTATCGCTTTTCCAGCAGAACTTGTTTTGGCGCGCGAACCCTGGACAACTCAACTGGATAGGCTACGAGCTAAAGCATGATTTGTGTATGCGACACAGTCATTTGTAATGTAATTTCTCGCAATCGCCCTCGCCGCAAAATGGACTTGAAGACCTGCACGGAAGCGGGATGAAGCCAGTGTCGCCCGCCTTAATCCTGTCGCGCCCATGTGAGCTTTGATGCATAGGGGAATGCAAGGGGGCAAAGCTGGCATGGTACTTGGGGTTGACCCTGACAAAAGGGGGCTGAAGACAGAGACTACACGGGGATGACCCTGGATGACACGGGCAGTGAGGGGAGGCGATGAAGGGCCCCTTGGCAGACGCAAAATCTGTGGATGTGTAGAGGCGCCATGTGCAGCACCTTGAGAGAAGCGATTTGCACGAGTTGCCTGTGTCTCGAACAGAGGTGGGGGATTGACTGAGTCGCCTGGCAGGGGGAGCCGAAACCCACACGACTCCATGGGGCCTCGTGGGGCCTTTGGTCGCAAGTGCACCGATTGCATCTCAGGTTCTGATCGTAGGTCATTGCCTTAGACAGCTTGGTTAAGCGCCGGAGGCTCCCAGGTCGCAGCCTATGCTCAGGGATCGCCGCGAGCAGCCGCTTCTCCTCCGCCAGCCGGATGTTTTTCTCAAGCTTGTCGACATCAATTTCTTGGCCAGTCTTTTCGTAATGAGCGGTGGCCAGAAATTCGCACTCCGACCGCAGTGAGGCAACGCTGAGGTAACGCTGAGAGTAATGCTCCATGGCTGCAGCGCCTTCATAAAGGGTATATCTTTGTTATCTAGCAATCGACGGTTGGATATAGGCGGAATGAGGCGAACCCTAAATGAACCCCGCCCACCCACCATCAGACGTGCAACAACATGCCTGAATAATTATAACTTCGCTGAGTCGACCCAACCATTCCAGCTCTCTGTTTGCATTGATAAACAGCTTGGTACATAGGTAAACATGCGCGGGCCAACCGCGACTTTTCAATAACCGACGCGAGCCCGGCTTTCAGGCTTCTTCGCGCGAATGGCGCACAGCGCGCAATACCAGACATTCTTTCGATGCGAGGGCACAACACTGCTTCGCAAGCTGCCCGAGGAGGCTCGCTTGTCGCTGCGGTATTTCGAGACGGTGGGGGTTTTACAGCATTTCCGCCCGCTGCCGCCGCTCACGTCCAGCCGGCGAGTCGTCAGGGGAAAGCGTTACTACTATGTGGCTGTCACGGATTGGGGGTTGTTCCTGCTCACAAAAGACAACAAGGTGGAGGGCTCGGTGCTACTGGAGGTGCCCTGGCTCGGCGTGCGCGAACTGGTGAGTCGCGCCTGCCCACAAGCCGCGTAACTTTCGCCTGACGCGGGGAGTAGCACTGCAAGGGACTGCTGGGGTGAGGTGAACTGATTAGGGCTTGACGCTTGACGCTTGGGCGGGCGTTGGCAATAGCAGGGAGTGGGACGGCAACCGTCCCAGCCAGTTGTGCCATGTGAGCCCTTTGTCAGTTCCACCCCCACGTCGTTCCCCAGTTCCTTCCGCCCAGCCTGGCACGCTCACACGCAATCCCTCACCCCGCAACCACAACATCTCCCGCGCTCACCTGCAGGATAAGACGGAGACGGACAGCGATGACTTTGTAAAGCGTGATCCCAAGAAGCCCGAAACAGTCATTCGCTCACTCGCACTCGCACTTTACCCAGAAGCCGACCTGGCCGCGCTGCCGCCCGCGCTGCTTAAAAAGCACGGTCTGCTGGGTCACGGCCAGGCGGCAGCCCTGCCACCCAAGCCGCCGCCCAAGCCCAAGCCGGAACCTGCAAAGGCGGGTGCCGCAGTCGGCGGATGCTGCGGGCGGAAGGGCGCCCAGGCGGGAGCTCTGGACCCCGCGGCCCCGCAGCCGCCGGGCGGGGGCTGGAAGGAGCGGCAGCAGCAGCTGGCGGCGGCGGCGGCTGCAGACCCCAGTGTTCTGCAAGCGAAGACGGTGACGGTGGCGCAACCGGCTGACCTGCTGGAGGAGATGCGGCGGGAGCGGGAGGCGGTGCAGGAGGCGGCGCGGCGTGCGCATGACATGTACCAGCAGTTTGACGAGCCGCCGCAGCCGTCTGTGCTACAGCTGTCGGAGCAGATGAAGCAGCAGCAGCTGCTGGAGGGGCAGCAGCAGGCGATGGCGATGGCGGCCTGGGCCGCGCAGCATGCGCAGCAGCAGATGGGGCCGCTGCTGGTCAACTTTGTCGCCAGTGACATTGACCCTCGGCTGCTGACGCCGGAGCAGCTGGCGGGCCTGCAGGCGCGGCAGCTGCTACAGCTCCAGTACATGCAGAACCAGCAGCTGCTACAGCTCATCCGGCAGCAGCTGCACCTCAACCTGCTGCAGCTGCACAACCTGCGGGAGCAGCTGCAGCTGAGCGAGTGGGAGCGGCTGTGGCGGCAGTGGCAGGAGCTGCCCGCGCCGTACAACTTCGACACGCACCCGGCGCTGGCGGAGGAGGAGGACTGGATGGCCGGGGACGGCCGCACGGGCGGCAGGGGCGGCGGCCACACGCACCTGCGGGGGCGCAGCGTGGGCGTGATCATGGAGGACGCCGGCCGGGCTGTGTGGGAGCGGAGCAGCAAGCACGCGCCGCCGCGCTTCCTGCCGTACGCGCCACGCGCCATCGAGGCCATGGCGCCGAGCATGCCCGGCCCCGTGGCGGAGGCGACCGAGGTGCCGCCACTGACCCTATCGGGGCTGCGTACCGCCTCGGTCACAGGCGCCGCCGGCTCGGGCGGGCCTGCCGGCCTGCGCACGGCTTCCATCACCGGGCCCGGCGGCCCGGCGGGCCTGCGCACCGCTTCCATCACCGCAGGCCCTGGCGGCGCGCCTGGGGTCGCCGGCGCCGCCATGGCTCGCAACTCGCCGCGGCAGAACCTGTTCAGCACTCTGCGCCGCCGCGGCGAGGACGGGGCCACCGCTGGGTCCGCCGCCTCCGCCGCCACGGCGCGCGCCTGGAACGCAAGCCTGCCGCGGTCGCGCGCCGGGAGCGTGACCGCCGGAGCCGGCGGCGGCGCACCGGGCATCCTTGCCCTGGGCCAGCGTGACCAGCGGACTGGGTTGGCAGCTGCGGCCGCAGGCGGCGTGGGTGCGGGTGCAGGGCCGGGGGCGGGGTGGGGCGGTGTGCGGGCGTCGGATACGGACCTGCACCTGGCTGTGGAGGCGGGCATGGCGCAGCTGCAGGCCACACAGCGCGCGGCGGCGGCGGCGGCGCCGGCCACTGTGGCCATCCGCGCGCCGCCCGGGACCACGGCCGCCGACGGCAAGGCCGCGGGCCTATCCGCCCTCGAGCTGCCTGCGGGGCGTGCGGGCTCTGAGGTGTGGGGCGGCGGCGCGGGCTCGCCTGCGGCGTCCAGCGTGGGCACGGCGTCTGCGGCGGCCTCGCCCAGCACGGCCGGCGCGCCCAGCCCCAACCAGCTGAGCGCCTCTTTGCGGGGGTACCACACGCCGCCCGCGGGGGCGAGCCCGCCGGGTCCGGAGCGCAGTGCGGCGTCGCACCTCTCCACCTCCACGCCGCGTCCACAGCAACAGCAGCAACAACAGCAGCAGCAGCAACAGCAACAGCAGCAACAGGAAGCATTCATGGCATCAATGCGAAGCACGGCGGGCTCGCAGGTGGGCGGTGCGGCTATGGCGGCGCAGCTGCCGCCGCCCTCCTTCACCACCACCTCCACTGCCGCGCCCGCCACCGCACCTCCTCCTGCCCCGGCCGGCGACACCCACCTCGGCGCCGCGCCCTTCACGCCCCCATCATCACCACCGCCGCCCGCACCCTCCACGCCGTCGCCGCCAGCCTCCGTGGCGCCGTCCTCCACGGCGGCTGAGTCCTGGGACTGGCGGCGCGGCGGGGCGCGGCCGCGGCGCTACGCCCTAGAGAAGGACGACGGCAGCCAGCCCGCTTTCTCTGACGTGACGCGCAAGGGCCGCCGCTCCCGCAACCTGGCGCCCGACCCCACTACCTTCACGCTGCCTACCTACCTCAACGCGCAGCCCGCGTTTGTGCGGCTGCCGCCTGCGGCGCCGCAGGCGCCGCAGGCGCAATACGCGTACGGCGGTGTGCCGCAGGTGGCGGCGGCGGCGCCGCCGCCGCCGCCACTGCCTGGTCGTGTGGTGTCCATATACGCGACTGTGGCGGCGCCGCTGGAGGCGCTGGGCGCCAAGGTGTTGTCGCGGCAGGTGGCGTCGCAGCCTGTGGCCATGTGGACGGAGCACGAGGCGCAGGAGAAGGCCAGGTACCGCCGGGGCCGCGTGTTGTTCGCTGTTGGCCGATCGCGGCTGCTGTTTTTTTGCGTGCGTGTGTGCTTGTGCTTGCGCGTGTTTCTGGTTCGCGTAGCTTGGTATGTATGGCAGATGTGTTGCACAAGGCCTCCGAGTGCGGCTTGTCGCAAAGTTGTGCTGACTTCGACATGTCGCACTCACGCCGACAGGGCCGAGGCGTTGGCGCGAGGCGACAAGGTGCGGCGGCGCCGGGACGAGGTGGAGGCTCTGGAGGAGGAGTATGAGGACTTCTGGATCGCGGATGAGGAGGATGACGACCTCACACCGGAGCAGGCCTTCGTGAGTGTAGGGCTGGAAGGGCCGCCTGAGAGAGTGGACATGGGTAAGGGCTGCTGGCGGGGTGGAGTGCTTGTTCATGCTTTCGCCAGCCGTCCAGCCGTCCAGCTGTTCCCACGAGCCTTCCCAGCAGGTCTGCCGACTGCCCTTTCCGCACCCTGCCCTCACTTGCCGCGCCACAGTTGTCTGAGTACAAGCTGGTTCTGGTGACGGTGGAGCGCAAGTCCAACCTCTTCTATCACGTGCAGCGCGCCTGGCTGGGCGCCCGCATGCGCCTGGCACTCACGGAGGCGGCGGTGCCGGGTGAGAGCGCAAGCGACTGTCGCAATCCGTTGCTGGTTGTGGGGACGGTGGCGGTGGTTCACAGCGGGTGCGGGGCGCACGGGTACGGGATTTGTGGGGGAGTGTTGCTGTTGCCTGGTTTAGGAAGACCTTGTGCAAACTTCTGCGGCGCCTCGCCCGATGTGCGTGCCGCTCTGCTGCCCCCCTGCCCGCCCCCCTGCAGGCATGCCGCTGTGGTACGCGCCGCCCTTCCTGCCGGTGCAGGTTGTGACGGACTTCGAATACCCACTGCAACAGCAGCAGCACCAGCAGCTGCAGGCGGCAGGAGGCGGAGTGCTGATGCTGCCTGCGCCGGGAGACCAGCGGCAGCAGCGGCAGCAATCCAACGGCATGGCCGACGCGAACCAGCAGGCGCTGCGATACTTCGCCGACCCCGGCACGTAAGTCGGATTAAAGCATTGCAGATGTGATTGCACAAGAAAGCTGTGCTGCGTATGAACACTGAATCTGACGAGAATCTGGACTTGAACCTGCGAATTCGTGCACCCGCTGCAGGCTGTCAGCGGGCCTGGACTCAGCCCTGGTGGCGCTGGGTGGCGCCGGCGCGTTTGAGCTGTTCCCGGGTGACAGCTTCACACTGCGCCGCCGAGGTGCGTGGTGTGCATTTGTCATCAGTCGGGGGGTGGATGGATCGGGAAGTTTTCGTGAACACGTGCTACGTAACAAGGCACTTATGCCAACGCCATTGGTTGCTCCCACTCACCCGCAACATCCATGCGCGACAGGCCGCGGCGCGGAGCTGGATGCGCCGCTGGCGTCGCCCGTGCCCGTGGGCTGGGCGGAGCCGGCGGACGGCCGGCCGCCCTCCCGCGGCCTCAGCCGTCAGCTCACAGGGCAGGTACGCCCGTGTCCGCAACACAGCGCATACAAAAGTTCACAAGCCCACGAAACCAAATCATGTGGTCGCTGTTTCTTAGCTCTGGGTTGGACCGGGCTTTGCGCCTGCTCCGCCATCCTCGCAACTCATCTCCCGCGTCTCTCTCCTCGCTGCCCCGCTCCTTTCCTTCCCCCCCTGACAGCTGACGCCCACCGGCGGCGCCGGCACCACGTCTCTGCCTTTGGGCGTGTCCGTGTCAGCGGCCTGGCTGGCCCAATACGAGGAGCTGCAGGCGCGCCGCCTGGGCCGCATCCACCAGCTCACCTCAGGAGCCATGGGAGCGTCCGCGCCCACCTCGCCGCAGCAGCTGCAGCTGCAGCAGCTGCAGCAGGCGGCGCACCTCGCCTCCAGCCACGCCGCCGGCAACGCGCTCGGCGCGCTGCCCAGCAGTGGCCTGAGCTCGCCCTCTCCCACAGGGCTGCTTGGCGGCGGTTTTGGAAGCGGAGGCGGTGGCACGCCGCCGCTTATGTCACGTAGGAGCACCGGGGAGCTTGCCGTCGATTACGGAGGCATGGTGGGAATGATGTCGCCACAGGCGCCGCCGCAACGCAGTCTTCTGCAGCAGCGCGTGTCCGGCGCGTTCGCAGGCGGCGGTGGAGGTGTCGGCGGCATGAGCCGCCGCAACCGTAACAACTCCGGCGGCGGTTTGGGCACGTCTGCAGCGTTCACACCCGGGGCCCTCACCGCGCCGCCGCCGGCCGCGCCGCGCCGAGGCGTCACTTGGCACCCGGAGACCGTCGGCGAGGGGCCGGGCGGCACACCGCGCGCGGCCATAGGTGGAGCCGGAGCCGGCGAGGCCGGCGGAATGGTGGCGCAAGCCTGGTCGCCATTCCTTGGCGCAGCGGACCTGGCAGCGGTGGCCGTGGCGGAACCGGATCGCGGCACGCCGGAGCGCCACCTCCACCACCACCCGCACTCGCCCTCGCTCCAGGCCTTCACCAGCAGTGGCACCGCCGCGCCGGCGCCGTCGCCGGCTGCCGGCGGGCTGCTGCGCGGCGCCAGCGGCTCCATGCTGCGCGCGGCAGCGCCGGCGGCGGCATATGCCGAGGTGGCGGCGGAGCGGTTCAGCCAAAACGTGGACCACGTGGAGGCGCGGGCGTTCTACAACGAGTTGGAAGGGCTGATGGCGAGCGGGTGCGGCCTGTTCGACGACACGGACGCAGACATTATCAAGGTGCGAGCAGGCTACGGCTGCTTGATGTATCAGAATGTGTTGTTTTTGAAATCGTACAGAATGAGCACTTGCATATGTTTAGGTGTGAGTGCTATGCAAGGCATGCGGTCACCGTTTTCTTTCATGTGCGCAGGAGATTATCCTGGAGCGCTCCTTCTCCCAGACGCCCAAAGCGATGCAGCTGTCGAAGTGCTTCTTCAACTCCCGCATTGTCATGAGGTGAGAGAAAAGCCGCAACGCTGTGATACCTGCCATGCCATGCCATGCAACGCGCTGCCCTCCCCGTCAGCACAGTTCCCGAACCCAGCTAGCCACGCTGTTGTCCCTGCAGTTGCGTAACACACGCCCTCCCTCCCGCTCCTCCCATCCCTTTCGTGCAGCTTCATCATCAGCCGCCTCTACAGCTGGGGCGCCGTGTGCGCGCTCTTCTCCTCCAAATCGCCGCCCCGGGCCGATGACCACCGGCGACCGCCGCCAGGCCCCGAGCCGGGCGGCATCAGCGGACTCAGCGGCGCACTGGCCGGCGCCGGCGCCTCCGCCGCCTACGCTGCCGCCATGCCGCTCAACAGCCGCGTCACGATGCGAGTGGCGGCACACCGGGCCGCAAGGCTGTCGGGCCGTGCCAGTGGGGCTGCGGGCTCGGCCCTGTACGGCACGAGCAGCGGCAGCGGGCCTGGGGGCGCGGTGTACGTGCAGGGTCCCAGCAGTGCGGCGGCGGGGCAGCCGGGGGGCGGTGGGGCGCAGCAGGGCCCACAGCCACCCCCGCAAACACTGTACCCGACGGCCGCGTACCAGCAAGCGCAGCAGCAAGCGCAGCATCAGCAGCAGGCGCAGGGGCAGGGGCATGGGCAGGGGCAGCCGCCGCAGGCTGCCGCCATGCAGCAGGGCGCGACGTACGCACAGCACCAGCAACAGCAATCACAGTCACCGCAGGTGCAGCAGCAGCAGGCGCAGCCGCAGGCGCCGCACACGCCGCAGCCGCCCTACCAGACCCTGTATGCCTCACCACAGCCGCAACTTCAGCAGCAGGTGCTGCAACCACCACTGCATGAGTACCCGCACTCGCAGCAGCGGCAGTCTGAGTCGTCACCTGCGTCGCAGCAACCGCCGTACGGGCAAACGCTCTACCCCGCAGCGGCGCCGCCGCTGTCCCAGCCGCCGCCGCAGCAGCCGCAGTACCCCCAACACAGCCCGCAGCCGTACTCCCAGCAACTGTCGTACGCGCAAGAACTGTACCCCCAGCAGCAGCCGTACCAGCAGCAACCAAACCAAAGTGGCTGGCCCAGCGGTCTCACTGGGGCCATGCAGCCTCTTGTGGCGCCCCACCCGCCCTCCACGCCCCCGCCCCAGCAGCGCTCAGCCTATCACGCCGCGGCTGCTACAGCCGCGCCTGCTGGCGGGTACGACTACCCCGGCTATGGCGATGGCAGCAGCAGCAGCTACGGGGCCGCCGGCTACGGCTACGGTGGCGGCGGCTTTGCGCACGGCGGAGCTAACGGCATGGGGGTCGCGTGGGGGCCGTACGGGCGCGTCGCGGCCGGTCCCGTGACAGAGGCTGTGGGCGACGGCGGCGCGGCCGGCGCGGACCCGGCGGCGCTGCTGCCGCAGCGGGCTGTGGCGCCGCCGCCGCCGTCGCGCGTTGGCAGCATGGCGAGTATGGCGAGCGTTGCCAGCCGCGGCAGCCGGGGCAGCCGGGGCAGCCGGGGGGCGGGGAGCGGGGCGGGGGCGGTGGAGGAGGATGAGGAGGCCGACCCCGTCTTCTCGGAGGCAGGCAGTCCCGTGGACAGCAGCCGCGGCCCGGGCGCGGCGGGGCGGCTTGCGGCTGCTGGCCACCCACACCTGGGTTCCGGCAATGACAACCGCACGCTGCGAACGTCCTTCAGCTTTGGCGGCGGCGGCCTGGCGGCGGCGCCGCCGCTGCTGCCCACACCTGAGAAGCTGCCGCGGCAGCCACACGGCCAGAAGGACGGCAGCTGGGAGCACCTGGAGCGGCAGGACGTGAAGGAGCAGCTGGGCTGGGAGCAGCGTCACGGCGGCGGGTACGGCGATGATGAAGGCGGCGGCGGCGGCGGCCTGATTGGGACGGACGTGACGCTGTCGCGGTCGGGGACCTTGCGGGAGGACGGCACCGGCGGCCGACGGCCCGGGCCTGCCAGCGCGGCCGCGTCTACTGCGGGGCGGCCCGGCGCGGACAAACGCGGCTTCCCGCTGGGGAACATGGCGGATGTGGCCATTGCAGCGGCGGTGCAGGCGGCGGAGGAGATGGACGAGCGGCAGCGGGAGGCGGCGCACAAGTACGGGCCGCTGAAGAGCGTGGCGGAGGTGGTGGCGGCGGCGCGCGAGGCGAAGGCGGCGGGTGTGCGGGCGGCCCCCGTGGAGGAGCCGTTCAAGCCACGACCCGACAAGTGAGCGTTTTGCAGAACCTGCAACGGGAAGGGGCCCAGCCACGCTCCGTCTGATGGGCTGACGGAGCTGACGGTTCTTGCCCTGCCCCCGCCCTCGGCTGGCTTGACGCCCTCATCGCCTTCCGTTGGGAGCAAATTCTTGGGCTCAGGCAAGTTCTCATCGCCTTCCCCCCGGCCCCCCCCCTTTTCATGTGAACTGCAGGTCTCCGCTGCAGCAGGCCGCGGAGCTGGATGAGGAGCTGGAGTTCTTCCGGCGGCTGCACGCCGCGCGCTCCTGGGCCGTGTTCAGCCGGGCCACACACGGCCACCGCCACCTGCTGAGGCGGCTGGGGCTGGACCGGACCGAGCCCACCTCGATCATGTAGGGGCCAGCGATCGAGCGAGCGAGCGATAGGAGTAGATGGATAGCAACTGCGGGAGGTGCTTGGGCTGTGGAGCTATGGGGATAGTACCAGCAAATAGGTAGATCATAGGGAGACAACGGCGCTCAGCGCCAGGCGCCAAGCCAGCAGGACTGAGCAGCAGCGTTGGGCGACCACTAATAACAAACCGCAACTGCTGAACCCACCCCGCAGGGCCACCGTCCAGGCGCTGTCGGAGATCACGGCACTTGCGCAGAAGCGCCAGGCAGCCGGGCCCGAGGGCCGCCGCAGCACGCCGCCGCCCACGCAGGCGCCGCCCACACTGGCGCCCTCTGACCCCCTGTCCCTGTCGCCCCTGCGTGAGGAGCCCTACCTGTTCGTGCTGCAGCATCTGGCGGTGGCGGGGCCAGACGCATGGGGCCCGGGGGGAGGGCTGGGCGCTGGCGACGGCGGCGGCGTAGATGAGGCGGTGGAGGGCGTGGTGGAGTCAATCACGGGCCGCACGGCACGAGCGGTGGGCGAGGTGCGGCGCGGCTGGCTCAGGGCCCGCGAGGACAACGGCGGTTCCGGAGGCGCGGGCGGCGGCGGCCGGTCGGGCAGTCCCACACGCGGCGGTGGTGGCGCCTCGGCTGCGGGCATACGCAGCGCCTACCTGAAGGCGTTCCTGGGTTCCAGGAGCGACCCAAGCGAGGAGCTGCTAGGTGCGTGCGTGTGCGGGCAATGGGCGTGTGTGTGGCTGGATGCAGGCGGTAGTGCGGTGAGCGCTTGTTAGCCGCCTGCCTAGGCGCTGTTGCTTGCCAGCCATTGAACCCCCATCCAGCACCTGCACTTGCATTCCAGCGTCCCAGCAAGCCATGCACGCTGCGCCTGCCAGCACACGCCTTACACACAAGCACGCAAGTACGCACGCACACTCATGCAAACACTCAAGCCCAGGCACTTGGTTTCCCGTGTGTCACACACAGTCACACACAGTCGCACACGCAAACACACACACACATATGTACACACACACACACACACACACACACACACACACACACACACAATCATTAGTGGGCCGGGACTGGGATGCGTGTTCTAGCTTGCTTGCTGCACGCCGCCCTTAACATCGCTGTCGCCATTTTCCCTGCTCGTGACACTTTCTTGCTGCCGCCCTGTGCCTGCAATTCCTCTATCACCCGTAGGTGAGCTCGACTACGAACAGCGGGCGGGAATCAGGGCATTAGGCGTGCTGGGTCACCGTTGTAGCGCGCCCAGGGCGCGGCGCATACAATGCATATGGGTGCCACTCGGGGTCAGGTCGTTCGTCGATCGCCCGAGGGGGGGTTCCAGGCTTTTTGCGGGTAAGTATGACTACCGGGGTCGACGCGGCTACAAGACGCTCGGTATCGGTAGGTATCCGTAAGTAACTCCGTCGCGCCGTCTGGGCGGGCTTCGTTTTGTTGTTTTCTTTTCAACACACACACACACACACACACACACACACACACACACGCAGGCGGCCCGGGTGTGGCCCTGTGGGAGCGGCTGGCTGGCCGCCTGGCCGCCCGCAAGGCGCACCAGCGGCTGAAGCTGCTGCTGTACTGGCTGCAGCAGGAGCTGGCGTTCAGCGAGGGCTGCGAGGACAGAATCAACTGGCTCAGCGAGGCGGTGAGGGGAGGGGGGAGGGGGGAGGTGGGAGAGGGAGGGGAAGGGGGGAGGGGGAGAGGGGAAGGGGGGAGGCAGGGTCCGCACGAAGGGGGCTGGAAGAGGGTTGGCGAGGGCACGGGCACGTGGGCACAGGGCACTGCCGCGATGTCCGGTAATTACAGCGGCTTGGGTCACAGTGACGCCAGCAACACACTTTCCTGGTACCGTCTTGCCGGCCCGTGTCCTCAACTGCCCTGCCGCCGCCCCCCCCCCCCCCCGCTGCCCTCCCTGCAGTTGGTGGAGTCGGACCCGGACGCGCCGGCCGAGACCGACTGGAGCTTCGCCCGCTGCGCCCGCACGCTTGTGGCGCTACAGCTGCAGCTGGCGGACCCCAGCCCCGAGGCCGCAGCCGCCAGGTACCCGCCCGCCGCGCCGCCGCTGCGGCCGCGCGACCCGCAAGACATGATGTACTGGATCGAGGTGCGTGCGGGTTGGCGGCGCGTTGGCGTGGCGGTGTGAGGCGGACACAGCGAACAACGTCTGCGGCGTATGCGGCTGGGGCGTGGACTACTCTGTCCAGCTGCTCACCGCTTTGCCCCCTAGCATACCCTTGCTTTACTAGTCCCCCGCTCAACTGGACGCTCCTTTCCTGCCCATGTCGTGTGCACAGTACTCTACCCTTGCTTTACAGTCCCCCGCTCAACTGGACGCTCCTTTCCTGCCCATGTCGTGTGCACAGTACGAGGTCAAGTCGTACCCACTGGACTGGAGCGTGGGCATCCTGTTTGAGATGGTGGGGCTGAGCGAGGAGGCGCAGGCGCTGGGGCGCTACAGCCACGAGGACGTGGTACTGGAGGTGCTGCGGCAGGTGGGGAGGGGGAGGGGGAGGGGGAGGGAGGGGGAGGGAGGGGGAGGGAGGGGGAGGGAGGGGGAGGAGGAGGGGGAGGGAGGGGGAGGAGGAGGGGTTATAGATACCAGCCCAAACCGAACACAATGCAATAGAGCGGGGGCGGGCAGGAGGAGGAGGAGGGGGCCGGGCTGCTGTGTGTGCGCGTGTGTATGAGTGTGTATGCGTGTGTTAAACAACGAAACGAAAGCCCACCGAGACCTGTGTGTGTGCGTGTGTGTGTGTGTGAGGACTTGAGGGGGGGACGCCTGGGTGGGGGTGCGGATGCAGCCGTAAAGGACGTGCATGAGTTGACTTAAACATCAAACAATGCCGTTTGGGTTTGCCCTGCCTCTCCCCAAACCGTGCATCACCCCCCCCCCCGGGCCTGGCCCCCGTTCCCTCCCCTTCGCAGCTGCCTCAGCCGGTGCTGCTGCAGTTCGTGCGGCGGGCCTTCCTGCGCCTGGCGTGCTTCATGATGGGGAGCGCCCAGATGTACGGCATGTCGCGGCCCGGGTCCCTGGCGGCCATGGTCACAGGCTTCAGGTGCGGTGCGGCGCGGTTCGGTGCGGTGCGCGGCTACGTTTCACCGTGTTCTCTTGGTTTCGTCTTCCTGTGCCCAGGACTTCCCTCGACAACCGTAGCCCAGGCCCGCAGTAGCCAGCAGACTTGGTCGCACCAGCTCCCTCCCTCGCACGTGATGGCATGCACCGACCTCACTCCCACTGCACACGCGCGCACACACACAACCACACACACGCACACGCACACACACGCCCCCCCCCCCACACACACACACAGGTACGCCACAGTGCTCCTGGGCCTGGTGCAGCAGTGCCAGGCGGCTGCGGACATGCTGCACGAACAGTTCTTCCTGGAGCTCTACCACCTCTTCCGCACGCCGCAGGTGCGCGCGCGGCCAGGGCCGTGTAAGGGAGTAGCGGAGCGGGAGGGATGGCAGAACAGGGGCAGTCAAGCAGTGGGAAGGGGGATTGTGGCTGACCAACACACCTGCACAGCGCTTGCTCAGCGACTGGCACCATGCCGCCACCCTTGCCAACCCTAAACCCTATGCCTAAGCCCGACCCACCCAGTACTCCTCGCTCCCCAACACCTCCCACCACGCCTCGGCCTCCATCCCCCCTTCCTCCCCTCCCCTCCCCGCCCTCACCCCCCCAGGTCCAGGAGCGGCTGCGCGAGGTGCGGTCGGGTCAGGACGCGCTGCTGGCCGAGTCCACGCAGCACCTGTTTGAGGCGCTGCTGCAGCGCATCGGCGAGGCCATGCCGTGGCGGGGGGGCGCCGCGGTGCCGGGCGAGCACGCCATTGGGCACGTGGTCAGTCGGGCGCCCCTGGCCAAGATGCCCACACGCGTGACCTGAGGAGTTATAAGGCAGTTGTGGGGTGCGGGTATGGTTGTAAATGGGCTGGGGGAGAATGAGAGAAGGGGCTGGACGGGGATGGAGGCGTGGCGGGGTGAGTGGGGACTAGCAGGTGGGTGTTGGGAGGCGGCGCAGGAGGTGCGTGTGAGCGGTCGAGCATGGGTGGCAAGCAGGGTGTGTGCCGACACACATAACCGAATGGAGCCCTAGGCCAGCAATGTACTTTAGTGTGGGAGCGTGGCAGCCGAGTGTGGGAGCGAGGGCGGGCTGTGAGGGCGAAGGCTGGTGGTGACCGCGAGCTGAGTGTGTCCAATGTGTTGCAGTTTCATGGGCTGGGGCTTGCGGGCGATAGCACGTCCGATTAGTGACACTTGGCAAGACTGCAACCTGACGGCCGTGATGGCCACACCCGAGGACTGACGAGGTCACTGCTGTCTGCAAAGACTGTAACTGGCATCAGACACACGGCTGACTCGATTGCATAATGAGCTGGACAAGACCCAAGCCGACCCAGTTCATCCTGCTGCAGTACTGCATGGCGCAGAGCCATGGCGCAGCTGCCCTCAGCGCGGGCTCCTAGTCCCAGACATGCACCCCCTGCTGTCAGCGCTGACACCGGCCTCACCTCCCCCCCCCCCGAGCCCTGCAGCGCCCCACCCCAGCTCCCTTGTTACTCGTGGGGCTAAGCTCAGCGCATTCAACTCTTGCCTTACAGCAATCGCCTGCCTGCACACAGGCTTCGTCTGTTTCCTGCTTGCTCGCATGCGCTTATAGCCCCATACGGTCACAGTCCTTGGCTCCAACTCCACTCACGTACTCTTTCACAACAGTTTAGCTCTCAGCGCCAAAAGCACCTCAATGCCTTCCCAGCAACCAGCACTGATCAGGCGACAGGCGTACGAGGAAAAACTCCTGGGCCTGCGCACAGGCGCAGATGCACCACCAGGAGCCCGCCCGCCCCCACAGACCTGGAGCCAAACAAAACGGGAGGCCCTCAATAACCGCTCCCCTCAAGCAAAACAGCCATACTACGTCCGTCACCCTTCGCAGGGGTTGGCCGTCACGCGTCATCCTGCCGGCACAACAGACCGCAAGAACTGCGAAGACCGTGGACTGCCGCCATTCCCGAGCCCTCAAGACACACGTGTCGACACACCAACCCACATCCCAGCACACGCTTCACCCGCCGCTAGCTCCCGCACTAGCGCCAGCGCCGCAGCTCCAAAGCTCTGCTTCCCTCCGCTTCGCTCCGCTGCTGCAGCGTCGCGCTGTTACGGTGTGAGCGGCGTGTTGTGCCGCTGCGTGCACGAGCCGCTTAGTGCTTCTTGGGGTTGGGGCGCTCCTGCACGGTGACGCCGGTGGCGCCGGCGATGATGCACACGTCCACCATGTCCAGGAACAGGCCGTGGTCAACGACACCGTCCAGGCCCAGGATGGCCTTGGAGGCGGCCTGGGAATCCTTGATAGGGGTCTGGAAGTACAGGTCCACGATGTAGTTGCTGTTGTCGGTCACGTAGGGCTTGTCGCCGTTCATGCGCAGCTTAGCCTCGCAGCCCTTCACCTCGGGCAGGTTAGCCAGGCGCTGCAGGGTGTACTTGTGGCAGAACTGCACAATCTCCACCGGCATGGCCAGCTTGGAGCCGCCCAGGCCCTCGACCAGCTTGGAGTCGTCCACGATGCAAACAAACTTAGCCGAGGCCATCTCCACCATCTTTTCGCGCAGAAGAGCGCCACCGCGGCCCTTCACCACGTCCAGGTTGGGGTCCACCTCGTCGGCACCATCGATGGCGACGTCCAGCTTGGGCTGCTCATCCAGAGTGGCCAGAGGAATGCCCAGAGACAGAGCCTGCTCGTAGGTGCGGATCGAGGTGGGCACACCGACGATGTTCTGCAGCTTGCCCTCCTTCAGCAGCTGGCCGATCCGGTCCACCGCGAACGCAGCGGTCGAGCCCGTGCCCAGGCCAACCACCATGCCGCTCTTAACGTACTCAACAGCCTTCCAGGCAGCCTGCTTCTTCAGCTCATCCTGGCTCAGCTGGGTTGAGACCGGCGCGGCCATCATGCGCACGTTGCGAGCAGCAGGGCGAGCAGCAGCGCGAGCAGCGGGACTGGCCTTGAGCATCATTGTTTTGTGTAGGACTCAGATGACGGCGACCCATAATGCTCGAAGCCGTTTGAAGTTCAGAAAACGCTCGCCCCGTGCCAATCCCCGATGCAAGGATAAGGCAGGCAGGCGGTAGCGCTTTCACGCCTGAGCGCAGGCTTAGTGGCACTCAGCGGGCGGTCAGGATCATTGTACGTACTGCACACAAGCGTGTGAGTGTGGGGGGGGGAGGGATTAGACACGGGCGCCGAACTTCAGAGCCTGCAACGGAGTGCAACGGTGACACAGCGCTGGCGCGACCACCCACAGCGTTTACCGTCGGTTACGAGGTAACATGTGAATTCGCAACTTGCGCTACTGACTGCCTACTCTCGTGCCGCCTGCAAGCCCACTCCGCCTTCCGCTCTGGTCTACGTACGCATTAGTTCCACAACGCTACTCCAAGAGCTGCTGTTCAAGCAGCGATGCGGACCTCCACGTATGTGCCGCCAGGAAAGGGCGTGAGGCACATTTGCATTGGCCTCTGCTTGCGGACGTGCTTACACTCAATCCAAGGCAGGGCGTCGATCTTCGAAGCGGGGTACAAGAAGCCCTGGCAGGGCCCTTACCCCCTCGGATTCCTACGGGCCCTGTCTCGGATGCCCTGGATGCCAGGCCTCGCCTCGGATGCCGCCGCCCGCCGGTCAGCTGGACATTGACAGTCCTCTGGCGAGGGTGGTCTGTAACTGTAAGGGGCATGACAAGCGTGTCCTGGCGTGTTACGTGCAGGTGTGCGGTGGCAACTGCGCTGGAGCAAGGTCCCCTCCCCAGCAGGCTCTGCTCGCATGCAACTCGTCAATTAACTTTCGCATAAATCAGACGCAATGCGTCATTCGTAGTTACAAACATCGGCAGCAGGAGAGCTGTATCCCGAGACTTAATGCCCAATGTAGGCACAGAGGGAAGTTGGACCAGGTGGGACAGGCCAGGGTCGGTGTGGGAGGGTTTCAGGACGCTGGAGAGCTATTAAAACCACCTGTAGGCTCCCCAGAGTGCAAGTTGGCAGCAAGCATCAGCCACCGTTGACCTGCGAATTGCCCCGGGTTGCGCACACACGTTTGCAAAACCCATCTTGGCATTGTGAGGATTTATTGGACTTCCTGACCGTCGCTCAGGATAGCGCTCTACGTCGGCTTTAATTCAACGTTGAGGCAAATCAGACGGAGGGGCGGGGGGAGAAGGCAGGTCAGCTTGAAGGGCCGTGAAACCCTCTGGACTCCTTGCCCATCGCACCCAGCCGCGCTGACGGCGAAGCAACAGCGAGTCACTCGTCCTGCAGATCGATAGTGTCGCCCCTAAAATCTTTGCATCATACATAGCTATGTAACGATTTTGGTGCAAACAACGCTCAAATGAAGACTATATGAAGTCTCCCAGCGGGCCTCGAAACCCGAAAGCCTGAGAACCTCCGTAGCCCTTGCGGGCTTGGAAATAGGTGAAAATAGCTGCCTTGGTAGTGTCGGGGTGGGGTGTGGGGGCGGCGATGAAGGCCGACAAAGGACAAGACAAAATTTTGTCAGTCCCGTTTGCGGGTTCCCCAGGCAACGGCCAGCACCGGAGGGTAGTCGACAGTGTCAATTGTCCCCTGGAAGTCTCATTCCTGCCGCCAGCGACTTCGCCGGTAACCGGTGAGCAGACTGAAGGGCTTCCAGGAATTTTCGTCGCCTCGTCTCCCCGCGAGGTTTCTGGGCTTTCCTTGCGAGCATCCAGCACCGCCCCGCTCTCTTTGCATGTTACATATAGTACATCAGCAATTGGGGGCTCTTCATATGCACCCTGCGCAAGCCTGGCGCTGCTTTAACACCGAGCAAGCTCGGGGTGCTAGCGGCTGACCGCGCAACGACTCGTCTCCCGTTTCCCAGCAGGCAGCCGTTTGGGCCTCACCGTGTGCCCCGGCAAGCACATACTCTCACGGGATGGAACATTGTTCTGTCGGGACTTGGGCGCGGACCTGAAGCGCCTGCGCGAGGTGCGGGCCGCGGCGAGAGTGCAGGGCTTGGGCTGAGGGCTTGGGCCCGGCGCAGGTGCACCCGGGGCAGCTCATGGCCGGCAGCACGGCTCCCGTCCGGCTATGCTAGTACGGCACTGTGCCTTGTGTCGGGACTCTGTGTCTTCTGTGTCAGGGGGCCAGGCCAATGGGCCGGCCAACCGCCAACACCCTTATGTTGGCTGTGGCAGCCTGCCAACCTGCTTACGCTGCCGAGTCCCCTTCCCTGGGTGTTGGGTCGCAGGTGCATGGCGCGGACGTAGTGGTGGCACTGCTGCCTGAGGCGGAGCTGCGGGTGGGTGGCAGCATGGGCGGAGCGCGTGCCTGGGGCCCAGTCAGTGGCACAGCGTGGATTGGTGGCACCGAGCCTGGACCGAGGGACTTGGTGTCTGTGCACCTATGGGTTGTCCGCTCCTGCGTGGTACCCGGCCTGGATTGACAGCGGGTTTGAGGAAGGGCAAAGCTCGCGCGGGTGTAGCTGGACTCGAATTGATGCGGTCTGCACAGTTGCCGCCCAGCTGCGCTCTTAAGGAGCGGTCGCTCCCCTGTCCTCTGCCGCCCGCCGCCCACCGCCCGCCGCCCGCAGTACCTCAAGGTCCGGGACTACGCCAGTGCAGTGGCGGCACACGGCATGGAGTACCTACACCTGCCCATCGTGGGTGAGTCCTCATAAGTGTGTGTGTGGGGTGGGTGGGTGGGTGTAGGTACCAGCCCACACTAAACCGAACCCAAGGAAGTAGAGCGACGCGCATGGGGTTGTGGGGCTGGGACCGTACTGTCCTCGTGAGCAGGTGCTTCGGGGCACAGGCTCTACCCCCCCCTCCTCCCACCAGCCCGCCTTACTTGCCCCGCCCTTGCGTCCGCCCTGCCCATGCTTCCCCATGGACCTCGCCCTCTCCAGAGATGGCGGCGCCTCCCGACCTGCAGCAGGCGGCGGCGCTGGTGGACATGGTGGTGGAGCGGATCGGCGCTGGCAAGACGGTGGTGCTGCACTGCAAGTGAGTGCGCAGATGTCACGGACATGTGTGCTGAAGAGCAACCCGAATCATGACAGCCGACTGCTATGCGGCGGCGCGGAGTGTCCATAGAGCAGATCGTGATCTGTTGTCAAACATGGTTCCTGTTCGGTGCCTGGCAATGTGCGCAGGGGCGGCGTGGGCCGTGCCGGCGTCATCGCCGCGTGCACGCTGCTGCGGCTGCACGTGTGCACATCCGCGCGCGACGCCATTGCCACGGTGAGTCGCGGGCTCGCGGCGCCGCAGCGCACAAAGACCGCCCCTGCACTGCGGGCAATCCCTTGCCGCGTTTTTCTGCCGGGGCGTGGCAAGTCAGTTTGGTCTGTCCGTGGGTAGCGACACCACATGTACTCAACGCCGCGTGGCCCCGTGCATCCCGTGCCACAGGTGCGCAAGTACCGGCGCGGCGCGGTTGAGAGCAAGCGACAGGAGGAGTTCGTGGCTACCTACAGCCGCCTATGCAGCAACCCCGCGGCGGCGTGGGTGCAGCAGTCCCTCGCTGACATCGCCGCCGGCAACGGGCCCAGCGTACCTGTCAGGTGATGGACACTCGGCTGCAGCCGGGCAAAGCAGCTGGCTAGCAGCCGACAGCGAGCTCTGATGTTGCATATTCGGCAGACGACGTTGGCAAAGCCGACAGGACGCAGGACGAACTGCAGCAAGGAGTCGTGAACGACTTGAACTGAAGGATTTGAGTTACCAGGAATGGCAGCACTGCAGCAGCGCTACGTGACTTGTGATGCCGCCGCTTGGCGCGTTTGCCGGGGAGGGAGTGGAGTGTGTAGCGCCACTCCGGGGGGTTATTAACTCATTGTGTCCATAGGTCCCGTGAGTGAATGCATGACTGGTGCCTTGAGGCAGGGCATTCCGTTTTTCACGGCTCCAGCGAGGGAAAACCACCTTTCGTGTCACAGGCTCCAGTATTTTATGTAGCGCGTGCGCGCGCAGGTCGCTGTTTGTTGCACGGGTTGGTGGCACACAAGGTTTTAGAGGGAAATGCGCGTGTTTACTCTCGTGAATGGTGGAGATGCATACACAAACAGCATCTCTTGCATTGCGTTTCAAGTTGCGTGCATGTTGGCCTGGGCCACGCTGAGAGTGCTGGGCATGTGTGTTGCCGGCCTTCGTCCGGTTTGCTTTGTCTTGTCGGATAGTTTGTCTTTCCAGTAGAAACAAGGGGCTGGTCACCAGGTCAGGATCAATTCACGTTTCGTTAATTGGCTTGCCACCATTGCTTGCTCAAACACGGAGTGTTGCTAGGAAAGGCACGCGAGGCTGAGAGTTCCAACTGCGGCGGCTCAGTCTGCATGCGGCCCTGCCCATTTGCTCTAACTTTTGATCCTGCGCATTTTATCATCAAGCTGTTCTGCACTGAAACTATCGTTGTCCGGTCCTGCGCCGGAGTGACTTCCACTGGTGGCAGCAAACGACTGTGTGTGGCAGTGAGGCAAGCAGCATGACCACCTTTAATGTGCACCTCAAGCAGTGAGCGCCACGAGTGAGCGCTTTGCACCAAGTTTTGTTCCTGCGTGGGGCAATGCGTACTTTAATCAGGGTGCGGTGGCAGCCCGTCGCTACCCTGCCTCTAGTCTGTACGGAGCAGGGCGTCGGGCTGTAGCTAACGGGTGGAGCCGTTGGTCGAATGCTGGACAAGTCGATAGAAGTCGGTGTGGTGCGTTCTAGGAATCCCTACATTGCGGCCCTGCGCCTGCTCTGGATCCTGTAGAAGACAGCTGTTGCTTGCGATTGCTTAAGAGTAACTGAAGAGAAGTTTGGGACGTGAGGCCCGCGCGTTGGCTTCTTTTGCGGCAACAACCGTTTGCAACGAGGAATGGGGCGGATGGCCGAATGGCCGGGTGGCACCAGCGGTGGTTGTGTGTTGTTGGTGATGCGGGTGATAGACCAAGCCAAGAATGGGGAGCGCTTGAGACGATGGTGGAAAGTGGAGTATCGTCGGCCCGTTGGTGGAAGAGAAGATGGTAGGTATCATGGTTTTAAAGGGATGGTACATGGTTGGCGACAGGGGCATGCGCGGCCGCGGGTCAGCTCTGCTCGCTTGTCGTGGCGGACTGTCACCGTGGTCTAAACCGCGGCGGGGGAAACCGTATTCCCATTAATGAAGTGGTTTTGCGCGTTGGGTGCTTGGGTTTACCACGACCTGGTTGTACACAACGACAGCAAGGCGTAGGGCGGCGGCCTTTGGAGGAGGAGGAATGAGACGGATGCAGAGCACAGCCGAGGCCCTCGGGTGTAGTGAGGCCGTGGCGCTTGAAAGCCGAGCCAGACGATGGCAATGTAAAAGTAATTTCAGCTGCAAATTGGGCGGCTGAAGGCCTGCATTGAGCTGGTGGAAGAATGGTCCCGCCACAGTCGAGTGCGAGGCTGCGAGCGGTACAGCCCTTGCTGAGACATCGGAGGCTGGCACGGGTGCTGAGGGGCGTGCAAAACTCGGGCGCGATCCAGACTCATGGCAGAGCAGACCCTGACCCCTATAATAGTCACCGAGCATTTCTCATGGAAACAACACATAGTACACGCGCACAGAAACGGACGGACCACTGCCTGGTTATTTGGCTGCCTTAACCTAAAACGGGTACTGTTTGCAGCCATGACATAAAAAACCCTGAACAAGTTAACTTGTGCGGCAAAGCTTCTTGACAGCCGGCGGAAATGGTGAGCAAGTTTGCGCATTCGCAGCTTTGCGGGGCGCTCGCTGCTGAGCGCACCACAGCAATAAGCGTTTGTGCCGATGCTGCTTTAGGCCGGGGCGGAGGAGCTGTCGCGGCTGGAGGAGTTGCTGCGGCGTCCTGACTTCGTGCTGGAGCCGAACGTCAAGGATGTGGTGCGTCAGTACATCAAGGCGCAGGGCAAGCCCGAGGTCATCTTGGAGAGCCTGTCGGAGGGATATGTCGGTGCGCTGTGCAACGGGCCAAGCTGGCGGGGGGGCGGGGCTTGTGGGGAGGCGGGGGGCGGGGATAACCGGGGCTTTTGCCATAGGGTTGTGCCAGGGCCATGGGAAGGGCCATCGGCGCGTTCCTGTCCATAAGCCGAAGGCAAGGGTCTCCATCAAGTCCACACCACACGGCGTCAAGCATCTTGCTTCGGCGGGCAACGCATTCCCGCTGCACCCTGCCTGCAATCGCAACCGATAAATTCACCCCATGAACCCACCCCGCCAGGCTACGCGCACATGGCCATGCTGATGGTGAAGTGGCTGGAGTACGTGGACGACGAGCCGGCGGCCGCACAGGACGAATTCCACTACCTCAAGGTGTGAGGGGCGGGGGAGACCGGATTGGACTGGAATGGAGGGAGGGAGGGTGGCCGCGGGGGCGGTGTGCATCAGAGGGCCAGGTTGGGGTGGTTGGGAGCGGCCTGGAAGCGGGGCTGCAGTGTTGTGACATGCGTGTCAGCTCATTGGATGACCAGTGGGCCGGTGGCGCCGGGGATGGTGGCGGTGGCGATGGCTGGAGGTGGTGGCGGGCCAGGTGGTGAGCACAGTCCAGTCACGGGGGAGTCAGCAGGCCGGGGCGTCCACGGCTACAGCTACTGCTACCACCACGGGCACACCCGCGCTTCCGCCTGGGGGCCTCACGACCGCCTCAAGCCAGGCGGGCCCACCTGCCGCGTGCTTCTCGCCACCCCCCTCGCTGCCCCCCTCTTGCACCCCGCCCACCCGCCCTGAGGCCGCCCCACCCGCCCCTCACCCCTGGCCCATCTTGGGCTGGCCGTGCCACCTCGCACCCTCACTGCTTCTGTCACTCACGATTGGAAGTACGTCATCCCCCTGCCCCCAGGAGTTTGTCAAGTCCAAGTTTGAGCCGGACAAGTTCATCGGCGTGTTCAGCTCCGCCGCCACCCGAGCCCAGGTGGGTGCGGGCGGCACGTGTACCCGGGGTGGGGCGCCGCGGGCAGGAGGCCGTGTGCGTGTGCGTGTGCGTGTACGTGTGCATGTGTCGTCACGTACACATACATATGCACATACATCGTGCACGGGCCCATGGCCTGTCCCCACCTACACACACGTGCGGCGCCATGCACCCAACACGCCGCCCCCCCCCGGCCTCCGCCCCCCCGGCCCCCGCCTCCGCAGGTGCTGCCGTGGCTTGACGGGCTGCTGGGCGACCCGCGTGGCCGCAAGCTGATCTACGAGCTGAGCTCGCAGCACCGCAACAGCCTGCTGCTCAACTTCGCCATACAGCGCATCATGAAGAACGTGAGGGGGGAGCAGGGGGAGGGGAGGCGGGGGGGGGGTTAACGTTGAACCAAACCCAGAAGGAACCAGTCCGTGGGGCGTGGGGGGGAGGCGTGGGGGTGGAGGTAACAGCTAGAGGGCACATGTGGCACGCCCCCACCCGCTCCCGGGCTTCACCGCTGCTCTCTATGGCTGGCTGCGGGTCTCGGGTGCCCATAACTTCTCTCGGGGTTGGTCCCCATGACTTCCCCCTGATTTCACTTTTTTGCCATGAATGGCGAAAGCACCCCACCCCCACCCCCACTGCAAACACCACCCGCGCAACCACCTCCACAACCACCCCACCCTCCCCTCTTACCCTCCCACCTCCACCGCCCCTCCCCCCCCCCACACACACCCCCACACCCCCAGGGCTACCAGGACGAGGTGGCGGCTGCCGGCAGCGGCCTGGCCTCCTACTTCTCCGTGTTCCACAAGCTGCTCGCCAACAAGGTGGCGGCACTCATCGCGGCAGTCAGGAGGTGCGCGCGTGTGGGCGTGTATGTGTGTGTGGGCGTGGGCGTGTATGAGTGTGTGTGTGTGTATATGTGTGCGTGTGTGTGTGTGTTTGTATGTGTAAAAGGGCTGGGGGGTCGGGGCCAGCACGGCGGGTGCGTGGGTTACGGGAGATGGATCCGCTGCATACACGTCGTGCAGCCGCGCGCACACTGCGGCGACATGCACGCGCACGCTCACGTACCGTAAATGTGGAACCCTTCCCAAATAGGCACACATGCACACACGCACGAACATGTGCATGTAATCCTAGTGGTTTGCTCTGCACGACACACACAAACACACACACACACACACACACACACGTGTACACACGCACACGTGACCTCCTTGCCCAACCCCGCCGTGCCGCTGCAGGGCCGCCGCCGCGGAGGCCGCCGGCGACGGCGCCGGTGTGTCGCGCGCGCAGGCCGAGGTGTCGGGCCTCGTCTCCGAGCTCCGGGACAGCTGCGAGCACTCGCAGCACACCTACCTACACGTGCAGCACCTGCTGCACCACCTGGGCCGGCAGCCGGGAGGGCAGGCGCTGCTGGCGGCGGCACAGGCGCTGGAGGCCGCGGTGGCGGCGGCGGCGCCCGCGAGCGCGGTGTGGGGCATGCAGGTGCGGCGTTGTAGGGGCGTGTTAAAAAACGAAACGAAAGCCCGCCCAGACGACGCCGGAGTTACTTACCGATACCCACCATTTTACCGAGCGTTGCGTGACTGTCGTGACCCAGGTAGTCATACTTACCCGCGATAAGCCTGGAACCCCACGGGCGACCATTCGGCCTGACCCCGCGATGCACCTGTATGCGTCCATGCTCCGCACCCAGGGCGCGCTAAACAACGTTTACTCAGCACGTCTAATTCTCGGATTCCCGCCCGCTGGTCGTAGTCGAGCTCACCTATAGGCAAAAGTGAAAGCATAGGGTGTGTGTGTGTGGGTGGGTGGGTGGGTGGGGGGTTGTAGATACCAGCCAACCAACCAACCTAAAACGAGCGGAGCACAGGTTGCAAGCGAAAATACTTATGGGATGGGGGCCGAAGCGATGGCGGGAGGGCCTCCAGGGGCGACGACTGTCCGCTGCGGCGAGTGCGCTTGCGAGTGCGGACTGTGGCTGCCCACGACTCCGTACCACTCCGTACCCACTCCACCCGCCCCCCCCCCGCCCCCGCCCCCCTGCCGCCGCCCTCAGAAGCTGTATCTGCCTCCCGGCTGCCCGGCCGCCCAGCTGGAGGCGGCGCACCTGATCGGCCGCATGCTGCAGGCGGGGCCGGAGGGACCCAGCCATGCCGACACGCTGCGCCTGTACAGCCTGTACCGCAGCCCGCAGCAGCAGCAGCAGCAGCAGCAGCAGCAGCGGGGGCTCAAGAGGCGGCACAGCGAGCTCAGCGGCGGGGCCGGCGGTGTCGGAGGTGGTGGGGGTGATGGTGGTGATGGTGGTGGAGGGGAGGAGGAGGAGCAGATGCAGGTGGACGGCGGCGGCGGCGGCGGTGGAGATGGAGGGGATGGCGGGGATGGCGGGGATGGCGGGGAGGAGGCGCCGTACATGTCGCCGGCGCCGCTGCAGCACCCGCGCCTGGTACAGGCGCTGCTCACAAGTAAGAGAGCAACCGGACGGCGTGCACGTCTGAGTGTGTGTATGTGTACACGTGTATGTGTGTGTATGTGACTGGCGCTTTGCGGCGTTCAGCTGAGAGGACGCAGCACCTTTGACCTTGCCCTGCACCCGCGCCGCCTATACCTGCGGCCCTTGCATTGATGCCCACCATCTCCCGCGCCTTTGCTCGCCCGGTCCCCTCCGCTCCAGGCATCTTCACGCCCAACCGGCCGCCCAGCTCGCAGCAGCTGACGGCCGCCGCCGACCTGCTGGCGCGAGCCACATGCACACGGCCGCGACCCAGTGAAGGGGGAGCCAGCAGGGGAGCCAGCAGGGGCAGCGGCGGAGGCGGAGGAGGCGGAGGCGGAGGAGGCGGCGGAGGAGGCAGAGGTGAAGGAGGAGGCGGTGCGTCCACCTCGCAAGAGGCGCGTGCGGGCTCAGCGACAGACGCTGCGGAGGCAGAGGCGGATGAGGCGCAGGAGCAGGCGGCGCAGGAGCGGATTGCCGAGACGACGCAGGCGTTGCAGTGGGCGGTGGGGTTGCTGGCGCGAGCGCAGGCGCCCGGGGGGCCAGGCGGCGGCGGCGGGCCAGGGCCGGGCGGCGGTGGCGGTGGTGGCGGCGGTGGCGGTGGCGGTGGCGGGGCGGGCCGCTTCACAGACGACGACTTGGCAATGGCGAGGAAGGTGCGCGTACGTGCGGCATATTGCAGGTGGCGTGTCCTTCCGTGGCGGGTTTGACCCGGGCGTGCCCACCTGGGGTTGTGTGTAGCATCTGAGCTACCGTATGCCCTCACGAACTGTTCGCCGAGCTCGCCTCCCGCCCCCCCCTCCCTACGCCTTCACTTCTTAAATAATCATGAATGTAACTCCCCTCCCCGGGCGCCCCGGCAGGTGTCGCGGCTGCCAGTGGTGGCGGCGGGCCTGCTGCACGCCGTCACCTGCCAGCTGGGCTCGCCCGGCTTCTACGAGGACGCGGGCGCCGTGGCGGGCGCGGTGCCGGCGCTGGTGCGGCTGAGCCTGCTGGTGGCCACGTCACAGCCCGGCCTGGCGCCCAAGGTGCTGCCGGTGTGGGCGACGGCGCTGGCAGAGCTGCACCGGGCGGGACAGGCCGAGCACTGCCGGCTGCTGTTGGATGGTTGTGTCATACTCATGCGCGAGGCCGCGGCCGCGGCGGCGGCGGCGGCGGCCGAGGCGGAGAAGGCAAAGGAGGCAGCGGCGGCGGAGAAGGAGCGGGAGAAGGAGGATGGGCGGGCGGGCGGGTCGGCTGCGCAGGCACTGGCGGGCGGGAGCGCTGCGGCGGTGGCGACGGCGGCGGCGGCGCAGGCTGCGTCTGTGGCGGCGGCGTCGCAGGGTGTGATCAAGGAGACCATGGAGGTGGTGGAGGCGTGGAGCCGGCAGGGGGCGGTGGACCCGGCCCTGCTGCGGTTCTTTGTGCTGCAGGTGCGTGTGCGCGCCTGGACTGCCCGGCCCTGCATCAATCGCCTCTTTCTTTGGGGCTGTAGGCGTGTGCGAGCTGAAACCGCACAAAGCACAAGATGCTGTATGTATATGTGCACGTGGACTTGGACGTAGGGAATGTGCTGCTGCTAGAGGCGCCGCGCACGGCCACTGCCACTTTATGAACGCTGCCCCGTATCCTCTACTCCGTACCCCCGTACTCCCTGCTGCTTCCCCCTCCCAACCGCACGCCTCCGCCTTGCATCAACGGCCACACTTGCCCCAACCTCCCGCCCCTCCGCCCGCCCGCCCGCCCGCTGCTCCAGGTGCTGGGCTGCTTCGGGCCGCCCTACAGCCCAGACTTTGCCGGCGCGCTGCTGCGACTGCTGCTGGCGGCGGGCGTGCGCGCCAGCAATGTCCGCAACGAGGCGGCGGCGGCGCTGCTGCGAGAGTTCGCCGTCGCCGCGGAGGCGCTGGGCGCAGCCGCCTTCACGCCGCCGCTGAGCAACCGGGAGCAGCACCTGCTGGCAGAGCTCGCAGCGCCGGCGGGCGCGGCGGGCGCTGGGGCCGGTGGAGGTGGGGCCGGAGGTGGAGGGGTGGGCGGAAGTGGGGGCGGGGGTGGGGGTGGAGGTGGTGGGGCTGGTCACCTGCACGCGGCACGGCCTGGCGGCGAAGCTGCTGGCGACAAGGGCTGAGGACGCGCTGGTGCTGGTGCCGGTGCTGGTGCTGGTGCTGGTGCTGGTGCTGGTACTGGTACTGGTGCTGGTGCTGGTGCTGGTGCTGGTGCTGGTGCTGGGCAGGCGCGTCTCGTGTGTAAGTGTGCGTGCTGTAACCCAGGCGCTCCAGCTGGTGTTGGTTTGGGCGTTGGCGTCGTTGGCGCGCAAGGCGTAAGGGGCTAGGGCTGGGTGTGCGGCGCAGGGGCGGCGGCGGCACTGACTGCTGGATGAGGAGGCTGGCGCTGGTGGGTGAGCCGTTGCCTACCGAGGCTGACGTTGTTACAAGGCTTGGAGCGCGGGATTTGGCCATGAGTGGGCCAACTTACAACGGCCACTCGTGGCGGGTGACTGTAACGAAGGACACGCGGGATATAACCCTGACTATCTCGGACGGGATCACCGGCAACCGGGCGGCGCAAGCCTTGCAAGCATCACACACACGTGCAGGGACCAGTGCGCAAAGTAGCTGTCTATATGCCTGGACACACACACACATGCACAATGCTTGGAGCCGCGGGCGCGGCAAACACTTGAACAACAATTTGCCATCCCTTACTCTCACAGCTTACTCTTACAGCATGTTCCCGTTGCTATTGCTGAGGGCTGGGGGCTGCTGCAGCTTACCCTCCGCCCGCCTCCCTTAAGCCCGTCCTGGCCATCAAATCAGCAACAATCTGCCACGCAACACGCAACACCTCGCACACAGCCCTCGCCGGCATACACATGTTGGCATGATTGCGACATGTGACATCGGGCCCCCCACCATACCGTCAGTACGCCATAGGTTCATCCGTTGCAAACGTCACTCCTCCCCACCGCTGCCGCAGTGATCAATCTATATATCCCGGCGCAAGCACTCGCTCACGACGCCTCCGGCGCTGATCGCAGGCCCGCCAAGATGGGCACAATCACAATCACAGGCAGCATGGTGACAGCATTGCTGCCGGAAATAGCTGCCATCGCAATCGCAAACAGCCGGCCAGTGGCCACGTCAAAGCAGCCGCCGCCCTCCGAGTCAGCGCCACCCGAGCTGCTGTGGCCGCGGATGTGGGACCGGTTATCCGGCGACGTCGCCGCCACCCAGCCATGGCACACGCACGTGTTGTCATAGTTCTCCCGGAGTGCAGGGTGCGGTGACAGCTGGCCGTGGATGATGAATGTGTCGCCCGCCGGGGTCCCAGCCTCCAGCTCAGGGCACGGCAAGTCCTGCTGCACCTGCGTGCGACACACACACACACACACACACACACACACACATATATACACACACACGCACACGCACACAAACACAAACACGGCACACGCATGCATATGAGTAGAAGCAGCAGCAGGTCACAAAATTCCCCACATGGCATTGCATCATCGCAGCGCAGCACGTACGGCAGGGACTACGGCATGTATGGCGGCAGCGCGGAATGGGTCGACGTGGCTGGGGTTTGTGGAATGTCCGCGGACTGCCTGCTGCACACATGGTAAGCTGTTCGAGTGTTCGCTCACGCGCGCAGTCACGCTCACGCATGACGCATCCATCCATGATGAATCATCACCTCTAGGAGGACGAGGTCGATACGCACGGATTTGTACACCACCTCCGCCTCCACGTGCTGCCTGCGGTCCGCGTACGGGCTGTGCACAGCGACCTGCAGACAGGACACAGCACGGTGCAACTTGCTTTGCACCTTGAGTACGGTAGTGGGAGTGTGGGACTGGGCCCCCGGCGGCGGCGGGAAGCGCATTCGTCGTGCGTGCGTCGGAGGGTTACAGCAGCCAGGACGAACTGCTCAGGCATCCGGCTAGGGGTCGGAAGAATTCAAAGGCGGCAGCAGCAGGAGCATGACCATCCCTACTCGTTCTCGTGCACACGGTGCCTCCCCATACATCGTGCGTGCCGCACCGCACCGTACCTGCATCTTCTGCCCCAGCGTCCAGCTCGAATGCGCGCCGTGTGCGTACGTCGCCAGGTGTCGGCGTCCGACCACCGTGGCCGCCGCCTTGCCACTCGGTGTCGGAATGTGGGCCGCGAACCTCGAGGTGTAACTCGCCATTGACGCGAACGTGGGTGGCGGCTCGGCATTGGCTGGGTGCGGGCACATGCGCAGGAGGGGCAGGAGGGGCAGGAGCGTGCGCAGGGAGGGCTGTTAAGCTGTGCTTGAATTTGGGGGGGGGGGCTCAGCAGGGGCCTTTATTACGGCGGGGGCGCGCAGGAAGGATTCACTTCAGGGTGCGGCGCCACGTCACCAGTAGACAACAACTCACCCGCGGCGTCGGTGCCGCCGTCAGATGCCGTGCTCTCCCGGCCCAGCGGCCGCGGCCGCGCGCCTGCACAACATGGAAGCGCTCACATCGGCACACACACATGCAGCGGCTGGAACGCCGCCGCACGCCGCCGCTGCACGGGCGCCGCGCTGCCGAATGTGCGCACGCGTGTGCATACGGGTGCGTGGGGGTGCTGACTCGAGGACAAGTAGGTCGGCCCGAGAGCTGCCGACACGGCAAGCGCGGCAGCACCGCAGACACGCGGCATGTCAAGCAACCCACCCTGGCTTAAGAGCGAAGAAGGCAAAGACGTACCGCATTTTGCAAGCAGCATGTCGACGACTGGTAGGGTCAGCTTCAGTTGCAGCAGGCTTTCCCTGGACGCGCAGCCGAGCAGCTCTCCGTCATACCCCGCCAGGTGCAGCGCGGCGATATCCCCCTCGGAGAGCTTTTCGAACAGGGGCGGCCCCAGTTGCCGCTGCAGCCAGGCTTTAAGCTCCTGCATGGCTCGCCGTCAGAGGCTCCGAGCTCCTGGCTTGTCACCCACGCAATTCGGATTGAGTTCGGTATACTTCGGTATACTTGAGTTCACTGTAAGGCCAAATGAGCTTGAGGCGAGTTTGGCACGTGTGGGGCTTTGTTGCGCTGCTTTACCCTACTTTACCCCCACTCCATGCGCCGTGACCCGTGGTACTGACCCCTGCTTGCCCCCGCCGGCTCAATGCTGACGCCCTGAGCGACGTCTGCCACCACGGACCGGCTGCAGCCGGCGTTGAGCATGCATGGCCGGCAGGCTAAAGGCCACCAGCAACAGCAGCACCCGCTGCTGGCAGCTCGCTTGCATCCGGCGGCGGCCTGGGCCTGCTCCACCTCCCATGTCTTATCTCAGTAGGGTCACAGCCGGTGCTGTTGTGCGGCACCACCAGCCGCCCCGCCGCGCAACACCGAGTGCCTGTGCGTGGGCGCAGCCGGGAAAGCCACATTGACGGGGGCGCGGGCCGCGCTGCAGTGCGTTGCCGTTTTGGCAGGAAGGGCTTGCACGGCCCCGGCCCCGGTCCCAGTCCCGGCCCTGGCCCGCCGGCCCCTGCTGCTATTGCTGCCGTTGCTTGTGGCGTTGCCGTTGAGGCTGCTGAGATTTTGGGGTGGAACGGGCGGTCTGTGCTCACAGACGGGTCCGAACTTGCCGCCATGTTACACCGCCACACACCCCTCGTAAGGAGTAAAGACGAGGGGCGGCCGCCGACCAGCCGCACACACCACGTCCCTCAACTGGAGACCTATTGGATATCTCAATAAGTGCCACAAATGCCTCAAATTGCCTCAACAAGCATTGTTGCGCAGTGCCGCGTAGCTGAAGGCCGAAGTGCCGCCATTCGCCCTCTCTGACCTGTTCGCGCGGGTGTCAGTCAACGGCTGTGCTAACCGCTCCCACGCGCAAACGATTCTACGTGTGCAATCGGCGCCGATGATTCCAGCACGGAGCGAATACCGGGTGTATCGCATGCGTCGATTGTCAAGCGTGGTGTGCTTCCATTACAGAAGCCGTGTTCCCGACGCAATTGCTTTCTAACCACCGACACCACCGCTCCCTTCACGTCGCACCTTGCACGTCCCGCACCCTCCGCGTTGCTAGTGGAGCCGTCACGCTTGCGCCTCCCCTTCTCTCAACCGCGAGCGCCCGGTCTTGATGTGCACCACGCCCGCCTCCCAGCCCGCCCGCTCGCACGCCGACACGAACCCGTCAAACCCCTCCTCCAGCGCCGCCAGGCTCTCACACACCACAGCCAGCAACGGCCCCTGCCCCGCCACCAAGTCCCCTGCCGCCTCCGCCCCCACCCTCCACTCCTGCCCACTAACGCTCACCAAAGCTCCACTCCTGCTCCCGCTGCTGACGCTGCGTGCTCCCTCTGCCGCCCCTGCACCGCCCTCCCGCGCCCCAAGGCCCGCCCGCCCACAGCGCGCCTCCAGCCACGCCGCCTGCCACACCGCGCGCAGCACGTCGCGCGAGCCCGCACGCTCCTTCAACACCACGCGCGTCACCCCCTCCTCCGGCGCCCACACCAGCCAGTAGCCCTCCGCCGCATACGCCTCCGCGTACGCCCTCAGCACGACCTCGCCCGGCACCACGCCGCCAAACGCCTCCGCCACGCTGCACCCCAGCCGCAGCCGCGGGCCCTCCGGCGGGTCCGCACTTAGCACCGACGCCAGCGAGCCCTCCTCCGCGTTCACGGCCTCCACGCCCGGCAGCTGCACGGCGCCGCCCGCGGCGCCCGCCCGCACATGCGCGGCGGCGAGGATGGCCGCCCGCTTGAGCGACAGCGAGGGGAACCGCAGCGTGGCCAGGGCGCGGTAGCGCAGCGCCACGTGCACCGCCTGGATGGCCGCCCACGTGCCCACCACGCCGTCCGCAGCGCCTGGTTCAATGAGTTGGAGCGAGGGGCAGAGGAAAGCGGGAGGGCGGCTGTGCTGAGTGGGCGGGTTCTTCGGTATAACACGGCGTATCATATCAACACGAAAGGGCGGTATGCTGCCCCCCTCCTTGATTGCCTCGCTCGCCTCGCAGACTGGTCAACTGCCATTTCTTCACCGTCAAAGGATCGCACGGAAAGCATGTAGCATGGTATGGGCTTCGCCTTGCAGCGTCCCACAGGGCCCACACCCGCCACGCATGCACCCGCGCTCCCGCGGCCCTGCCGCTGCCCCGCACCTGACGCCTCCAGCGCGCGCAGCACCGCCACACTGGCCGCCAGCCCCGCCATCTGCGCCGTCACCTCCCACACCTCCTCCTTCGCCGCCACCGCGCCCACGTTCTGCGCGCGCGCGAAGTGGGTCTGGATGACCCGGAACACGGGCTTGCCCATGCCCTTGCCCAGCGCCTGCGCGAACTTGCCGCTGCAGGCCAGCAGCAGGAAGTAGTGCGGGTACAGCACCGTGGCCACCTCCAGCCCCATGCCGCAGGTGCTCAGCAGCTCCGCCACCATGCGCCAGCGCCGCGGGTCCTCGTCGAACTCGGCGGAGAAGCGGCTGTTGGGTGTGTGTGTGTGTGTGTGTGTGTGTGTGTGTGTGTGTGTGTGTGTGTGTGTGTGTGTGTGTGTGTGTGTGTGTGTGTGTGTGTGACTTTGGCGTGGGGTGGCGAAGACCGGTGCTGGCCAGGGAGGCACCTTGGTGGTGGAGAGGCACCTCGGGCCGTTGCAATACAATACAGGTCTTGGTGCTGGGGCGGGATAGGCCGCCATAACATCCGTAATGGCCACGATCTCCAAGCACCTAGCTGATGGCCCTCCCTCCCTCCCTCCCCTCCTCCCACTGCCCACCTGCCCACAATGAGCCGCCCCAGAGCGCCCACGCCGTCCTTGACGATCCACTTGATGGAGGCCGACAGCGCCACGGTGGCGGCGGGGCCCGCGCTCACGCCCACCGCCGACAGCAGCGAGCTGGTCACCAGCGCGTGGCTCAGGTGCCCCGTGATGTGGGTCGGCACAGACCTGGAGCGGGGGCGGAGGCGGGAGCCGGGAGGCGGGAGGCGGGGTTGAGGGCGGGGGATTCGGCTGTGGCGCGCGCGTATATGTGGAAAAAAACGAAACGAAGCCCGCCCGTGAGAGTATATTTGTGTGTGTGTGTGTGTGTGTGTGTGTGTGTCTGTGTTACAGAGCACAAGGAAAACAATGCGCAAAGACAGAGTATGCGATGCAGCAAAGAGAGAGAGAGAGAGAGAGTGTGTGTGTGTGTGTGTGTGTATGAAAGTGGCGTTTGGGTGCGGATGGCTGGGAAGGAGGAACAGCGATGAAGGCACATCAGCGACAGGGAAGACGCTAAGCCGGCCCGCTGCATAAGCTAGGTGCCATGGAGGCCTTGGAGCCGTGCTAGCAATGTTGCGGGCCACGGCCACGCCTCCCAGCCCTTCCCCAGGGCCACACGCGGGCCCTGTCATAGCTGCTGCTGGCTGCAGCCCTTCTCAACGCGCACCCACCACAGCTGGTAGGACAGGTAGTCGGGTGTGACGGTCTGGGGGTAGCCGGGCGGCAGGAACAGCTCCCGGAGGTTCAGAAGCGCTGGACCGCCGCCGCGGGCCCGGCCGCTGCCGTCTGGGCCTGCTGGGGAGGGGGGCGCGCTGTAGTCGCTGTCGGTGCTGCTGGTGCTGCTGGCGGACCCGTACGGCGTCATGGAAGGTGGCGGCAGCAGGTCGCGCTCCTGGCCGCCCAGCAGCTCCGTCAGCACAAGGCGTTGACCGGATTGACCGGGCCTAGAGGCAGGGCCGCCGGGGGCGCTGGCCGGCGCCCTGGGCTTGGGCACCAGGCCCTGCGGTGTGGCCTGCGCAACCACCAGTCGACGGCACCTCCGGCAGCCCACTGCTCGCCGGGCCACTGGCTCGTGCGCGAGCTCGACGGAGCCCCCGACCGGCCGCGCCGAGCCGCGCACGCCTTGAAAGGCCATTCGCGGCCTCGTGCAGGCTGGGCGAGCGAGAGATGTCGATTACTCTCGCGAACGTGCAAACTCTTTCAACAAACGTAATGGCTTCACGTTTTTATACCTGACTAGCAGATACACGTAACAACTACTGTATTTGCGCAAATGTCAGCTTTTGCCGCGTGCAGCTTTGCCGAGGAATCGGCAACAAGTTTGGAACCACTTCTTTAAAGGAGTGACAGCGCAGAGCTTCCCTGCAGTATTGACTGGCATTAAATACATTGATGACTTATTGGCAGGATGGCAGCTGTGTAAATATAGTTTTGCGTGGCGCAGCACACGCAGCAGTGATGCTCGCCTGGAGACTGCAGGATGGCGCGCATGGTTGCGTATCGATCGCTAACCGGATTGAGTGGCGTAGTGGAGCTCGGGGAGCAGGTAGACTCGGACGTCGGAGACTTGCGTAGTAAAATCTCCTCTGCCCACCCCGCGCTCTCGCGTTTCAAGATATTATTTAAGGTACGACACTCATAGCAAGACGTCGCATGAATGCAAAACGAGCGTACCTGCCGCGCTGCCGCGCTGTGCAGGGCGCACCGGTCCTCGACAGCACCCCCGTGGCGGACCTGGGACTGGGACCCCATGACTTCCTGGTAAGGCCACGGCGCGCACAGGGCTAGAGACTTGCCCGACACACCCGGTATGTATGGTCACCGCTTGCACCGACGCTTGCCTCCAAGCTCGTAAATAACCTTCGACCACAAGCGCGCCGCGGCATCCCAAATTCCTTCACGCGCTGCAGACCCTCATCCCGCTGGCGGCCGGCAAGGACCGCAAGGGCGCCCGCGGCGCGGCCCCCACCGGCGCAGCCGCCGCCGCAAGCGCAGCCCCCGGACCACCGCCTCCCACTGCCGCCGGCCGCAGCGCCCCAGCTGCGCCTGCGCCAGCCGCTACTGCCACAGCGCCCGGGCCGCCAGCGGCAGCAGCAGCAGCAGCAGCAGCAGCAGTAGCAGAGGAGCTACTGCCGGTCCCGCTCTCCGTCGACCAGCACGTGCCGTACAGCAGCCACGGCCACGGCGGTCTGATCACGCTGCTGCCGGGTTACGAGTCGCGTCCAAACCGCACGCCCACCAAACTACGGCAGCTGCCGCCGCCGCCGCCGCAGCCGCAGCCGCAGCAGCTGCAGGCTGCGGCGTCCGTAGTCCCGCCGCTCCCTCCTCGCGCCGCCGCCGCCGCTGCTGCTGCTCCTATCCTTGCTGCTGCTCTTGCGGCGGCTGGCGTCCCTCCTGCAGTCCAGCACGCGGAGCCCCCGCTGCAGGCGGAGCGCCGCCCGACTGGGGTGGGCGCTGGGCAGGGTCAGGATGTGGGCGGCGGGCCGGGCCAGGTTCAGGGGAGCGTTCCGGAGGTGAGGAGCAGCAGCCGGCGGCCGCCGCCGCAGCGCTTCCTGTTCGGCCCCGCCAAGCCGCCAGAGGAGAGCGCCGCCTGCGCGCCGCCTCCAGCCCATGCAGCGCACGCGGTGGAGCCGGCGCCGGCGGCAGCAGCCGCTACGCAGCCCCTTTCAGCGGCTGCGGCAGCAGCAGGAGCGGCTGCTGCCGCGGCGCGCCTGCCGTACGCATCCGCGTCCGGTGCGCAGTCCGCAGCGGCCACAGACGTGCAAGGCCATGACAGCGCCGGCGGAGCGGCTGTAGCGCCTGAAGGAGGCGCTGCGGCCGCCGCCGCCGCCACCGCCGCCGGCAGCAGCACGTCAGGCGACTTGCTGTCGGAGCTGTTTGCAGAGCTGGGCTCGGCGCCGCTAAGCCGGCGCGGCCAGGAGCAGCGCTCGGAGCAGGCGGCGGGCGCGGTAGCAGCTGGGGCAGCTGGTGGCGGAGGTGGGGGTGTTGGTGCTAGTGGAGGCGGAGGCGGAGCGGGGGAGGCGGCTGTGCTTTCCGGCAGTGCGGCCGCCGCCGCCGAAGCGATGGGCGCCCCGGCTGCCACTGGCCGTCGGCGCGGTGGCGGTGGCGCGGCGGCGCGCGGCGGCCGCGGCAAGGCAGAGGCGTCTGTTGCGTGCCGTGGGCCTGCGGCAGTAGCAGCTGCAGCTGCAGCAGCGGCTGCTGGCACCGCCTCGGATGTGGAGGTACGGGAGGCGGGCGTGGGGGAGATGCAGCAGGCAGGACAGGCAGGGGCGGAGGGTGAGGAGCCCGAGCAGCTGCTGCGGCCGCCAGCAAAGCGGCCACGCCGCGCAGCCGCCGCGGCCGCGGCCGCCGCCATCGCGACGGCTGGCGGCGCCCGGCGCAGCCGCGGCAGCGCAGCTGCACACACCGGCGCTGCTCGCACTGCTGCCGCCGCTGCCGCCGCTACTGCAGACGCGGCTGCCGGTGGTGGTGATGAGGACATGGCGGTCACCTCGGCATCTGAGGACTCGCAGGGTGCTGATGAGGACGTCAATGTGATTGAGGAGGAGGAGCGGGATGCAGGGGAGGAAGAGGCGGCACGGGGCCCAGTGAAGGGGCAGGGGCACCGGGGGAAGCGGCTGCGCAGTTCCGGGCCGGCGGGACGCAAGGGCGGCAAGCAGCGGCCGATCACTGGAGCCTCCGACGGCGACGACGTCGCCGGGCAACGGGACGAGGCGGCGGCACTGGTGGGCAGCAGCAGCGGGAGGGCTGCAGCCGGTGGGACGCGCCGGAAGCAAAAGGCACAACAGGTGCAAGGGGGCGCAGCCGCCGGCACAGGGCGGGGCGGAGCTGTCAAGGACGGCGCAACAGCGGGGCCGGAGGCCGCCACTGCATCGCAACCGTCACTCGGCACCACCACCGCCGCCGCCGCCGCCGCCGCTGCAGCAGCCACAGGAGGCGGCGACGGCGGCGGCGACGGGGCGGTGCGGACGGATGGCATTGGCGGCGCGCGGCCTCGAGGGCGTGGCGGCACCTACCCGCGCTCGGGCCCGGCGTTTGACCGCGCCGCCGCCGACTGCCTGCTGCCGCTGCCCCCTGCGCTGGTGCGGCTGGAGCGGCTGTTCGGGCGGCTCAACACGCTGTACGCCTTCATGGTGGGCCGCCAGGTGCAGGTGAGGTGAAGAGGTGTGTGTGCGTGTGCGTGTGTGTGTGCGTGTGTGTTTTGGGTGGGGGTGTAAGTATATTCCATTCCCAAGTAAGCCAAGACCCATGAGGTAAACCAGTCCCATGAGAAAGCAAGGATCAAGAGGAGACTGCCGAGTGAGATGCGGGCGCAAAGAGCGAGGGGGGGGGGACTCGGGCGTGAGAATGGGGGCGAGACAGGGAAGGAGGGAGGTGGGGAGCGTGGGGCCGAGGAAGGGGAGGTGGGGTGGCGCGTGTTGCGTGTATGTGGCGTGTTTCGGTCTGGGGGCTGCCCCTCAGCACGACGACCTAGCGCCCCCGCTGCCCGTTCACGGCGCTGTGCAGATGACCTGGGCGAACGCGTCATCCGCGCTGGCGGCCGGCGCCCCGGCGTCGCAGCAGCAGCCATCAGCAGGCGCTGGTGGTGCCGGCGCCGGTGCTGCTGGTGCTGGTGGTGGTGCTGGTGCTGGTGGTGGCGGTGATGGTCCACACAAGGGTGTGGGTGTGGGTATGTGTGTGGGTGTGGGTGTGGGTGATCACTACAGCCTGGACGACCTGCGGATGGCGGCGGCCATGGCGCCCGGGGTGCTGGTGGTCAAGCAGCCGCCGCCGCACGTCGTGACGGTGGCGGCGGCCGGCGGCGGCGGCGGTGAAGGTGGAGGTGGAGGTGGAGGCGGCGGTGGAGGTGGAGGCGGGCGCTGCACGTGCTGGGGTGGGGCGGGTCAGGCCGGTGGCGGCGCTGATGAGCAGGCCGCGCCCGCGCCTGGCGGTTTCCTTCCTGATGGTGATGCTACAGCTGGGACTGGTGCAACACCCGCTACAGCCGGCGGCGGCGGCGGCAGCCTTCACACGGTGCTTGCCGCGCAGGGCTGGCAGACG
The DNA here is from genome assembly GCF_000002595.2 of Chlamydomonas reinhardtii. Taxonomy (NCBI): domain Eukaryota; kingdom Viridiplantae; phylum Chlorophyta; class Chlorophyceae; order Chlamydomonadales; family Chlamydomonadaceae; genus Chlamydomonas; species Chlamydomonas reinhardtii. Next base: position 5,683,807 of record NC_057006.1, read on the forward strand.
CGCATGGCGGACCGCACCTCGCTCATGGACGCGATCACGACCGCCGCCGTGACGGAGCGGGAGGAGCAGCAGGCGCACCGGGCCTGGCGCGAGCAGCAGCAGCGGGCGGGGCAAGACCCGCAGCAGCAGCAGGAGCAGCAGAAGCAGGAGGAGCAGCACCCGCAGCAGGCGGGGAAAGAGCAGCAGCAGGAGGGGCAGGCAGGGAGTGGAGGCGGGGCGGGAACCGGGGGTGTTGACGGCGGCGGTGGCGGCGGCGGCGTGTGTGGCCACTGCCGGGCTCAGGCGGCACAGGCCGCTGCTGACGCGGCCGACGCGGCCGAGATGCAGCTGCACATCGAGCTGGTCGACCCGGGCAGGTGGGTGTGCGCGCACGGGGAAGGGACACGGCGGTGGGAGTTCTGGGGCGCTAGCGCTGATGTTGCGGCTCGCGCTTCAGGCGTGTCCTTGTGCGTGTCCTTGGGTGTCTTGGATGTCTGAAGCTCGGATGTCTGTATGTGTTGACGTGTGTGTGCGTGCACAGGTCTCAGCCGCTGCTTTACGAGGAGCAGGCGGGTGGGCCGGAAGAGGCAACCGAGGATAGCAAGGGGGCGGAGCCGGCCGGCGGCGGGTCCAAGCGCCGCGTGCGGCGGACAGGTGGGAGGCTGCTGGTGTGACTGCGAGGTGGCGGGCAGCCGGGCACACGTGCACCCAGCGCTCGCACCGCAAACTCGCACCGCGTATCCGCTCTCAAACGCCTGCTTTGTGCCACCACCTTTTTTCATTTGCTCATGTTTCTGCGGCTGCCAGGCTCTCGGCCGCCACCGGTGCCGCTGGACGACGGGCGGCGGCTGTGGTTCGCGTCCAACGTCAACACCAGGTGCGGCCAGGCGCCGTACGTCCAGTACGCCAGACCAAACCTGGTCTGGCCAGACCAGACCAGGCCACCCGACATGGCGCTGTGCTTGTCCGCGCCAGCTTGCTGCAGCACCTCCTGGCCGGCACAAGGCCGACAACCCCCAACACATGCATCGTCTGCAGCTCCTTCCGTTCCGACGCACACACACACACACACACACACACGCACACACACACACACACACACACACACACACACACAACACACACACACACACACACTCTATATCTCTTCTCACGCCTGTGTCCGCGCAGGCGCCTGGCCGCCTTCCGCCGCAGCCTGGTCCGCGCGCTGGAGCACCTGCACGCCGACCACCTCCTCGCCTGCGGCCCCACACACACAGCCGCCACCGCAGCCACCAATCACACCCACGCTAGCAATCCCTTGCCGCCACAGCCGGAGCCAAAGTCACAGCCGGAGCCACAGACACAGCAGCCTCAGGACGGGGCAGCGGTGGTGCCTATGGAGTGCGGGGCTGGTGCGATTACGGCACGAGGTGCTGCTGGTGTCACCACCACCACCGCCACCACCACCACCACAGCCACCACCACCGCCACCGCCACCATCATCACTACGATCACCACCACTACCACAACCATCACCACCCCCGCCGCTCCCGCTCTCGCTGCCGCTGCCGCTGCCGCTCCCGCTCCCGCTGCCGCTATCGCGCCCGCCGCCGCCCCCACCGGTACCGGTGCCTATGGCGGCCCGGGCCCCGGCGCTGCCGAGCACCACCTTGACGCCGCCGGCTGGGACGCCGTGTCGCGCCGCGCCTGGCACCCCGCCTTCCAAGCCGCAGTGGCCGCCGACCGCTTCAGCCGCCAGCAACTCATGGCCGCAGCCGCCGCCGCGCGAGCCCGCCAGGCGGTCCTGGCGGCGGCCCGCCGCGGCGGCGGCGGCGGCGGCGGAGGCGGCGGGCGGGCGGCGGCGGGCGGTGCGGCGGCTAGGCCGCCCAGTCTGTTGAAGCAGTACGAGCCGTGTACGTCGGCTGCACCGCTGACGCCGCGGCAGCTGCTGCAGCACCTGCAGGAGCTGCCCTGGTACCGCGGGCAGGTGCGCGGGCGGGGAGGGGGGGAGGGAAAGGGGAGGGGGATGGGGAGGGGGGAGGGGCAGGGACAGGGTAGGGGAGCAGGGGAAGGGGAGGGGCAGGGAGCGGTTGAGGAAAGGGAAGGCATGGTAGCAGTGGCGGACAGGATGCAAGAGCGTCTGTGTGGTGTTTCTTGAAGGGATGGCGGAGGGGTGTGCTTGCCAACTCTTCCCACACACATCGTGCCCGTCTTGGCACTTAGCCTGGGCGTAGGCACATCGCGTCACTGCAAGGGGGCAGTGGAAGGGGAGGGGCGGCCGAGGAAGGGCAGGGCAGGGCAGATGCGGGGGAAGGGCTGGGGCACCTCAAACCTCGCACATCACAATCACGACACACACGCCACGACACATCACTGCCACACTGTCACACCACTGCCGCACCACCACACTGGCATATACGGTATGTCACTGCCACATCTTTTGTCGCACACGCTGAAGGTGGTGCACGTGGAGGTGCAGCAGGGCCGCCCCGCCGCCTACGCCGTGCCGCGGGCTCCGCTGGCGCCGCCGGTGCTGAGGGCGCTGGCCTGGCTGGGCATCACCCCCGGCGCCGAGGCCGGAGAGGGCTGCAGCGGCGGCGGCAGTAGCAGCAATGGCGGCAGTAGCAGCAGCAACGGCGGCAGTAGCAGCAGCAACGGCGGCGGCGTGCGGCTGTATCGGCACCAGGCGATGGCGGTGGATGCCGTGCTGGGGTACGGGCGGCGGCGGCGCCCGGCGGGCGGGAGCGGGGGCGGAAGTGGGGCGGGCGGCGGCGCGGCAGGCGGCAACGCAGGTGCCGGTGGTGGCGGCGGCGACGACGCAGGTGCCGAAGCGGCTGTGCGCGGTCGGGGTCAGCACGTGGTGGTGTGCACCGCCACCGCCAGCGGCAAGTCGCTGTGCTACCTACTGCCGCTGCTGCAGGTGAGGCGCCGGGGGCAAGGGGGGAGAGGGAGGAGGGGGGAGGGGCAGGGGGGGATGCAAGAGGCAGCAGTCCCACACTCATCCCAACTGGGCCATTTCCGCTCCTTGTCCTGCCCACCCTCCCACCCACTCGCCCGCCCTCCTTGTCCCGCCCTCCTTGTCCCGCCCTCCTTGCTCCCCCCGCCCTCGCCTCCGCCCCCCAGGCTCTGTCTGAGGACCCGGACTCGTGTGCGCTGCTCATGTTCCCAACCAAGGCACTGGCGCAGGACCAGCTGCGGGTGCTGAGGGGCCTCCTGACCGCGGCCTTTGGACTGCCGCCGCCGGGGCAGCAGCAGCAGCAGCCGGCGCCGGGGGCCTGGGGCCCGGCGTGGGCGGGCCGGGAGGGCTTCGTGCCGTCTGTGGATGTGAGTGGGTGGGTGTGGCGGGAAGGGAGGGCACGGCACGCGCCGCTGGCTGAGGTCTGTTGGGTGGTTCTGCAGGCGCGGGCGGGCCGCCCGACACGAACACGTGTTTCTAGGTGCACATGGCCCCCACGTCCGCTTGCTTCTGTATAACATGGATGTAACACAACAAGTATACACGCCCACACGCCCACACACGATTTGTTCATTTATTGTTCACACACCCACATACACGGCCTCACATACACACGCGCGCACTCCTGCTCCCCCGCAGGTGTACGACGGTGACACGCCGCAGTACGAGCGCGCCGACGTGCGCGGCCGTGCCCAAGTGCTGCTGACCAACCCCGACATGCTGCACTGCTCGCTGCTGCCCGCGCACCGGCAGTTCGAGCGGCTGCTGGCCAAACTGAAGCTGGTGGGGGCGGGCGGGAGCTGGGCTTGTGGGTTGTGGGTGTAGGTGTACGTGCAGGCGGGCTGGGCAGGAGTTGAGGTTCGGGTGTGTGTGCCCGAGCCCTGTGGACTTGCCGGGGCCTCAGGCTCAGGCTTAGGTCTGATGGGTGGGTGCAAGCAACTCCCCCCCTTCCCTCCCTCTCCCTCCCTCTCCCTCCCTCTCCCTCCCTCTCCCTGCCTCTCCCTCCCTCTCCCTCCCTCCCCTGTACCATTGCTCCTGGCTACGCCCTCTCGTCTTATTTAACATGCATGGAACCCTCCCTCCCTCCCTCCCTCCCTCCCTCCCTCCCTCCCTCCCTCCCTCCCATCCTCGCTCCCCCAGGTGGTGGTGGACGAGGGGCACGCCTACCGCGGCGTGTTCGGCGCCCACACCGCCCTGGTGCTGCGCCGCCTGCGCCGCCTGTGCGCGCACGTGTACGGCTCCGACCCGCGCTTCGTCATGACCAGCGCCACCGTGGCAAACCCGCTGCAGCTGGCAGCCACCGTCATCGGCCTGCCGCCCCCCCGAAACTGTACGACGCCACCCGCCGCAGGGCCGCCTGCTGGTGCTGGTGCTGGTGCTGCTGGTGCTGCTGACGGAGGAGGAGGTGGTGGTGGGAAGGAAGGGCGGGGGCCGGAGGGGGAGGAGCAGGAGGGGGAGGAGGAGGACGATGCCGATGCGGAGCTGGTGCTGGTGGCGGCGGAGCAGGACGGCTCGCCCTGCGCGCCGCGGCGCTTCGTGCTGTGGAACCCGCCGCTCACCGAGAAGGCGCAGATCGCGGCGGAGGAGCGGCTGCGCGCGGCGCGCCGGGAGCAGCAGCACCAACACCTGCAGCAGCAGGCGGCGGCGCAGCTGGCGGCGGCACAGGTGCTGCAGCAGGGGCAGCACAGCGGCGGCGCAGCCGCGGTGGCGGCGACCGCCGCGGCGGCGGCGGCGGCCGCCGCGGCGGCGATGAGCGTGATGTCGCGTACGGAGGCTCGGGCCCGGGCTCGCATCAGCCGCAACGCCATTCGGGCGGCGCAGCGGCAGCAGCTGCTGGAGGCGCGTACGGCGCGGGCGCGGGCGGCGCAGCTGGCGGCGCAGCGGCTGGCGCCCGGCGGCGGCGGCCCAGGGCTGGCGGCGGAGATGGCGGCGGTGGCGGCGGCGGCGGCGCCGCTGCCGGCGCTGAAGGACGCGGTGTTCGGCCAGAGCCCCGGCCGGCGGCGGGAGGGCGCGCGGCGGCTGGAGCAAATGACGGCGGCGGCGCAGGTGCAGGCGGCGAATGTGGCGGCGGCCGCCGCCGCGGCGGCGGCGGCGGCGGCGGATGGCGCTAAGCTGTTTTCAGGCGTTCCAGTTGGTCTGCCGGGAGGAGTGCCGCAGGAGCCGGAGGCGACGGCGGCGGCAGCGACGGCTAGTACCGGCGGCGGTCACGTGAGTCCGGTCAAGCAGGAGCCGCAGGAGGAGGCCGCCGCGCCCGGTGTCGTGGTGGAGGTGGCGGCGGCGGCCGCTGCTCCGCCGCCGCCGCCGCCGCCGTCGCCGCACCACCGCTACCTGCAGGACCAAGGCAAGCCCGCGCCAAGAGCTCGGCCGCTGCCGCTGCCGCTGCCGCTGCCCGCAGCAGAGGCCGCAGACGCAGCAGCAGCAGCAGCAGCAGTAGCAGGGGCAGGAGCAGCAGCGGCGGCGCGGTTCACGCGCGCCCAAGCCGCCGCCAGCGCAGTCAAGCGCGAGCCGGGGCTGGAGGGCTCCGGAGGAGGGGACGCGGCGGCGGTGGTGGCGGCGGTGCGGGCCGCACTCAGCGCCGCAGTGGACGTGGCAGCAGCTGGCGGCGGCGGCGGCGGCGGCGGCGGGAGCTACTACTCCTCGGGCCGCCGGCCTGCGCCGCAGATGGCCTCTTTGGCCGCCGGCAGCGCAGCCGTCGGCGACACCGCCGCCGCCGCCGTCGCCGCCGCCGCCGCCGCGCCGGTGGGTGCGCCGGCGGCGCCGTTGCCGCCGCGCCGTCAGGTCGTCATGAGAGGCGGCGGCGGCGGCGCCGCTTCCGCTGCCCTGGGGCTTCAGGCGGTGGCGGGCGATGTCGCCGCCGCCGCCGGCACCGACCTGCGCTACCTTGCGGAGGCGTTGGCGCGGCTGCCTGACACCGCCGCCTGGGGGCTGATGGAGGCGCGTGTAGCGCGTGAGAAGCACGGCGCGGCGGGGACGGCTCTGGAGCACCGGCGGGACTCGCCCATTGTGGAGATGAGCCTGCTGCTGGTGGGTGGGCTGGCGGGGGAGGCGGTGGGGGCTTTAGGGGGGGGGCTTTAGGAGGGGCTTTTGGAGGGGCTTTGGAGCGTCTTTAGAGGGGTTGGGGGGGGGGAAGGCGGTGGGGGCTGTAGATACCAGCCCAAACTAAACCAAACCCAATGCAATAGAGCGAGGGGGTTTGGGAAGTCGGGATAGCTTGAGCCGGTGCTTTGGCCGCTGTGTTTTGACTTGTGGAGTGGGCAACGCAGGGACCCCGCCCGGCAGTCCTTTCCTTTTGCATGTTACTCTTTTCACTCTTACGTCGTGCTCGGACGCCCTCCCGAACCCCCGCCCTCCGCCTGCGTGCCGCCCTCCTCAGGCGGAGTGTGTCCAGCACGGGCTGCGCACCATCGCCTTCTGCAAGAGCCGCAAGCTGTGCGAGCTGGTCACCGCATACACGCGCGAGACGCTGGCGGCCGTGGCGCCGCACTGCGCGGACCGCATCAAGGTACGGGCTGGCGCATAGACGCGGACACGGAGACACATTCGTGCGTGCATGTGTGTGTATGTATGTATGTGCTTGTGCGTGAAGTGAAGTAACGGGAGAACCCATGTGTGCGTTGGTGTGTTTGTTTGCCCGGTCAGCATTCTCCTTTGCTTTTGCCACCACCCACCACTTGCCACTGCTACTGCCGCCGCTGCTACTGCCGCCGCTGCAGGTGTACCGGGCCGGCTACAGCCCCTCCGAGCGGCGCTCCATGGAGTCTGAGCTGCAGAGCGGCCGGCTGCTGGCGCTGGCCGCCACCAACGCACTGGAGCTGGGCGTGGACGTGGGCGGGCTGGACGTCACACTGTGAGAGGCCGCCTGCGTGTGTGCGTGGCTGTGTGTGTGTGTGTGTGTGTGTGTGTGTGTGTGTGTGTGTGTGTGTGTGTGTGTGTGTGTGTGTGTGCGTGTGTGTGTGTGTCCCACCCTAAAGGGGGCCTGCTTGGTTGGGCTCGTGCCTCGGGCATGTAATCCAACCAACCCATTTCCCCTCGCCCCCACCTCCATGTGGTAACGACTTCGTCTGCAGTCTTCAGTGCATCCTGTAACGCTTTTCCAAACATCCTTGCAAATCCCCCCCACCCCCATCCTCCCGCAGCCACCTGGGCTTCCCCGGCTCTGTGGCCTCGCTGCGGCAGCAGGCGGGCCGCGCGGGCCGCCGCGAACGCGAGTCGCTGAGCCTGCTGGTGGGCTTCGACGGCCCGCTGGACCAGCACTTCATGCGCCACCCAGACAACCTGTTCGGGCGGCCCGTGGAGGCGGTGCAGGTGCGGGCGTGTCGGTGTGCGTGTGTACGTGTGTGTATGTGTGTGTACGTGTATGTTTATGTATGTGTGTGTGAGCCACCCCTGCAGCAGCCACCCTCAGTCGCCCTCATCTCAGCAGCACTGTCTGTAACCTCTTACTTGTACTGGGCACGGCGCTGACACGGGGCCATCCACCACACCCCTCCCCCCAGGTTTGGCTTAGTTTGGGCTGGTGTTTACAACCCCACCCTCCCCTGTAACTCCCCTCCCCGCCAACCTCTCCCCTCTCATCCCCCCCCCCAGGTGGACACGGGCAACCCGGACGTGTTGCAGCAGCACGCCGCCTGCGCCGCCCTGGAGCACCCGCTGCTGCTGGGCCAGGACGTCGACCTCCTGGGGCCGCGGCTGCCCGCGGCGGCGGAGCGGCTGATGGCGGCGGGGCTGCTGGCGCGCAGGCCGGGCGTGGCGGCGCCGGCGGCGCTGCAGCCGGGGGAGCTGCAGCTGGGGGCGGGGGTGCAGGCACCGCCGCCGCCGCCGCCGCCGCAGCAGCAGCAGCAGCAGCAGCAGCAACAGCCTGTGTTCGGGGGACAGCCGGACGCGTGGGCCTGCAGCCACCAGCACCACCACCACCACCACCATCACAGCCCTCAGCCAGGGCAGCAGCAGCAGCAGCAGCAGCAGCAGCAGCAGCAGCAGCAGCAGCAGCAGCAGCAGCAGCAGCAGCAGCAGCAGCAGCAGCAGCAGCAGCAGCAGCAGGCGCTGCAGGGGTGGGGCGACACCGCCACGGGCGCCGCGCCGCCGCCGCCGGACCCACACGCCGGTGGCTTCTTACCCCAGGTGGCGGCGGCTGCGGCAGCAGCAGCAGGCGGCAGCGCTGGCGGCGGCGCGGCAGCCCACACGTCTGCAGCCGCCCTCGCCCCAGCCGCACAACAACACCCAGCACCTGAACACCTGCAGCCGCCACAGCCGCCACAGCCGCCACAGCCGCCACAGCCGCTACAGCCGCTACAGCCGCCGCCGCCTCACCCGCTGTGGAACACGCCGCTGGTGTACACGGGGCCGCACGACCACCCGGCGGCGCTGGTGAGCCTGCGGGCCATTGACCCGGACCGCTTTGTGATCTGGGACGAGAGCCGCCGACTGCCGCTGGAGGAGATCGAGGCCGACAAGGCCTTCTACGAGGTGGGGGGCGTGGGGTGGGTTGGGGGGTGGGGTGGGGTGGGTACTGCGAGGAGGGGAAGGGCGTGGATAGGAGTGCAGGCGTGAGGGAGCGGCAGCGTGCTGAGAAGGCGGCGGCGCTGCGCTGAGTCGTGCTGTGCCTGCGCTGCCTGCGCTACACCTCGCGCCAATGGCACCATGTTGCACTTGCTGCTCCGACTCCACTTCCCCAGTCCCCTCCCCCGCAACGCGGCGCCTTCCCAACAAGGCTTTCTCCTGACCAGCTATACCCGGAGAACTCCCCAACCCCACCCCCTCTCCCCTTCCTCCCGCCCCCCATTCCATCCCTCTTCCTCCCCTTCTTCTTGGTTTCTTTGAAATCGGAACACCCCTCACGCCCCTCACACCCCTCACACACCCCTCATACCCCTCCCTCCTTCCCGCCCCTCCCTCCACCCCTCACACCCCTCCCCCTCCCTCCTCCCCTACCTCCCTCCTCCCTCCTCCCCCCAGGTGTACGACGGAGCTGTGTACCTGTTCCAGGGCCGCCCCTACCTGTGCCGCCGCCTGCTGCTGGGCGAGCGGCTGGCGCTAGTGCGGCCGGTGGATGTGCGCTACTACACCAAGGTCAAGGACTACACGGACGTGCATGTCACAGGTGGGGGCGGGGGGGTGGGGTTGTGAATACCAGCCCAAACTAAACCAAAACCAACGAAAACGAGCGGAGCACAGGCAGAGGCGTTAGTTGGGGGGCGCTGGTGGTTGATGGGCGGGGTGCTGGGGGTTGACGGGGGTTGATGGGGGTT